>NC_069116.1:12850000-13207500 GCF_025612915.1 Magallana angulata | reverse complement strand
GGTGTCATGGTTTCAATCCGTGTTCTCGATCCTTTGTTTATTTTTCTGCGATGTCTAAGTAAGAGGCATAATTTCTTTTGTAATTTTAGAGGGGGGGGGGGGTTAGTTTCAGCAATCGTAACTTGGACAAAGGACCTTCCATATTGAGACTTTTGTCTCATGACTCCATTTTATTTCTTCAATTTAATTGAATTTCGTGGATCGACTCAAAAAATTGAAAATAGCATCTAATTAATGAATGCAAGCAAAGAAAAAAAAACGAAGTTCCTCTTCACACACGATATGATATTGAAACGTCCTCGATTGCAAAGAAGGAAGTAAAAGGTTAACCTTGTTCGACCTTCAAGGTTATCAAACAGTAAAGGATCCTTATTCTGCATGTTTCTCTTTCAACAAGAAATTTAAATTAATTCTTATACATGCAATTAACATTGTTCTCAATCTAGTTCTAAATCTAGTAATGATTATGCATTGTTATTGATATTGTTTTTATTTTTTAAATGCCAGACGTGTATTCATTGGTGGAGGCAAATTATTACAAAAGCAATAACTGATTCTTAATAACACAAAAGTTTAAATTTCAAACGTCTATTTATCGGTAGAGACTTGCATTTAGGATTAGCAAATGTTCAAATAATACAGAAAAGATTTGGGAAATTCCCTTTTTCGATCAGTCAATTGTATTGGTCGTATGTTAATCAAATATTGAAATTGGTTTTTACACTGGATAATTCGAGCCGATTTAATCACGGAATCGTCAATTGTTGTAGCATTTAAAAGAATATTCTCTCCACTTCAGCAGAGTAAGTTTAAACTCTATTCGGTAAGCATGTTAAAATGTGTAATGTTGTAATGTTTCTTTAAAGTTAAGACAAATAATTTTGATAATTTTAGAAAATTTCACTCATTGGAGTGAACTGTTATATCCAAACAAATTGAAAGTGTCCCCTGAGTTTATACCATACCGTAATTTTCATGTTTGTATTAAGTTTTTTCAGCCTTTCTCTATCTAAACCAATACTGCTATTTATTTTACAGGCATATCTTCTTCATTGACCTCAAATGGCGAGTTTGTATTTTTGGATTCTTATCCTACTGGTTTGTTTTGATACACTGCATTGCCAATACTTTAAATGGACCCCTTCTGTGAATGGGACACGTAATGCATATTGTGCTGAACACTGCAGAGACTGTAGCGTTACTCCGTGTCAGGTTGACGAGGAATGCTGTGTCTGCGGTGTAAAGTCGCCCTGGGAGATAGGACTGGAAAGCACACTTCTACTGCACGTTGAATACAGAAATGCATTTGGGGACAATACACTGATAAAGCCACGTAAGCCTTTCTCCGACTCTGTGCTTCAATTGATACATACGAATGGTCGCATGAGAACATTTCCAAACAACTTGTGCAATTTTGAAAAGATCGTACACATTAATTTGCACTCTAACTCTATTGGGACAATTCCAAATTTGGGTTGCATACCTTATTTAGAGGTTCTCATCCTTAGCAAAAATCAGCTTATGGAGATACGAAACACTACTTTCGTAGACAATATATTTTTAAGGAAGGTTGATCTTTCATTCAACCCAATTCGTGTACTTGATCCAAATGCATTCCGAAGGTATGATGGTTCCTCACCATTTTCTATGCAGTTGTCCCATATTGACATCCGAGATCTAGATGTGACAAATATTTTTCTTGAAGGTCGAATGTTCTGTGACATTGATCTCTCTCATTCATCAGTTCAAAATTTTGTAAATTTAAATAACTTTACAGTTGCACCCGATGCATTATATGGGGACTTTGGTTCAGTGAACTTGGAGAATAGCATGGTTAAACAGCTTCCGAACTTTACTTCAAGTTGAATTTCATCTACACAAGAATTCTACGAAAAAATTCATTTTAAGGTTTTAGTTCTCAATCTTAGTTTAACATGTGATTGTATTTTCGTAAAATACCTTTTGAAGGACTTGACAGCCATAAAAAAATTCTTCTCTGGTACAGACGAGGGAACCATGATATGTTCGGAACCAGAATCTTTGCGTAACTACACCCTTAAGGACATCTATGATAATCATTTGGATGACATGACTTGTGATGTTGCCAGCAACTGTCCTCCCAAATGTCATTGTTATGAGCAACCCAGTAAATACCATACTGTAATTAACTGCACTGAAAGCCACATTACACATTTTCCCGAGACTCTACCTTGGGCAAATAAGTATTCTATTATTTTTGGAGAGAATAAGATATCTTCTCTAGAAAAGAAAAGTTACATGGAAAAAGTTTCTTACATGCAGGTATCAGGAATCATGCACATGGACGGCCAGGCCATCAGTTCTTTACCGAACAATGTCGTTTTAGATTTACAAGATCACAACCTTCAGAGTTTACCGTCCGAACTGTTTTCCAAAGATCCATTGAAAATCAATCTAGGTCGGGTTCTTGTAGAATGTGTTTGTTCCTCTAAATGGCTATATTTATGGACACACTTTCAGAATACAAACTCTACTACAAAATACATATGTTCAAACTTCAACAAGAATTTAGAATTGTTAACAACAGATGACTTTGGATGCAAAGAACCAATAGATCAAACCCTATTCATTGTCATGATTGCAATTTGTGTGCTGGCTGTTTTGTTAATACTTTTAACACTTACTTATTGTTGTTTCTATCCCGAGATGCTTATTCTGACAAGAAAATTCTTCACAAAGACGCGTCCAAATAGAAAGAAATGTGATTTCGACGTCTATATTTCCTTGGACGAAGAGGACAGGATACAAAGAAAATGGGTAATTACGTCCCTACTGCCTTATCTAGAATCAGAAGGGTACAAAGTTTACTTGCCAATGCGTGATTCATTACCGGGTGACAATATACTCTCCGAGAGAGCAAATGCCATTAAACAGAGTATTGCTTACATCGTGATTTTGACGGAGAAAGACTCCATGGAAAATTTCCAAGACATAGATGGAAATGAAACGACGACTGTCTCTGTGATCAGGGAATTTGAAATCATGTGGAAATTGTTTGAAAAGGACCGATACCGAAATGTGATATTTCTTGACTTGGAAAACATTCGTAAAAAATTTGCAAAGCATAGAATTGTTAAAGCATTCACCAGAGTCAGGCATTTCGTGAAAGTCTCTTCCAGAAAAAAGAATATTCTTCGAGAGGTGCGTAGTCGACTTCATGACCCGTTTGACAATACGGTCTGCTACAATGAAAAAGTCTACGACTTTAATAGGAACACAAAGTTCAAAAGAAATGTTCTACAACTCGAACAACTTGAGTTACCCGATGAAATATTTACTATCAAAAAAAATATTTTTGATTTCAATAAAAAAACAAGTTTTTATGGAAAATAACTTTTTAAAAAGTGTCCCCTTTTGTTGCCTTTGTTCTATTATTTTTACTTTAGCCGACTAACTACGTCTATTTGTGTATTTTTGTACTTTTGCTATTTTTTAAGCTAGATGGTTTGTGACGAAGAATGTTTAACGTTAATTTTGTGATTGTCTTTTTTCATCATTCATCTATGTTCTGTTTTTTATTTTGTAAATCACCTCTTTTGTGATAGATTCATATTTTCTTACTGAGAAATTTATACTTGTGTATTATTTTGTTTTGTTGTGCTTTTGTTTTTGATATTGTACTTTACAGCAATTCATTGTCTTATAAAAATTTTGATGCCCAATATTCAGAAATTTTGTAAAGGACAATATGCTATAGCGATATAACAGTAAATAATATGGGTTAATTAATATTTTTTAAAAATAGCTTGTAGTTTGACAAGTATCATTGTTTGGTGTTTTCTTTCAAACGTGTATATCATTTGTATCAAAAACATTTTTTACTTTTTAATTAGTGGAATATTTGTAAAGAATTAGCCACTGACTTATATACAGCTGTAAATTGTATTGTAATAAATGGCATTTCTTTGATCTCATTACGTTTTTCATCGGGCCAATTTTAAGTTGGACAGATTTGAATTAAAATTCTTGATATAGAAAATAATAAAATTTTGCATTAATGTGCCACGGATGCACAATTATATTACATGACACTGTTTTCAGTAGGGCTGTGAGTTGTCTTTTTTTTGGCATTCCAATTCTACAATTATGTTATATTTCTTTATAGGTCTATGAATGATTATCAGAATGAATGAAAGTTGCAATTCCTTCTTTTACTTTTTGACGTTAAAATCAAGCACAAAACATTACATAACTAGAATATTGTATGATTTTTGGTACTGATGAGGCCCCAAATCTAATTTGTTATCAAATGATATGAAACAAAAAAAGAGAACCAACGTTTTATTCAAATGTTTATGCAACGTATTACAAGCAGATATTTCAAGAAAATCAACTTTGATGATATGTGTGGATAAAGCATTTTGATTTTCTTCAACAATCTGATAAATGCAAAAATTATTGAAGAATAGTTCTCGGATTTTTAATACGTATACACGTATCTCCAAGATGTTGTGATACAACTCGGACATCGTTGTCGTTGGCTTAGGGGGAACAACGTTTCCCGTGAAACCGAGCCGCCCACAGTCATTGATTGTCTGACAAGGCTTTTCCTCCTGAAGATTTGTGCTTTGAGTTCACGTCAACCCAAACTTTTCTTCTCAGAGATTGTCTCTATAGCTAGAGGAAAATTCCGGAAACCTCTCGACGATAGGAATTTGACGCCAAACAGAGGACAGTCAATCCTTTTTTATAAATTGGGCAGAACCTACATAAGAATAGACGTGAAATTCCCTCGTCATTACTTTCAAGACGAAATCCACTTCAACGAGGCTAGAACGATCATCTTCCTGATGTCAATAAGCAAGAGAGTCAACAGTCGCTGCTCCGAGTAGACAATAAACAATTATTCGAAAAGATACTTCTATATATGTGTACACCAAACATAGCAACGTGTTGGCGTACTTTTTAATTTTACCGTAATGTTCAATAAATAATAAAAATAAGTCATCCCTACAATTAAAACACATTATTATAGGTATTACGTATTTTGTTTTTCTTACTGAATATTGCGTTAGATTAATTGATAGGTTGATATAAATAATAAAATGATTATACTTTGATAAATTGCAGAATTAAAAAAAAATGCGAAATTTTCAGCGGTATTCAATAAATCTACATAAACCGTTCAAAATTCTTGATAAACATTATGTAGAAATAAAAATTTTGAACATGCACTTATGCATAAACGTAAATATACAAAACATACTTTTTGCGGACATTGCTAATAGGCGGACAAGAAGGTAACAATATTTTTAATAAAACGGTGGATATTTTGTGGCAGCGGACATAACGTGACAATAATCTTGAAATAAAGGCAGACATTTCGTGACGGCGGACATAACATGACAATTTTTTTTCTCGAAAAAAAAGGCTGTCATTTTGTGACGGTGGGCATGATGTGACGGCGGACAAAACGTGACTCAACAATCTTCATAAGGCAGTTGAGTTGTTCTGAGATAATTTTTGAAAAATTTCTGCAAATATATACACATATATGTACTATTTACAAAGTCTGTTTGATTTAAACATCCATAAATTACTTTTCTTTAAAAATTTGGTTGTTTAAGATGCATTTGGTTAAAAGTTTCTGGCAGCTCTGAGGTTTTATTAAATCGAAAATAAGATACTAGTAAGTTATAAATCGTATGTGTTGTATACCTACTCTAAAAGAGTTAAGTCTCTGTGATCAAATTTCATTCACCAGCTATAGCTATACATAGGCGTCGGAACCGGGGGTGGGGGCTTAGCCAGACATTACCATAAGCCACAAAGCATCAGCCCCCCTCCCCACTTTTTCTCGTAGCCAACATAATTGTTCCTAAATGTACCTGGAAACGATTGGAATATTAATACTGATATTGTAATTTGAGTAATAGATTTACTACCACCCCCCACCGCCCCCCCCCCCCCCTTGAATGTTACTTGAATTGATAAAGTAAGCACTGATCAAGTATATTGATATTAACCTACATTATAACACTTTTCTCAGTGTGTAAATCCCACTGACACTAATTTTTGACAACATTAACAATCACTCAAATCAATATCCAAAACAACTTGGCTTAATGTTTACATGTAAAATTTTCCAGATCTAAGAAGATATCTGATGTCAATCAAATTCTTCCCTAGCCTCTTTTCTGTACATTCTTTTCATATAATGTACACCGAGCTCATAATTTATTTTTCCGATAGATCATACTTCGTAAAAAATGTTTTTATCCAGGGATAATCTTATGATATCCGGCGGTTACGGCATGCCTTTTCCTGCAGCTAGCCACATAGCTGTTTCCATATATGGTAAGGTCAAAATTCGACAAACTTGTAGACTTTACATTTGTCGTTTTTTTTGTAAAATGGCATCTATTGCTATTTCAAAAGCGGAGTTACAAATCCAGAGACTAAAGATGGGAGTATTATAGTGACTTGTTACGTAATGGATAAATAACGAGATGGTGTTGAATAGTTTAGAGAAAACATTTCCTCCGAGGGCCGAAGGCCCGAGGAGGGGATGTTTTCTCTAAACTATTCAACACTATTGAGTTATTTATCTTACTTAAAAAAATTCCCCCATTTGAGCCTCTAAGAAGCATTGACCCATTCATATATCCAACTGTGATGTCATACAAAAGTATAATTCCAGCAATACCATACACAATAGCCTAACCAAACACACCTTTTTTATCATGGACGAGTGAACATGTGCGCATGTTATAGAAAACCATACCACTGTACTGAGCAGACATAGATTTAGAAGATGAATTTTTTAACGCAAAGTACACACTTGTACAATGTATAAAGAGATCCACAGTTCCTGGAATGACATGGATACCGTTTGAATGCATGATATTTTAAACTTGGAAGGAGAAAGGAAAAATCCGAATTTTGACGTCAATTAACAGACGATGATTTATCTAACAGATTGATAGGAGTCTTATGAAGTCATAGTGCGACAATATTTCCTATGTTGTTAAACTAATTAGAAGGAGTGATATGGTTCAAGGTTCAAAGAGGAAGTCTAAAAGTTTATGAAAGTGATTTATATGTGATCCCGAATCTATCAAAATTAAGAAAAGGAGATATTTCTGCAAAAAAATTCGTGGCTTATCGGATATACATTTATGGATGACAAAATTCTGTTTTATAAATTTGGATTTATGTTAGAAATACACGTTTCAACATTTTTTCAGTTTTCTTTGTTTAATGCCCTGTTGGATATTTGAATATCCAACTGATTGACGGTTGGATATTAAAAATATCCAACTCCTATCAGTTGGATATTTATATATCCAACACCTGCTGGTTGAATAGTGAAAATAAACGTTGACTAAATACAATGGGTGACGTCATAGAAGTTTTTTAAATGTAAATAACGAACAGCAATTTACAGCAGCAAATGTGCTAAAGTAGAAATCTACTGTAGAGTGTTTAAAGCCCGGTTTTATAGGTTATACGATCAAAATTACAAACATTCATACTCAAATACCAACACAATTGCATAATTATTCAGATCTGGATTTTTTAACACGAATCCTGCCACTGTTTTTATCGGCGCTTAGAACGAGTTGTCTTTCTTTGCATTGAAATGCTTCATTATTCCTAAAATAATGTCAGTTGTCAAATGTCTTTATAGGTCTTTTGATTTATATTATAAGCATGAATGAAAGTTGTGAATTCTTACTTTTACTTGTTAAAGTTTAAATCAAGCACACTTAAATTGTCTCACTGAAATTGACAAATTTTATTTTATCTCTTATTTGAACGCAGATTTCAACGTTGCAATATCTTGGTGTGTTTTGTGATAAGAGATAACAATTTCAATGAGTACAGCTGAGTTATCGTGTTGACTTAGGAATGAATTCCTGATCGAACTGATTATCTGGAATCGTTGTGATCGAACATTTTTTTCGGGTTTCCTCAAAAGAAAACTTTTACTTCCGTGTAGATGTACATGTAAATTCACGATGATTGTGCTTTCATTGTTTCTTTTGTCATCCATCTTCATATCAGGTATAGTTATTTATTCTTCACTGAAAAAGACAGCCACTACTAAGTTATCAAATTTTGTATTAAAAACTATTGGAACACTTTTGAGACTCCATTGTTAAAGGTGTATTTATTGATTTAGACCAAAAGATAATAGTCACATCGGTCCTACGTACATTTATAAATTTATCAATATTTTGTTTGATAACGACAGTAACATTTCGTGTTCGTATGAAAATGATAATTTTTTCAAAAGTCAAAATATGGCGTGATATGTTTTTATTGTTAATTTATGGATGCGTAGTAACTGAGAGTAGCTGTAATGATTGTGTGTTTGAAATTTTATATGAATTTTATTGTATATACAATATATCCTAAATATTAAATTTGATATGTGTTTACACTGACACAACGGGTTGACAAAGTGGTCACTTTAATTTTCACAGATGCAACCATTTGCTACCAGTGTTCAGACGCTAAAGCCGGGGGGATGTGCAAGCATGACGTTCAGGGGATGCTCGCAGATCGAACACGGTTACTGAACATGACAGAGGTGGAAAACACAGACTACAATAGCAAATTTACTTATCTTAAAAACTGCGTGAGTGCTTGGGGAGAGCATTGTCTAATAGAGAACATCAGAGAAGCAGGTTTGTGTCCTATCGTTCATGCATGATTGTTACCTGACTGACTGGTGGTGGCTTTAATGTGGAAGACTTAGATTGAGTTTCAAATAGATTAATATCTCCTGATATGTATAAATATATTTCAAATATGTCATTATTTTTTTGTTGTTGTTCGGTTAACATTTTATTCTACTAAAATCAATTATTGAATTTTAAAAAAAAATGCGGAAATTCTACTAGAGATAAACATGCCTTCTATCTTAGTGACAGACAAATCTCTCTTTAACGATTTTGCAATATTTATTCGTTTGCCACTTAGAAACCATAAAAATCTTTCATAATTCTATAAATAGTACAAAATGCCATTTTCCATTTGTAATATTTTTTTTGTTAAATAAGCCATACAATATTACATTATACCAACTTAATAAGTGTTAGCTGTGTTTCAGATATGAATAACTGTTCCTAAATCTAGTAATTTAGTGTAAAACGTTGGTTGACAACTTTAAAAAATGCGGCTGTAATTGTACTGCCTATCCTAAAGATGTTATTTGGAAACTTGATCATTGATAATATTTATTTGTTTATCTAATAGATTGAAGTGTTTTTAACTTCTTTCACAATGACTATATTCTGCCACCCAACCTTTACTGTAGATTCCAAGACTGGCTAGAGGATATATTTACACTCCATGTATATTTAAGGTCTTCCGTTTCCAACGGAAGACCTTATTGTTTTTCTTCGGTTTTTTTTTCTCATTCTTCTCCTTTTTTTTTCTTACCGATTTTGTGTCAGCGATTACTCAGAAACTCTTTGATCAATTTTGATAAAATTTTCAGATCTTATTGATATTAATTTAAACTTGATCGGAAATTTTTTTGGTTGATGACGTCATTTCCGTTTTTGAAATATCGACGTTTTCTTGATTTTCAGAGGGACGGCTTGTCCAAGAGAGTTATGAAAAACTATAAAAGATATTTAGTTCAAATTTTCAGGAATGATAGACAAAAGATTGTAGATATGTAATAAGGCATTAATCACTTTCAGGCACAAAAGGCGCTAAAGCTCGGTAGGGCTCGAAAAATGAGATTAAAAAAGTGTTGTGATTTTGCCTGGTTTTCTTAGATTATCTTTTTTCTCACAAATATTTTGTTAAGACATGTAGAAGAAAAAAAAATTATATTTACAAGATCTTTTCTTTGACATCTAGAAAAAGGGGCTGGCCCCTCAAATTAAGGGCCTAGAACCCTTCAAAGTTTTCACTTTATAACTCAAAATTGGTTAAGATTTCAATATGGCTGTCGCTGCAAAAGTTGTTCATTAAGATCTTATTAATGTCGTAACAATACTATTTTGTTCGGGTATTGCGTAATATGAGTGTAAAAAGCCAGACTTGTTACCATGTATTTGTGTTTTATTTGGCAAGTAAACGGGGTATTTGTGCGTATAACTGACATAAATGATACCAGTTTATATACGGAAAGTGTTTAAACATTTTAGTTATTTTCTAGAGAAACACATTATGGATGAAAGAACTGTTTCTATGCAATTCATTTGAGTCGCATTTTAAATCTAGCTGTATTCCGAGCTGTGTATGTGAACATTTACGTATCCACCCTTGCCCGCAGCCGAGGAAGTAGGTCACGACTGGACTAGCGAGCGGGTCTGCCGTTATCAAATACACAAGATTTGTGTCTTGCAGTAATGCACACATGAATTTTTATATGTAGCTGCAAACACAAAACTTCCGATTTTAGTGATTTTAATAGTAAATAAAAAAAGATTATACCTTTACCTACTACCATAGACAGTGTACTAGCTTGCATTCGGAAAGTGTTGAAACATTTTAATTCCTTTCAGTGGAAACACATTATGGGTAAAAGAATTACTTCTATGCAATGTATTTGAGTCGCATTTAAAATCTAGCTAGCTGTTTTCCGAGCTTCATGTATGTAAACAATTATACGTATCCGATCCTTGCCCGCGGCCGAGGAAATGGGTAGCGGCTGGACTAGCGAGCGGTCTACCGTTATCCAATACACAAGATATGCGCCTTACTGTAATACACACACGGGTTTATTTATTTTGCTGCAAACACAAAGAATTCAGATTTAAACGATATTAAAGAGTGAATGGACAAAGATTATACCATTACCTACGAAGTATTGCTTTTTTGCTCTCGTAATAAAAAAAAAAAAGATTGTATGACTGTCATTGAACAAGGGGCGTTCTTTGTGATCTTGTCTATGTCATGAAATAGTTTTATTGTTGGAAAATAAAATTTAGTTATCAAACTGCAAACATTTCAAACCCACCACGTTGAGTGTACATTTTCATCACACGGGCCAAGGAGAAGCCGCGCTAGTGGACAGCCGATTCGCTGTAGGACACATGCTTCTCGTGTTTATACGTTATCACACATTTCAATGCTCTTTGATTCGTTGTTATTTTCATTTCCAATGATATCGGTTAACGATGCATCAAACCATTGATTTAAATCATAGTTCGTAAAATAAAGGAAAAAATCTGCCATCAATTAATATAATACGTTTTACAGTCGTACGATTTGAAATGTAAATGAATTCACCTGTTTCTATTTGTGACATTTTGCTGCTGAGAATTAAATGCATTACACTACCAATTTCAACAAAATATTGGCGATATTCACATAAGTATCTGTAATCTATGATAATGTGATTCTTCATTTGTCTAACAAAGTATTAGAATTTTTTATGAGTTGAGAGAGAGAGAGAGTTAAGCAGGATGTAGTAAGTAAAAGTTGAAATATATTTAAAAAGCGTTTGAGATAAGGCAGCTTAAGAAGTACAATTTTACATGCTTGCGGTAGGTGCGGGCACGATAAAACTAACCATTTTATAGAAGTTGAAAAATTATTTACATTCAGGCCGTAAAATAATAAGGGTCACAATATTGGTATAATAACCTCTTCTCAATGGTGGTCAGATTCATTAAAAAGCATACTCATTGCTGATTTTATTAATTTATTATTAATCAAATTTTATTTTTATTTTTGATTCTGAAAGAATATGTGAGTTATAAAAAGTTTATGTACATGTGCATTCATTGTAAATATTTTGATTGTATTCGGATAGTTAAAAATCGAGTAGAGAACACATGGTTAAAAATACTACTTAGTAGATTAATTATCTAATACAAATCGAATTGGCTTTAAAATTTGCATATTCAAGCACACTTAAATAGTTAATACATAAATTATATATATATATTAATAAAACCGTCTGTATGCTGTATTATGTATTTGCTGTCTGATTAGGACTATTTTTCCCAAAAAAGAAGCGCTCGGCAATCGCGTAATTTTTTAAACGTTCTGTAAAGTACAACACCTGATTGGAGTACATGCTTATACATGTTTTTTTTAAAAATGTTATCGTTTAACTAAGCGAAATTGTAGATGTCATGGAGTCAATAGGCAAATCAAATTCGCCAACCAGGCAATAGCAGTTATCTAATGCCTATGATTGATAATTTTACACGGTAAATTAATACATGTCAATATGAATTTTAAAGCACTCCCTGCTCCCCTGTTAAAAGCTCCCGTTACCTGCATTCTTTTAATATACGATTTTTGTGCACACAGTTATTCGGAAATGGCTCAAATTTTGTTACACGGGCCCGATAAAAAGATGAAAGGATGACCCCTAAAATTTCTTTCCCAAATATTTCAAGAACGGTCTTAAATTTCAAACACTGGTTGAATAACATATAACTTATTTTGTACAAATTTATGTGCATGAATGACAATGTTCCTGTAACTTAACAAAAAATGACACTTTTTGAAATCTATAAGTTTCTGAATTCATCATTAAAATTAATAATGTTAGACGGCCCATGCAGCAAGTTTTTCTAGTCGAGTCTTTCGTTCAACAGCGAATCGATTGTAATCATTTCAGCGGGGTTTACAACAAGACGGTGAAACGACCACGAATTTTGACAGGTTTGGCTAAAAAGAGTTAAAAAGAGATGGATACAAAACACAGGTGCGATTATATCTTGTAGGAGATAAAAAATGATTAATCTATGTTTGCCAAAAATACAATTTTTTATCATAAGAATACTTTAACGTTTATATCCGCCGAATATTTCCATTTCCCTTTATTGTTTGGTGCCTGATTTGAAATAACGTTTCGAGGTATAAAATGTTGAGAAATTTCTTTAAGCTGCATGTTCCGATTTGTCGGCCATTACAGTATCAAATAATTTTCCTTGCAAACCAAATGAATGATCTTACAAAGTTATAGATGTATTTACACGGAATTGCTCTCCCTTCAACGTTAGAAATATTCAAAGTAAATAAAAATAAATTTTGGGCATACAAAAACCCCCTCAAAATACATCATTGGAATGTTTAAAAAAGGAAACCGTTGGGTTTCATCCTTCGAGTGATTGTGTTTATTCATCCTGCATGTTTTGCAATGATTATAAACAATGTAAACATAAAACCTATTAATGAACAAATGTACACTGCTTTATTTTTGTTTAAATAGTCATGCTGTATATTTCATATGTTATAATAGATTATATAAAAAAGACAGATGTCAAAGTCGTAATACAATCATGTTAGCTTCAACGTAAGGGGCCAGTTTAAACACGAGGCGAAATAACGCAAAACCCTTTTATGTCGATTATTTTGTGGATATACACCAAAAATTGTCTAATCCGGCGGAGGGTAGTTCTGAAAAAAAATGACCGGATAAGGCAACATCCCGTTTAGAAGACATTGTTGCAAATTGATTTAAGTATTTAACGAAGTAGGTCCTGATCGTGTATTCTTGTAAAAATTTAAATTGTTCTGAAATATTTTAGATTTCATCGATCTTATTTATACGGTACCAATTTTCATTTAAAAAATTTTTTTTTGAAACAATAAATCCATAACGGAATACATACGATTGAAATACTTTTTAAATCAAATCATTGTTATTGATAATTTTTCAAACATCCAATCTACCTGAAAAGTGCATGCTTAACCGTAAATTGTTAAACAAAACATTAACAAGTCAACAGGTGGCTGAAACACCCGATGGCGAGAACTGTTATGATGCGGGGAAACAATGGATAAATATTAATAAAATGAGAATTTTATTTAAAAAAATTGAGCATTTTGACAGAATAATATGCAACTCTGTGTGTGTAGCCATACAACGGGAATAACAAACAATATCGGCAGTCTTACTCTCACAGTATCCTGAATCACGGCCTGAGAAAATGGGGTGAACTATAATCTAATTATCCAATTTTTGCAATTCATAACAAGACTTTACGGTACTAACTGAAATGACGCAAAACCCTTTTATGTCGATTATTTTGTGGATATACACCAAAAATTGTCTAATCCGGCGGAGGGTGGTTCTGAAAAAAAAATGGCCGGATTAGGCAACATCCGGTTTAGAGGACATTGTTTGAAATTAATTTTAGTATTTAATGCAGTAGCTCCTGATCGTGTATTCTTGTAAAATTTTCAATTGTTCTGAAATATATTAGATTTCATCGATCTTATCTACACGGTACCAATTTTCATTTTAAATTATTTTTTTGAAACAATAAATCCATAACGGAATACATACGATGGAAATACTTTTTGAATCAAATCATCGTTATTGATAATTTTTCAAACATCCGATCTACCTGTAAAGTGCATGCTTAACCGTAAATTGTTAAACAAAACATTAACAAGTCAACAGGTGGCTGAAACACCTGATGGCGAGAACTGTTATGATACAGGGAAACAATGGATGAATATTAATATAATGAGAATTTTATTTTAAAAAAAATAGCATTTTGACAGATCTTGAATAATATGCAACTCTGTACGTGTAGCCATACAACGGGGATAACAGACAATATCGGCAGTCTTACTCTCACAGTATCCTGAATCACGGCCTGAAAAAATGGGGTGAATTATAATCTAATTATCTAATTTTTGCAATTCATAACAAGACTTTACGGTATTAACTGAAATGAGTTGCTAGTTTGGATCTATATTTACAGTTATTTAAATCAATAGCAACGACAGTAAAATTGGTCGATAATTGAGCATTTAAAATATCTCGCAGAAGGCCGACCGATCGATAAGTAAACGGACTACGGGAGATAACTCTCACTAATTATAAGCAGTATGTTTTTTTCATTTCGCCGGTTTACAGAATAGACAGGATCGGGATTGCACAATTTTTTTAAAACAAAAATGATGGGAAAATGTCAAGGGGCTGAATAATGTCGCCGAATTGGGCAGCATGCCGTAATACACAACATCCGGATTCAACGAGTTTCAACATGTACATAATTTTTTTTATTTAAATATGGCTTAATTGACCGGGAAAACTACTGCAACGTACATTAATGCACACATACTTAGCATAACCATCGTTTAAAAGCATACAATTATTTTATTGAAAATTGGACCAAGCAACTTTTACATTAAGATTTACATGTGTAAGACACTTTATTTGTCATGTGCATGATCATGTGCATTAATTATGTTCAATACCCGCTTATTCTCCAAAATGATCTACAATTCCATTCACAACTATGGTCATTCAAAATCACATGAATTAATCAAAATTTTAAATTTTGTGTCGATCTCAACTGTTATGTATCCAAGAAATCTATTGATTTTATCATGTGTTACGTAATTAGGTATTAACGTTTTTTAGGGGGTCAAACTTCATTCAGAAATTACTATTTTTCCTTCGTAAACATTCACAGGATCAAAAACAGATTTCCTACGGAGATTTATAATGGGGAATGTTTACATCTTTTCTCAATTCGGAAGTCTCACGGAATATCTAGCACAATTTTTCAACGTTTTCATCCGGGCTTTATAATGGCCGATGCAATGCAAAATCCCCGTAGACATTCTTTTTTTAGCCGTGTATTGAAACCTGACAAGCTAGAGGGGACGTTACAAAAGGGAAATCTTTGGATTTTTTCATACTATCGAATGAACCTCGTCTGAATCAAGAGATATTTACAAATATCGAATAATTTGAGAAAATGTGTGGCAAAAATATCTTGGGACAGACTTTATGTATAATACGTTTATATATCCCAACAATATAATGATTTTCTCATGCGTTACCTAACTAGGGATATTAGGGGCCAGAGGTAAAATAGTTTAATCTTTTCTATTTCAATTGGAAAAATTTTTTCTATTTGAAAAAGCAACGTAAAAGAACTTATAAAGAGCATTACAGGAAAGCATTAGTTCTTCGCCCCTATTTCCATATCATGTTTTGTTGTCGATAATTAAAGTCGATGACGTCATTTCACCTTCTAAAAATCGGACGGAAGACCTCCTCGTTGCTCGCAACGAGATCGTGTCTAGTTCTCATTATATTTGCATTGGAAATATGTGACGTTCCATTTTCAATAACACGTCAAACCTGATCACGGCTTAGGAGCATAAGTAAACGTTTTGAATAGATTTATTATATGGTTATATGGTGTGATTAAATGGAACGTTCAACTTACATAACCGATTTGGCATGTATTTATTTTTTTCAAAAATCGTTAAATTATATATATTCGTTAATAAGAAAGGAAAATTTTCGACAAAGTTTCTGGAGCTAACGCGCGGTATTCAATCTATCTGCAAAGGCCTGGTGTGTTTCAGAACCGACAATATCCAAAAATAAGCATTCAATGCTGAAACAGATACAGGCTTACAAGTACAACCGTTTCAACTGAATTTGCCTTACATTCTTTCTAATATGATTTTCAGGGACTGGGCAGCTATTTTCCTTCGTAAGAGGATGCACGGATGGAAAAATATTCTCACTGACGGATTTTCCAGATCGAACAATTGTTTCTGACAACCAGACAACATGTGCATTTCGACCAGGAAGCGGGAAAGTTGTGGTCTGCTTGACAATGTGTAAAACAGATTTCTGCAATGGACCACTGCCAGACATGAACAATGGAGGAATCACCAGCTCTCTCAGTCCAGTGTTGTTTATACCTTTACTTCTAGCTGTGATTAGTAGTATATTGTACGATGTTAGGTGCTGGTGAAGTCTTAACACTTTTGCTATCTTTTGATATGAAACAAATTGTGAAGAGAACAACAGAGTTAAAACCAACTTTTTATTCAAATGTTTATGTTGCATATTACATGTAAATTAACTTTGATGATATATGTGAAATGTGCGTTATGATTTTCTTCATCAATCTGATCAATGCAAAATAGTTAAGGAATAGTTCTAAGATTTTGCGCTCACCTGGCCGCATGCAAACGTAATTTTTATTATTTCTGGTTTGAAATAATATGAGAGCTGACATAATTTTCCTGTAGTTTTAGTTTCATCTCAAAATCAAATGTGTAAATACTATTGTATGACACATTCATTTTTCTGTGAAACGATCATTTATTTAATAGTTCCTATTCTTTATTCCTATAAAGAACTAGTTGAAGGGACATCCATCCTTAGATATACCGGTATGTACTATTGTACATAAAGAGTGTTTTCATCTTATTGTTTCTTGTTACCTGTTTTTTAACTCTGATGTTGACTTTTAATTTCAAATAAATGTCAAATAATTCGAAAATAGACAATGGAATTCTCTGTCAATTCACAGATTTATTTACTCTTAGTTAAGAGCGGTTTTTTTAAAATCGCAACAACAGCATTATTTCTCCAGTGAGGCATGTTGACTTTGCAAACAAGGGAAAAATGAAGCGCAAACATCTAAATGGTTAACTGTCTAACAGGTTTTTGGAAACAAATATCAGGAATTTGAAGGGCTGACAAGAAGTCTTTGGATATTCAATGCGATGTTATGTATGTAATTCATATTTTTAAATATAGAATTATCGTTATATGTTTATGAGAGTCAATCTTCAAATGTGTTGATGTCTTTACTTTTACAGGAAGATCTAAGATTTGTATTTAACTGTTGAACGATAAAAACCTCCTTAACTGTCTAAAGGTATCTCTATAATACTTATCTCAAATACTATAGTATTATGATAATACTTTGTCTTTGCATGCACTTGATAAAAGAGTAATTGCTTTTTTAATGTATTGCATTGAATCAGTTGTACACATTTTGGAATACTATGCGTGATTTAATTCTTTTGAGATTCAGTTTGTCTATTACACTGTTAATATCGTGTATATTTAAAATATTTTTCACAACCCGAATGTTCAATGAGTGTTAAATGAGTCCCCGTTTTCCTCTCATGAAGATTTAGTATTTAACAAACTACTTCAATATGTTATGAAAAGGTATCTTCATCAGTTTATAAACACAGAGTATTATCAACCATTTTATAATTTCAAAAACTGTTATACACTCGTCTTCCCTGATATAATGAAATATTTTCCTCATAAGGCAGTTGAGTTGTTATGGGATAAGTTTTGCACATTTGCTGCTAATATATACATTTACAGTATTTGCGGAGTCTATTTGTCTAAACAAACATTTGCTTTAAAAGATGAGTATTGGTTAACTATATTTAATTTCCCTAAATTGTTTCTATCTTTCAAAACTTTGCAAAGAAAGAGAGATTGGCGAAATCAAGGCAAAACGAAAGCTTCAAATTTGGTTATTTAATATGCATTTGATTAAAAGCATTTGACAACTATGAAGTTTAATTAAATCGGAAAAAAAGATAAGTTAAAAAACCTCTAAATGTATTGTTTACCTACTCGAAAAGAGTTTAGTCCCCATGATCAAACTTCTTTCACCAGCTTTAGCTATTGGTTCATTATGTTCAATGTAAATTGACGGTCATGTCTACTGAAAATGATTAATTGCATTTTAACGTCTTTTTATTCTTCGTTTTTTTTTTAAACTTCATTAGAACATTATGCAACTTTTCTTTTTCCGACAGTATTGAAAGTAGGCATTTTCTCATCTGTGAGACTCGCTCTTTCTTCCACTTGCATTAGATTTCAATGACGCATTCATTGAGATTAAATTGTACAATTCTAGAATGATTACGCGATTTGTAAAGTTGTTAGGTGGAGATAAACAGATAACCGATCTAAACTTGATTGTTTTTACCATTTTAAACTTGCATTGATCCAAATAAAAACTACCCCGAGTTCTCTTAGTAACAAGGCATACTTGGCAATGCAATTAATGTATTGGAGCTATAAAAATCAGACGTGTTAATTCTGAATGCTGGGGGAAATCTGCATTTCACCGTCTCAAAACTTTGAACATGTTTCTTCATTAGAAAGAAATGTTAACAGAAAGTGAAACGGAGTCCATTAAATCAAGCCCTGAGAATGTTTGTCTAACGCCGAGTGCTGAAAGACAGTTATAGACGCCAAACTTTCTTCAATGTACGTACAAATATTTAATTCCAAAACCGTAACACAACTTTACATTGTAGCCATAATGAAGATCAGATTTAAAAATACGAGATTAATCTTCTGATTTTTATCCGATTTGTTCCATTTTTCAATACACTTTCTTAAGTCGTCCAAGCTGTTGATTATGACCCAAGGCGTATTAGGGGCCTTACTTTGTACCAGGGGTTGTGCTGTACGGTTGTTAAAGCGGCACTTAATGACCAAGGATTAGCGATTTATTTGATTATAGGATACCATTAGTTCTATTGGAAATTACATCACTATTCTAAATAATCAGCAAGCAGTTTCTCTCTAGAGTAACAGCACAAAATTGTGCGTTTTGAGGATTTTATTTCAACATTTTCCATAAAACTCTGCCTTTTTTGAAATGGAGGAAATAAATAAATTCAAGCTGTAGTGAGGTAAGTTTTTTAATCAAATAATATAGCTGTACCGAGCCAGGTGTACCTTGAAATTGATTTAATTTTCACTTTGAAAATTAGCAATAAGGTTATAAAAGTTTTTTATTGTTACTAGATAAATAGAAATCATAATTATCAACTTAACGGGAGTTAAAAAAAATTATCGATCAGAGACCATAGATCATTTACAAGCAACGCATTTAGTCTTCGTATACACTACAAAGAGGGTTCTGTGAGCCATTACAAGTGTTAAATGCTGTCTTCGGGGGGTAGCTGATAACCGGCTAGATATTGTCTCTGTCATGTATTGGCCATCACCCGATCTCTCATATTATGGGAACCTCTTACCAACAATCTATATTGTCAATTCATTACTACACTTAATAGCAGTCCTTATTTATTTATCATGAGGTCTATTTTTCTTAATAAAACCTGTGCAGCTGAACCTATACTTAAACCATTGAGTACATATTTCCATAACTCATGAAATGTCTTTCACGATCTGGTGTTCTAACTTTACACGGAAATCAATTCTAAATACAAACCTGTCTTTAAATGGTGGCTGAAAAGTAAAAGCGCGCAAGCGACATGTGCACAATAAGGAACCGATGAATATACCATTGTGTATGAGTAAAAAGTGATTATTACAGGTGAAACCTCAGAAATTCGCCATGTGACAGCGGAAAATGGCCTCGCCACCGACGGCGGCATCACAAGCCTGGACAGAGGAAACTCAGGTCAAAGAGGAGGAAGAGAGAAAACCGTTAACTCGCATTGTAAGGTTTCTTTTTTTCAACTTTTAAAAATTTTTCAAAGAAGTGAATTAAATTGATTTTTTTTCAAACTCATTCTTGCATAGTATATATGTAATGTATACATTGAATAATCTTAATTTTAAGTACAACATCAAAATTACAAAGACTAATATATATGTCAGACATTAGAATCATTGGCAATGTAATAAAAGGAGAACAGCAACATGATGGAGAGAGGGTGAAAAAGAAAACAAATAAAGAAAGTTAACTTAAAAGAAAAAAGTTAATGGAGGAAATACAATTGATTTGGCTGAAGGAAATGTACTCCTATTTATTATTTGGGTTATTAAGGACATAGTTAAAGATGAAGTTAAGGACGATACACGATAAGAAATAATTACGTAGGTTCGATGATCTGTCCTTTTTATGTGTCTGTTACGAATGAACACTTTTAAATTTAATGAGTCCATGACTAATTTTAGTTTTGTTAGCGACTATAATTTGTTACTTAATAAAAGAAATATGAATAATATATATATATAACAGTTCTTTGTAATGTTGTAAATTTTAAATTGACTGGGTGGGTGTAAATACAAAATATACATGACAACAGTTGTCATGTTGTAAATTTTGTATTTACACCCTGAATTAATTTACGACTTATTCAATTAAATCTTGAAAAAAAACCAGTCAAATTTCAATCGGGAATTGGTCCTTTTTGCAGGACCTGCATGGAAGGGATACTAGCATATAACATGTATAACATGGTGTTTTTTTTATGCCAACCGAAAATACAGCCCATTCTCCATGTAATTTCTCTCTGTTGTAAAAATCCAAATTCAGATTACAGTCACCAAGACAACTTTCAATACAGGAAGTTATTTAGACGTACCCTGCGCCTTAACAAAACAGTTCACCGTACACAAAAAAAAGTTATAAATGATAATTCTGATCAACTTTAATGTACGAGTGTAAATTTCATTTCAAAAACTTATTGATAAGGTATCATTATTTAAATTGATTTCTCATAGTTTAATTCTTTAAAACCAAGACCTAATCAAATACAGGAAATACAAAAAAGTAACATATATATGATTAAATATTCAATCTTTTGTTGATGATTATATAATTTAGATCTGGATATGTAATGGTGATTTTTGCCTAAAGAGGTTAATCTGTGTTGGTAATTCTATAAAGTCATACACCGTGGTATGTCTTATACTGACTTTAACGTCATGGCGGACACTTTTGCACCGGGGATTTGTTGACTATAATCATAGTGACAATGCTTTTCACTAATATACAGATTGAAAAGGCTACTGGGCAGAGAGTGAAGGATTTGACGAAGCCACCAAAGAATAGTGTTCCGTATACAAGCACAGCAGCCAGGTCTAAAAAGGTGATTAAAATGCAGAATAGGTATGCTAGAGCCCGACCGGTACCCAAAGGGGCCAAAGTTCCCGGCGTGGATGACGAATCCGCACAAGTGCCGTTCTTTCTACCTTCAGAAAAACCAGCAGGTAATGTTGTTTTTAAGTGAAAAAAAATTGACAGCAATCGCAACATGTTGATAAGCTGTTACGTATTACAGTATGAATTGGTTTTCTTTTTAACATTTAAATCACATGTGTGTATTTTTAATTTTGCAGCGTCATTCTTTGCCACGTTAGATTCCAATCACAGAAAATCAATGTCTGAATACAGTCGAACTCTAGAAGGAAAAAACTCAGACCGGAAATCCAATTTGCGTCGACAACACGCTTTCATCAAAGTAAAAAGTAAACGGGAAAATGTTTTGAACGAAAACGAAATATTAGAAAGAAAAATGCCAAAACAAAAGACAAGTGCCCACATTGGTTCCAATATCATAGGAGATATGTTACCCGTGTATGACACATTTAACGATGATTTTGAAGATGACTTACGAAACAACAATTATGACCCTAGTGATTTATTAACAAAAAGAAATGTGCTTCTTAGAAAATCACAGTCGATGATGGCTTTGGAGAAACCAAGCATCAAACGATCAGTGTCTAGTGGAACGTTTCGAGAATCCCCCGTGACTCCAAAGCCGCTAGAGAGATCGGGTTCTGGGTTCAATACATTGTTTTCCTATAATTCTGCCAACGCCCAAAGACGACGAAGGACATTCGGAAGGGATCCAATCCAGGAAGTTCAGTCTGCCCGAGATCCAGAAAAATTTCCAGTTTACGATAAGAAAGAAATTGAGCAAAGTTTGGATGAGATTGATTTGTTGCTGCCAGGAGTCTGCATTTCATCACCAAGGAGACCGTCCACTGTACGACCTTCTACCAACATGAAACCGACGAGAACCCCAACATACTGTAGTTGTTGTAGTTTGTGTGACAGTCCGAAATCTCAGCTCGAAAGTCCCAGTCCGTTTGAGCTAGAACATCCTGACCTGTTCTTGCAGAGGCGGCCAAGGATGTCTCACCACTGCACCTATTGTCAAACAGACGATGGGAAGAAGCTCGTGCAATACGCTCATGGTGACGTCATTAAAACATTTGACTGGTTGAGTAAGAATGCAAAAGAAACACCTTTGTAAAGAATACTCCTGCCAGACTGCTTGCATTGAAATATTGGTAACATTCAGTGGTTTATGTTCAAAAGAAAACACGAAATGTTAGCAAGTTTCTTTTTGTGCTTTCTGTATGATTTTTACAATATGTTGAAAGAAAAAATGTCATTGATTCAGCACAATATATTTAATGAATTAGTTGATTTTATTTCTTATCAAAATACAGAATCTACATTAATCTAGCTATATTACTATAGTCTGTCCCAAGATATTTATGCTGCATATTTGAACGATTTTTAATAAAAATACACATACCTGTGACTGAAGTGCAATTAAAATCGAAGAAAGGGAAAATTCCCAAGATAACTTCATTCACACATTATCATTTTTCCCTCGTAAAAATTCACAGGAACGAAAACAGATTTCCTACGGAGATTTATAATGGGGAATGTTGACATCTTTTCTCCATTCGGAAATACTCGGGACCCCTCGCGCAATTTTTCAACGTTATCATCCGGGCGTCTTCATCTCCTTGGCAATGGAAAAACCTCGTAGACTTTTTATTTTTAGCCGTGTACTGATACCCGACAAGCTAGAGGGGGCGTTTCAAAGGGGAAATCTTGGGATTTTTTCATTCTATTGAATGAACATCGTCTGAACCAAGAGGTATTTATAAGTATTGAATAATTTAAGAAAATATGCGGCAAAAATATCTTGGGACAGACTATAGTACGTTACAAAGAGGCTAAAACCTTCCCCAATTCCTATAATTTTTACACTTTATAAAATTTATTTTTATGCAAAATTAAATATGAAAAAAAAATCACTCACATTTCATTAGACCCGTAGTCAAAGAAGACTATTATAATTTAATTCAGAAACTATTCATCATAATTTAATATAAAAAATGTGTAGTTATGCGACAAAAAGTACAACAATCAATACAAGTCGATTATAAAATGGTTTCTACACATGTCACCTTGATCATTATGAATCTTAACGAATAAAGGCTTCTCTTATAAAAGTTCAAATATCAAGTGTCCACTACATAAGAGTATAAATTTCAATGTTATTTAATTAAAAAAAGAGTGAAGTCGTATGCAAATATCACATAAACACATTCAAGATGAATACTCACAAATGTCTCTATGATTATGTTTCCAGTAAGGGGATATGTTAAATCGAAAATTTTTATTCAAGCGTCCCAGAAAAGTCGAGAAGATTAGTAAACACAATTCGACATTAAACAGATATTACATGGCTTCGAGGGCGACATACTAGAGTATTTGCCCCGAGTCGACTATTCACATTTGACATAACGATAAAACTTTTTCAAAAATGTTATGTAATTAAACAGGTCAGAACCTGATGGATTTCTTGAATGATGTTTAATCAAAATGGCTTGCTATTTCACTTATTTACAACAAAATATAGTCTAGATTAGAAGGGATCTATAACTAAAAAGGCCCTCTTTTATTATTGTTAAACTCTTCCTGGGTCTTAACTACCACATACTTAAAACAAATCAACAGGTTGAACTGCAAGAAACAGAAACATTTAAAGTCTATGTAAGCTGATTTGTTGTCCATAATAATAAAGTTTCATAATAGCAAAATCAAGACTTAGAAGCTACTTTAGTAAACAAACAATGAAATATATTTTATGGAGAAAATATTGGCTACTCGGTGAAAAAAAATATAAACTTTTCATAGTAAAAGTATTCCTGATATCAGAAATACAAGGTATGTGTAGATACGTTTATGTGTATAAAGTAAAGAACAGGAACTGGTTCCAGTATATTCTTTCACCATTTTGATATATTTCAATGGTCCGTTACAGAAGTCCTCTTGACACCACGTGATACACGCCAACAAATGGTCCTGGGAGTCGGGATAATACTGGCAAGCTGTCTGGTTGTCCGCAGAAAAATTATGGAAACCACTCACCGATATATCAGTCTTCCCTTTCGAACATCCTCGAATAAAAGACAGTGTCTCTCCTAAGGATATAAGAAATTTGATTAGATCTAAACTACTGAATAAGCACTTACTTGAGTGTAAATTTCCAATTGGTTTACTGAAATAAAGCTGATAAATGCAGATTTTAGAACCATTTTAAACCTTATTGTCAAGAAAAGTAAAGTGATTTATCAAAACATAACATATAAAAAGGTATTTATTGTCAATTTGTTTATATTGGACTTATTATTGCAGATTACAGTTGGAAAGTCTTGATGAATGCATAGATCTTTTAAAACAAATTTTACCTTAACAGAATGCAATATTGCAAATCAATTTTAGATATAGAAATAAATTCGTCGGTTTCTTTGGGTGTTTTTTTTTCAAAGACAACAATCCTACTTATTGTAATCAAAAGGTGTGAATCAGTTGACATGGCTTATCTCTCCCGACTGTCACTCACCAGTTACTGCAAAAAGAATAAAGAGCATTTAAAGTGTAAGAATGATACTGAAAAAACTATTACAAAACTTATTTTATATTTCGTTACAATCACTATTGTTATCAATGAGTAATTAACTACATCTAGTCATCTGGAGTAAATCTTGATTTTACTCGATAGAAAATTCATACAAATTTAGTAATTGTCTTTATATCAAACCATCATAAGTAACCAGTAACTATACACTCAGATAATTAATGAGACTGTTTGAGGAGTACATACTTCTCTCCGTGTAGTGTTCAATCACGCAGTATTCCCCCCACTCAGACGTGCAGTTTTTGAGATAGCCCCTATCGTGATCTCCGCCAATTGTACCATTCTCATGAAGAAAGTTCAGCACAGAGTTTTCGAATTTCTTCATATTTGATTGACAATTTCCCAAAAATTTGGAGTCGGCGCATTGGAAACATATTACTGATTCTGTAAAAGAGTTTTAGAAAACATAAAATACTGGATTATATAACATGTTCAAAACAATAACTACATATTAACATAACCAATTTATTATGTATTCAATTTAAGATTATAAGAATGAAATGTAGAAGAGCAGAAACATATTTTATTTATATAATATACATTGACTCACCGGAATATCCTAGAAGTGAAAGAAATATAGCAATGCAAAACACGGACATTTCGCAGAATTTCACCATGTTGGACACATTCCGGAAACAGTTTAATATAACATGTAGTTCCTTTGTTGTGTTGATTGATATGGGTACGTGATCGCTATATTTTACCTGCTATCGGCCGTCCTTTGAACCAACTGAACAGCAACCGCTGATAACGCACTGCATATTGATTTGCCGTGCAGCGCACGATCGTATTGATTTTGTGATATAAAATAAAAAGATATTAAAAGACGACTTTCTCAAGTAGCACTTTATTAAAACCATTTTTTGTATTTAAATGCATATTTATTTTCATTAGTAAAACTATAACAACGATGTCATTAGTAACCTTTTTAGGGGTAGATTTATTCAGGAAAAGGGAAGGGGTAGATTTATTCTTCATTTACAATGATAGCGGTGCTCAAATGTCAACATATTGTGACGAATGCACAATATATAACCTTTATTTTAATGAAACTAACAAGTTATCAAATTATTACCAACACTTCATCATAAAATGAGCCGAGACAAAGAAAGAAAGATAACTGCGAAAATTAAAAAAAAGTACATGACGTTTACATATTGAACAGGTTAGAAATATTTAAATCAAGTTGGGTTACCGTCCTTGTTTACAACAACATTGATAAATAAAAATTAGTAAAATATCTTAAACTCATTTCCAGAATAATTTAGGGGAAATCTTGCGACTATTGTCCCTTGTCTTCGACAAAAATTCATCTAGGTATGCTTTGTTTTCAGAGTTGGGTGGGAACAATTTTATGAGAGAAGTAAAGACAAAGACTTCTATAATTCTACAAGATTGTTTATGGTAAAGCCCCTGTATAAGAACAAGATTTGATCCTACCTTTCAAACCACCACAGCATGGTTATAATCTTAGTAACGTTGGTAACTTTAACTTTGTTATACCACAGTCTAGGACGGTTACATATTGTAACAGCTTTTTGCCATCAACTATTCCGCTATGGAATATGAAACACAATGTATTGAGTCCTTTTCATCTTTCAAAAATGCACTTTATAAACAATCTGTAGAATTAGCAAAAAATGCAAAAGTTTACAATTATGGAAATCGCAAAGAAAATATTGCTCACTCTCAACTTAGAAATAAATCTAGTAACTTACAAGCTCACCTTTTTGACCAATGGTAAAGCGACACTTCAACTTGTAATAATTGTGGTCACACATGTGAAGACATTCTTTATTTTTCCTAACTTGTCTAGCATACTTTAATCACAGAACATTGCTCATTAACAGTATTCAAAATTATATAATTCTAAACAATCTCAATCACGAGCAAGTATTACATGTTTTACTTTTCGGCGATAGACAACTTCACTATAAAACCAACTGCTCAATTTTTCAAGCAGTTTAACAATATATTAAGTCAACAAAAAGATTTTAATTAATACCTATTATTATTAATTTTGCCTAATATCATCCTAAACTTTACTTCATTATATCAATAATGCACTTAATATCTTAATCCTCTTGTTTTTATTATATGCTTCATATATAATATTCATTATCATTAATAATTTTCTTAATTTCAATTGTTTATTATGTACGTATTTGCATAATAAGATATTTGTTAAAATTAAAACTTTTGTCCAAAGAGGGATAACTTTGAAACAGGAAATATATAGGGAAAATGTTCAAAGAACTGCAAGCTACAATTTGTGAGATGAAAACATCTTCAAATAATGTAGATTCTAAATTGTAAAAATCATGACCCCTGCACTATTACTTGACCCCCAAGAGGGATTCAAAATTTAATATACAGTACTAGGAAAATAAAGGGATAATGTATTATAATCTTCTCAAGAACTACAATTTAATCCTATAATTTTTGGAATTACTATGTAATCATCCTCAAATAATGTAGATTTTAAATTGTTGAAATTGTAAAACCCGCACTAATAATTGGGGCCCAAGAGGGGTTCACAGTTTTACGTAGAAATACATGTATAAAGCGAAAATGTTTTTAAAAAAGTCTTTTTCCCAAGAACTACAATTATAGAATTACTATGCAGGATTCTTAGAAATGATAGATTCTAAATTGCTGTGGTTTCATCAATATTTGTTAAATACCAATTTTCGTGGATTTCATTGTTTAGTTGATCCACGAAATTAAATGTTCATTGAAGTGCAATTTTTATTAACATTTTGTATTGATAGGGTCATTGGCCACGAATTTACGTATCCTTGAAATTGTGATTTTCAGTTTATCCACGAAAATTGATGCCCTTGAATATTAATGAAACCACAGTGTTTTATAAATTGTGATCATAGACAATACTGGGGCCTTAAGAGGGGTTTAACGTTTAAACTTTGATATATATTTGGAAATTTTTGAAAACTTAAATAAAATGATACAATGAACTGTTGTTCAGATGAGCGATGAGGCCCAGGGGCCTCTTGTTTTTTTTTTTAATGTCATACGCTTTCAGTGGTCGTTTAAAGCTATTGAACATCACCTGTCTGCTGTTTACACATTGCATAACAATCTGCCATGTAACATACCGCACAGTCGTATTGATCTTCTGAAGGATAACAAAACATTAACTTTATCATGTAAGATTTTATTAGCAAGTATGATATTCAAAAGTCAAAACTAAAGTTTAAGGATATTATATGATGTCCAATTTCAAATCCTATTCACACTATATTAAACGTGTAAACCAGCGAAAAATTTGGTTTCTAGTTATATGGTATGTAGGTGAATATAAAATGTAGTCCGGTATATAATTTACACTCCACTGATTACTCGCAAACGAGCATTTCCAATTTTTTTTGTCGGGAAGGAAAAATAAAGGTTAAAAAATGGTGGATTTGGGAAATTCTTTTTAAATACAAGTCAATACATGTAAATTATGTTATTATGTTGCACCACTCTTTAATAGTGATGAATTTTAGAATCGTTTACATTCACGTTTAAATTCAATGCTCATTCATTAACATTTTTCAAAAATAAGTAGGTCGTGAATGAACAAAAAATAATATAAAAGAAGAAAAAAATAGATTACATTTTTTCAATGATAATGAAAAAAATTGAGCTGTCATTGATAAAGACTCATGGCAACAAGGAAAACCATTGTCCAGAAAGGGACGGTCTTAGGAGAGGATGACGTGTTTGGGGCCGCTTGTGGTCCATTACACAAGTCTGTATTACACATGGACAAGCACGTGAAGAATTTGCCCTGCACGTAACTGCATGTAGTTATGTTTTTATCCTGTGGAAAGTTCAGAAATCGACTTGCATTGATGGAAAAATTGATACCATCCGAACAGTCCCGGATGTACGCCACAACAACGCCTGTGGAAAGAAAAATGTAAACTCGAACCATATACACCGAGGACTGTATTAAATTTGTTTCTTCCAACAAATTAAAGAAATAGCAGTTTTTATGCATGAACATAGGAAAGGAATTTACAAGGTGATATTTTATAGATCCCTGATTACCCAAAGTGATAAGACTACATGTATGTAAATAAATATTGATGTTTTCATCGTTTTCCAGGCATGGTTATCGATTTTTTCACTATTCTTTTGAATGATACATGTACATCCGCAAAATTCTTAAGTTTCGTTGGTTTAACATAAAATACAACATATAGTAAAATGTATGCTGCTCTTAATTTACCCACCATTTATTTCCACCCTCTCAATAACACACGTGTCTTCTGACTCCGGGCACTGCTTCCTGTAGGTATATTCTGAACTGGTATGGTTTGTTCCGTTGTCCCGGTGCAATGCATGGTCTTTGATCATTATGTCGAGGTCCTCTTGACATGGCCCGTTTGGTCTTCCATCCCCACACTGATAGCAATACAACGCATCTGTAAATGGTAAAATGTAACCATTTATCAAGTTCTTTATAAAATTAACATTTGGAAATATTCTGTTTGTTATTTTGATATCTTAGACAGCAGAATTGGTCAAATGTATTTTTACAATGCGCTAGGGGTCAACATTTCCTGTGCTGAAATACTAAAACATAAATTTTATTAGCTCTAGGTATTTCAACTTTTCGCGGTTTTGGTCCTTTTAAAGTATTTCAATTAATAAAAAATGATAAAGATATAAATCAAATATTTTTTCTATGATAAACAAGACAATGATAATTCGTTAAATCATGAATTCGAAATCAAGCATTATATTTGAGATCAATAAATAACAGTGACTCAAAGGTAGAACTTCCTGAATAGAAAGTTACCATACACACAACTGTTTACTTCGTATGTCACTCAAAGTGTTCATGTACAAAACCTCTCGTAAAGTGGCATGGATACACATTTACAACATGGAGTTCTTATCGTAGTTCCTTGTATTTTTGTATTATGATTGAACATCTGAACTTTTTTAAAAAATTGGTTGGCCAAAATTAAACGAATAAGACAGAAAAGAAACAAAATGTTACTCTATGTGTATATTGTTGTAGTAAACTTTTCAGCCTGTTATCGGGTATGGACGAGCGGTCAGTTGGTATCAGTTGAGTTCTTGACTCGTTGTTGTATGTTTTCATGCCTTAAACATTACACCCTGATAATTAAACACCTGAAAGTAATTCTCTGTAGTTCTTTGTAAGAATGGTGGATAACTACTTACTCTCCCCCCTTTCCCTCCTGAGCTTATTGACATTGTACTGCGATAATATGCCAGGGCATTATTTTTTATCTGCTAGCTACTTAAAATTGTAAGAGTGTTTTTAATTACTTTTACATATAATTTATATAAACATGTACATCGTAGGTTGTCTAGGAACTTAAATTTAAAATAAGATTAGATCAATTTCAATGTTTTTCTAAAGAACACAACTATCTTCAATATGGTATTCAAGGGTCTCTTTGGAAACAAGATAGGGTTAGAATCCAACCAGTAATAGAATTTTCAGGGGCCGCTCCCTATCTAGTTTTTCATTAAATTATATTTATTCATTGAAGACATCAAAGATAAATGGATGTTCACAAAATGGATAGTGGGGCCATCATGAATTATCGCAGGTCATAAATGAGATATCTATGTAAACACGAGGGTGGACGTTTGGTGGGACAAACCCATACAGTTTATAGCCCCCAAAATATATACCGCCGCTGTAACGTAATGGTATCTGTTAACATTACCTATGAAAACGGAGGGGAAAAAATGTTATGAGGAAACAAAAACCAATCCAGTAAAAATACAGAGGTTGCATAAAACTTGAACCTTATTAGACGGAAATATCCCTGGACAAAGTCTGATGGTTGACATTTTATAAATTTCACTACTTGTTGACTTTCACAATAACTTTCATAAAATTGAAAGAAAAAAACCCTTAAGGCAGAAATGCCATAAATATTGATAACTCCCTTTGAAATTGGAATGGTAAAGGTGTCATTGCATTTTTTTTTAACCGAAATCTGTCTCAGAGAGAGAGAGAGAAAGAGAGAGAGAGAGATGCATCAGAATTATATTTTCATCATAAAAAGTATCTTATCATATTTTGTTCAATGGCTTCTTTAACAGTTTTTACTACATGTATCATATTTTTTTTTTAAATTCTAGCTGTTTTACTATACACTAAAAAAACCGACTTTCTTTACACTGTATTTTAAGGTTACTTACGTGAACAGAATACTAAGGAAAAAGTAAGAAAAACTGTGAAAGCGAAATTCCTCATGGTTATAATCTCCACACGGCAGTAAAACCAGACTGTGTTATCATTCTATTCGAATGATATATAACTTGAAGTTTTTGTTTGAATATGTGTCATAAAACACAGAAAGGGACAGTTGCCGGATAGATTTAAGTATACGGAAGCCCTTATGTGCAAAAAAGATTAGTTATTGGGTATTTCTCGCATAATTTGATTTTACCAACAAAAATATATATGCTTGTTTTATGACGAATGGGTGTAAGTAGTAAAATGAAAAAATGCGTTATAAAACGACAAAACTTCTTTAATATGTAATGTACGTTTTGTAATTGTTTATACCTGACTTATTTGATTCAACTAGTCTTCCGTAGAAAATGGGCAAAATTGACGTTGATTGAAAAAAACCCAAACACACACGTAGAAGCGGTTCCAATTTTTGTAGCTACTAATTCTACAGTAGTTGTAATATTCCTTTATTGAAACTCGTTGGCCTAAAAGATTTGATTCCTTTATCCGTAAGGGTGGTTTTAGTAAATTTGATTTTAGTTGGGCGGGGGGGGGGGGGGGGGGCATGAGAAAGCGACTGTGTTAATGTACTTATACATGTAAGTCCAAAACTATCGTTTTTTATTACCTTATTATTTAGTGTAACTCACAATGCTCAAAACATTCTCAAATGCAAGACAAAACTGATTGCTCAAAAAACTGATATGTTATTGCGTAATGGAAACATGTTTTCAATTACCAGTAGTAAAATGCGGCTTCTCTAAAAATGCTTTAAGATAGAGGCTTGAAATTTAATGTGATTATAAATTTGTCAATTGAAATTTTCAGTTCGACAAAAAAGTCCAAAACTAGCGTTTTTTTATATGACCTTATCATTGAGTGTACTTTGTTTCAAATAAATGATCTACTTTGTAATGGAAACATGATTTCAATTACCAGTAGAAAAATATGAAATTTTCAGTGAAACAATTTGAATTTGATAAAAAATTAATTGCATCTCTACAACAAATACTAGTACTCTCTCCCTCATTTTGTCTATCCCTATCCCCGTACCTTTCTCTTTTAACGATCACTGATCAGTCTGATTTTATTGTCGAAAGAACTACATCGATTTTACCTTGTGTAAAGTACGCTGAAACACGGATCGTCCTTAAGAACCTTTGAATGGAAACCAAAGACAACTGCGTTGTTGTCATGTTTACAAGTTATGATATGCAATGTCTACTGTTCGATTGTTAAACATCAAATAACAGGGTCAAATGTTGAACATTATGGCAATATAAATTTGATGAAAGTAGTTAGCCGGTGCAGTTTTCATAAGCAGTCTGAGAGGAAAATGTTACCTAAACTTCTTGGGTTTGTTCTCCTTTTTGGATCGACATATGGTATGTAGTAAAAATGATCTAACCAGTGAAACAGTTAAAATAAACAAATTTCAGTTTAGAATTTAAAATACAGCATATTGAAAAACTAATGAAGATTGAGCCAACTCTTTTTTACACTCTACATTAGAGAACTTTTTCTTATATTGCTGTTTCTGAAGTTACTTAAATAAAAATCGATTAAATATAAACTAAAATGAAATTCAGTACTTTGTATAGGCAATTTTAATACTTAACTTGATTAGTATACCTTAATTTCCGAGAAAATGAATAATGTGGAATCTGCGATAAAAAATTAATTAATGTAATGAAACAAAACATTTTTTTTATATATATTTACATCATTATTTGCTCCTTATAACATTGTTTCCTAGCAAAATTTTATGGGAACTTAAAAAAGACAGCGTAACTTTAAAATGTTTTTTTTAAACTATATAACTACTTAAGAAATTATTTTATAATAAATTATACACGTATTACAAAATTAACGCAACGGAACAGGTTAATGTTTTAAAAATGAATCTCACCTATTTAATGGCCACCAAAATTGTTACTAACTTCTGTATGTAGAAAGGAAAAAAACATATTTTGCTTTCTCTTTTCTTGGCATGAATTATCAAAGTCCATGAAAGATTTGTGCGGTTAAAATAAGTTTTATCGAGGTATGAAAACATTTAAAATTGCTGCGTAGTAAACGCATAATTTGTTTGTCGCAAACGATCCTGAATACATTTTCTTTGAAGTCTTCCTTATAATTAAGGTCACTCAAATCTTTGTGTTGTACGATTTCAAGCGCAAGACTTATGACAATTATATTGCAGGCGCACAACAAATTGCACAAAATCATCCTTACCATTTAATATCTTAATATCAACGTTGAAAGTCTCATAAATTTTTTAACAATTGAGTATCTTTTTTATGTTAAAACTGACAGCTATTACGGAGCGTGCTTGTGAGGGGAGCACCTTGTACCTCACTTGTCCCCAGGGACAATCGATCAACGTGACGTACGCTAACTACGGCAGGAGTAACCTGTACGTCTGTCCGGCCGGAGGACAACAGAACACCAACTGTTATAGCGGGTCGTCCATACAGACTGTACGGAACACATGTCAAGGCCAGAACCAGTGTAGCATCTCGGCTTCCGATGCTCTGTTCGGAGACCCTTGTCCAAGAACATATAAATATTTGGAGGTCGATTATGAATGTGAATTTCAATCTCCCCCAGGTGAGATTCTCTGCATAAAATTCATTTCTATACTCTGTCCCGAGTTTTTGCTTCCACCACTTTTTGCTTGATATTTCAATAATAGTAAATACCTTTGTGCCCAAACTACGTTCATCCACTTATATGAAAAATATCCAGATTATCTGTTTTGAAACGCCCCCTCTACCGCTTTAGGTTTCAATACACATCCAAAATTGAAAGTCTCCGGAGATTTTGCATTGCATCAGCCATTAATAAGCCCAGATGATAACGTTAAAAAATTGCGCGATGTATTCCGAGTGTATTCCGAATGGAAAAAAGATGTAAACATTTTCCACTACAAATCTCCGTAAGAAAATTGTTTTCGTTCCTGTGAAATTTTATGAGTGAAAAGGGATAATTGTTCAATATCTTGGATATATTCCCCTTTATCGATTTCAATTGTATTTCTTTCACAGGTATGTGTATTTTTATTAAAAATATCATCAAAAATTAATGAAAGCAATAAATTGGGACAGACTATAGTTGATTTATGGTGATTAGTTTTCAAAGTATATTATATCATTAAAATGATATTTTCAATAGTTCTTAATGAAACCTTTTATTTTTTGAACATTCATTTATCGAAATAGAAATGTCAGAAAGTTATCAAAATCAATATTCACTATGTTTGAGCTTATAGGTTTTTATAAAAGATTTTAATCAGTAAATCACACATTGGTGAAATTAATTCCTTTTTGCATCGGATATAAATTTAAAATTGTTTTTCATGTTGCCTAGGAAACCGATTCCACGTCTGTGAGGGTGGTTCCTTGTATCTTTACTGTCCAAGGGGAACGTATCTAGTAATTTTCTCTGCCAACTTCGGACGACTGAGTTCCGCAATCTGTCCAGGTCCCGGATCAAACAACGTGAACTGTGTGTCTTCTAATGCCCTGTCCGTGGTCAGAAACAGCTGTGAGGGGTACCCCAGCTGCCAACTCGAGGCCATCAATAATGTGTTTGGAGACCCGTGTCCAGGAACTTATAAATATCTGGAGGTTAATGTTGGATGCAGTTATTTCTAAATATATATTCATGTATCATTTGTTGCTTTGATATTTTTTCATTGGTTTTCTTTTCAAATTTCAAACGTCAAAGTCAATTTAATTGTGTAAAATTAATGTAGTACTTAAATCATTCATGTAGAAAAATACTTGAGACACACATTAAAAATATTTTTGTTAAAAAGAAAATATGGAATGTCGACGCACATTTTGGCAGCATTTATATAATAGAAACACTTCAAAATGAAGATGTAATAAAAGAAAAAAACAACTGATGCCAAGAATAACATACAATTCTTACATTGTCAAACGCTTGAAGAGAGATGATTTAAAATACCGGTAGATACATAATTTTGAATAAATAAGCACAAAAACTCCACTTTGGTTAATAAATTATATCTATTCTTTTAAAAGGACCCTTCAAAAAATATGTTTTACCATCGAGTTTTCAGTCTTACCTACGAGTTGTTAAGTCGGACAAACAATAAGTATTTACTATGAAATGCGTGCGAACAAAAAAATTTGTTAATAAAACTAGGTTACAAATGTATAAGCCTTACGTACAAGACGAGAAGTGTGATACGATAAATAGTTAAGTAAGTACAAATTAATTTTTCATACTCACTAGATAATATGCCATGCGTACGAAGTAAATATATTAATGTCGGTATAAAATACCCGGTTGTACATGTAAGTCGTTGAGCTCTACAAAGTCGTGTCTTATGTACGAGTTGATATGTCTGACAAATGAGATTAGTATGTACGATGTGGTATAACCTACACTCTAGCTATTGAAGTATTATGCGACGATGTACATACTTGAAAATTGGTCATACAAACGAGATAGTTAGTCGTAATAATGAAATAATGACAAACAACAAATTCTAAGAGGTACGTATATAATAAGTCGTTTTAAAATGATATTACAAACAATAGGCTATACCATGTGTGAAATATGTAGCCACTTAAATGCGCTTGATGTAATTTTCATAGATGTAATTTTCATAAGAAAGGCGTTTGCTTCCTTTATAATATGATCGTATAATACACTGTATAGACCGTCGTTCCAGAGCCTAATTTGCAATCTAAAAAGTACTCAAAATTTCCATTTGGATACAATGTTTTCATACCAAGATTGGCCACAAAAAATAAAGAAATTGATTTTTTTTTTTGGTTGGGGGGGGGGGGGGGCAACAACAAAATAGCTTAAACTACAATGTTATCGTCGAGAGTTGTTTTTGTATTTAAGCCGTTGTGTAAAATCCTTAATATTAAAAATCATGTGATTAGTTTTTTTACTTGTTTACCACAATCAGAAATCGTTGGTTCAAAAATTCTGTTTGACTGACTCAAACATTGACAAATCACATGAACAACTTCCTGTATTTTCGTTGAGAAAAAACAAACAATTAAAATTTTCAAATGTATTATACATGTACAAATAACATTATTTTATCTGCAGAATTCCAACCATTAATTGCGAATTTTCAGAAATTTAAAATAAAGTGGTTGACTTTTAACGGTGAATTGGAGTAAAGATGATTGATCACTTTTGACAACGTTCATGCTGGAAGCTCAGGTGACGGCCGACATATCCAGTGATCCAGGGGGAAGCAAACACAGTCTGGTCTGTGACATTTACACCCACAGATTTCGTCGAAAATCAGTATACCATCTAAGAAAGTATTGAAACATTTCTACACATTGTATCCACATTAAATTTCTATAGACAAAACTGATATATAAAAAGCTTAAGCTGTTAGATATTTCTTAATATTAAAATAAATAAAATAAAATTGCAATAAAAGGCGTTTATTGCCATTTCTTACCCGATTGAAGAACACAAATAACCAGAAATATAATTGAACATTGTAGCAGTATCAACAACATCCTGGATGTCGACATTTTGTTTACACCTGTCAGACGTTAAACAATATTCAGATTTGTTTTCACGTTTTTAAATACTATTCTAACACGCATGTGACAGCAGTTGCAAATTTTGGGACAGTTTTAGTTGTTTTCCCAATTACGCTTGTTTTCCAACGAATTTCTCCTCATCCACAAATAATTGATCGTCTAAAATTCATTATCATTTCGGCGTTTTTGTTTGTTTAATATATTCCATGAATATTTGCTGAATTAAAAGGTCTTTTGTTCTAAAAAAAATTAAAATCTATTAATTGCATGCTTAAATTCCTTAGAACCTTTCTTGTCATGTATTCAGAACCAGTTTCATTACACTAATTATGAATATTCTGTTTGTTCAGAATTTTGTGATGTGCTAAACAGATAATTAATGATTATAAATGTTCTATATTTAGAACGAGAAAATATGTATAAATGATTACTTGTATTACTTCTTACTTAACTGGTAGTATCAATATTTGGGTTAAACGATGAAAAAAGAAATATTTAAATATGAAAATGAATATACCACAAGTAAGGAAGGAAAAACATCTAGAGCTACTGGTCTTTTCTTCTTATCACGTAACCCCAATAATGTTATAGACTGTTTTACTATTCTTAGCTTAATGTGTCGTATCACTAAATTAATTGTACGAAGTTATTCCTTAAACTTATCGAAAATTGTTTATTCCATAGATATAATATTTATTGGGTTCTAATATCTTATAAATGGTACATGCAAAACGACAAAATATACTTAAACAATCATTAAAAAGACTACTAAAATTCAGCTTATTAACACATGTTTACTAGTACGTTTCCTGATTGATAAAACAAGTCAGCTGATTAAAAAAATCTTTTATTTTATACACATATCAAAGTAAAGAAAATCAAAGTACTGATAGTACTGAAAAGCGCTAACCCGGCTTCTGTATGTATATAACAGATATATGTATATAACATTTCAGCTTCTGTATACGCACTATATTTCCTCATCAATGCATGGCAGCCCCGTACATTAAATTCACAATAACCCGTACATCACAATAGCCTATGCAGTTATGTGAATAAACCTCTGAAACTGGTTCCCTAACCAGTTTAAATGATGTATACTTCTGCTCATAGGGAGCAGTTATTCGATGCACCGGAAGTAGAAGTCTAACGACAATAAAGCGCTGAGCTATGCTTCGCGCTTTAAAAATCTAACGTTACCAAGGAAATTCAGCGTTTGGGAACCAGGGGAAACATCTGAATCACAGGGGCCAAGCCCGTTTTAACATTAATTTCAATGTCACCATAAATAATGAAAGGGGTCGAACTCTGACCCAGATAAAAAAAAACTACCAGCTCGCTTCAAAAGCCTAATTAATCAATTAATTTTTAAAACACTCGCAATATGCATGTATTTTTTAGAAAAGTAAAGTTTGAGATACAGTCATGCCGAATTTCAAGTTGATGGGTCTTAAAATAGCGGAGATATACGTCTCGAAGTCAACAGTTTATTTTTACTCGGACATTCACCAGTCCAGGGCTCACGATGGGATTTTGCCTATGACAACAGCAGTATTGCAACAAGTCGAGAAACATTCGCACTAATCTTTTAAAATCTTACATCAAACGCACGCTACTTACATACAAACACTCCGATAAAATTCCTTAAATACTCTCAAAACTGAACTTTTATTCTGCAACCACATTGACTTCTGAGAGGGCCAGTCATTTTAAAATTTGAGAATTTAAACTTCGAGAAAGACTGATTCTGATTGGACCATCAGGGATATTAACCAATGAAATTGATTTTAACATGAGCTATCAAAATGGCCGGTCTGGTAAGAAGTTGATGTGGCTGCAGAATAAAAGTTCAGTTTTGAGAGTATTTAGGGAATTTTATCGGAATTTAAGGATGTAAACAGCATGCGTTTGATATAAGATTTTAAAAGATTAGTGAGAATGTTTCTCGACTTGTTGCAATACTGCTGTTGTCATAGGCAAAATCCCATCGTGAGCCCTGGACCGGTAAATGTCCGAGTAAAAAATTTCTCAAAAATTTTCAAAAATTCCCTATTACATGTATCTCCCCTTGGAAAAGGGCATGGTCCTCAATTTTCACAACTTTGAATTCCCTTTGCCTAAAGGTGCTTTGTGCAAAGTTTGGTTGAAATTGGCCCAAAGGTTCTGGAGAAGATGTTGAAAATGTGAAAAGTTTACAGACAGACAAAATGTGATCAGAAAACCTCACTTGAGCTTTCAGCTCAGGTGAGCTAAAAAGTGGGGACATTTATGTAACACAAATGTAGATAAAATCACTACTAGATTAAATTTATTGTTAATTTCTATTTGTCTTAAAATTTATTTATATTTTCTCGATGTTTCTCTTTGTAATAGTATTTTGCTGCATTCATCTAAATATTAATTATTGTATAACTTATACAATGTTTTGTTTTATCATACCAAGAAACTGTGAATTTAAAAAAGTAAAAAACATACAAATTTGGCAAATATGATTCTTTGTTTTTTTTTTTATATCTATCTGTTCAGATGGTATTTTTTACTATTTGTTCAAGATTTTCCTGCATGATAATGTATTTTTTAAGGATTACATTAACTTTGATGCCAAAAAATATAGGGATAGGAATAAAAACCACTTGGTAGGTGTACATTTTATTCAAATAGTATCCTTCAATTTGATATCTATGGGTTAATAACATACTTGTCTTCCTTGTGGTCTTCTGAAATATATCGAAAAATATAATATTTTATAAAACCCAAAAACAATAATATGTTTTATGGTGCTACCGTTCTGGCGAGTGCAGCAAGAATTACACATACCTTGCATCATTGTCAACTTATTTATTTAGGTATCAACGAACGTCAAAGAATTTTTGAGAGAGTATTGCTCTACAATAAGTATGCCAAAGGTAATAATTTAAATGGTTATATGATACATACAGCGCAACCCCCTACCCCGAGAGAGAGAGAGAGAGAGAGAGAGAGAGAGAGAGAGAGAGAGAGAGAGAGAGAGAGAGAGAGAGAGAGAGAGAGAGAGAGCGGTTCCTGTTTGTCTGTTTGTTGGTGTGTAATTTCCCACTTTTAAATTTGATGGTCTGACTATATGCAATAACTACATAATTTTTTTAACTGTTTGTTTTTCATTAAGGTCTTCCGTTAAAACGGAAGACCTTCTAGTGATTGTAATGTTTTTTTATTAAGGTCTTCCGTTACAACGGAAGACCTTCTAGTGATTGTAATGTTTTTTTATTAAGGTCTTCCGTTTCCAACGGAAGACCTTATAGTGATTGTAATGTTTCTTTTTAAGGTCTTCCGTTTCCAACGGAAGACCTTATAGTGATTGTAATGTTTCTTTTTATTATTATTATTATTATTATTTTTTTCCCCTTTTTCTCTCGTGAATTTCTCAGAGATGTCTTGATGGATTTTTATAAAATTTTCAGGAATGACAGAAAATAAAAAGATCTAGAGGATTTTAATTAAAAATATTCTAAATTCACTTCCGGTCGTCCGTTTCCTGTCCCGCGACAAAAAGCTTGTCACCTCGAGATCTAAGAAACGGTAAAGACTTAAACATTCAAACTTTGTGGGATGATAGACCTATAGCTGTAGATGTGTTTAAACACTTTTGTTTTGTTCGTCATAACTTCCGGTCGTCACCGGAAGCACTTAAAAAATATTTTTTTTACCCATCAATTTTTTGTCAATAGAATAAATATATAAGAATAAATCTAATCATAGGAAATCTCTGCGATGTAATATCAACAAAAAATTTCTACTTCTGGTGAGATATCTCAATTATCTCAGGTAGCTTTTTTAAAACACATTTTGTACCCGCGAGATATCAGAAACTATAAGCGATCAAGACACGAAACTTTGATAGACATTTGATTGAAGATGTGTTTAACCGGTTTCATTTTGTCTTCCGTCACTTCCGGTCCATACCGGAAGAGTTAAAAAAAGAGCTGGCTATCAGTTTAACTGTTTTCCTTTGATATATTTTAGTTAGATAAATGAAAAATAATGTATAAAAGGCAAGTATACAAGAAATATTGAATACAATTTAAATTTAACACTTCCGTTTGCCCGTTTCCTGTCCAGAGACCAAAAACCTGATTTCGACGAGATCTCAAAAACAGTAACGACTTGAACAACCAAACTTTGTGGGATGATAGACCTATGTATGTACATGTGTTAACACTATTTTGTTTTATCCGGCGTAACTTCCGGTCGTCACAGGAAGTACACCCAATTTTGGTATTTTTATCATTCACAATAATTTTCGTATCCATTTTTTATTTATGTTAGAGAAGCAATGTCTTACAGTTAAATTGATACTTCTATATCAAAACGGAAGACCTTTTTGTTGCTTTTGCAACAAGAGTCTAGTTATTATTATTATTATTATTATTTTTTTCCCCTTTTTCTCTCGTGAATTTCTCAGAGATGTCTTGATGGATTTTTATAAAATTTTCAGGAATGACAGAAATTAAAAAGATCTAGAGGATTTTAATTTAAAATGTTCTAAATTCACTTCCGGTCGTCCGTTTCCTGTCCCGCGACAAAAAGCTTGTCACCTCGAGATCTAAGAAACGGTAAAGACTTAAACATTCAAACTTTGTGGGATGATAGACCTATAGCTGCAGATGTGTTTAAACACTTTTGTTTTGTTCGTCAAAACTTCCGGTCGTCACCGGAAGCACTTAAAAAATATTTTTTTTACGCATCAATTTTTTTGTCAATAGAATAAATATATAAGAATAAATCTATTCATAGGAAATTTCTGCGATGTAATATCAACAAAAAATTTCTACTTCCGGTGAGATATCTCAATTATCTCAGGTAGCTTTTTAAAAACACATTTTGTACCCGCGAGATATCAGAAACTATAAGCGATCAAGACACGAAACTTTCATAGATGATAGACATTTGATTGAAGATGTGTTTAACCGGTTTCATTTTGTCTTCCGTCACTTCCGGTCCATACCGGAAGAGTTAAAAAAAAAGAGCTGTCTATCAGTTTAACTGTTTTCCTTTGATATATATTAGTTAGATAAATGAAAAATAATGTACAAAAGGCAAGTATACAAGAAATATTGAATACAATTTACATTGAACACTTCCGTTTGCCCGTTTCCTGTCCAGGGACCAAAAACCTGATTTCGACGAGATCTCAAAAACAGTAACGACTTGAACTACCAAACTTTGTGGGATGATAGACCTATGTATGTACATGTGTTAACACTATTTTGTTTTATCCGGCGTAACTTCCGGTCGTCACAGGAAGTACACTCAATTTTGATATTTTTATCATTCACAATAATTTTCGTATCCATTTTTTATTTATGTGAGAGAAGCAATGTCTTACAGTTAAATTGATACTTCTATATCAAAACGGAAGACCTTTTTGTTGCTTTTGCAACAAGAGTCTAGTTATTATTATAATTATTATTATTATTTTCCCCTTTTTCTCTCGTGAATTTCTCAGAGATGTCTTGATGGATTTTTATAAAATTTTCAGGAATGACAGAAAATAAAAAGATCTAGAGGATTTTAATTAAAAATGTTCTAAATTCACTTCCGGTCGTCCGTTTCCTGTCCCGCGACAAAAAGCTTGTCACCTCGAGATCTAAGAAACGGTAAAGACTTAAACATTCAAACTTTGTGGGATGATAGACCTATAGCTGTAGATGTGTTTAAACACTTTTGTTTTGTTCGTCATAACTTCCGGTCGTCACCGGAAGCACTTAAAAAATATTTTTTTTACGCATCAATTTTTTTGTCAATAGAATAAATATATAAGAATAAATCTATTCATAGGAAATCTCTGCGATGTAATATCAACAAAAAATTTCTACTTCCGGTGAGATATCTCAATTATCTCAGGTAGCTTTTTTAAAACACATTTTGTACCCGCGAGATATCAGAAACTATAAGCGATCAAGACACGAAACTTTCATAGATGATAGACATTTGATTGAAGATGTGTTTAACCTGTTTCATTTTGTCTTCCGTCACTTCCGGTCCATACCGGAAGAGTTAAAAAAAAGAGCTGTCTATCAGTTTAACTGTTTTCCTTTGATATATTTTAGTTAGATAAATGAAAAATAATGTATAAAAGGCAAGTATACAAGAAATATTGAATACAATTTAAATTTAACACTTCCGTTTGCCCGTTTCCTGTCCAGAGACCAAAAACCTGATTTCGACGAGATCTCAAAAACAGTAACGACTTGAACAACCAAACTTTGTGGGATGATAGACCTGTGTATGTACATGTGTTAACACTATTTTGTTTTATCCGGCGTAACTTCCGGTCGTCACAGGAAGTACACCTAATTTTGATATTTTTATCATTCACAATAATTTTCGTATCCATTTTTTATTTATGTTAGAGAAGCAATGTCTTACAGTTAAATTGATACTTCTATATCAAAACGGAAGACCTTTTTGTTGCTTTTGCAACAAGAGTCTAGTTAAGGTCTTCCGTTTCCAACGGAAGACCTTATAGAGATTGTAATGTTTTTAAGGTCTTCCGTTTCCAACGGAAGACCTTATAGTGATTGTTAAGTTTTTTCTTTCTTTCTTATTAAGGTCTTCCGTTTCCGACGGAAAACCTTATAGTGATTGTTAGGTTTTTTCTTTCTTTCTTATTAAGGTCTTCCGTTTCCAACGGAAGACCTTATAGTGATTGTTAGGTTTTTTATTATTATTATTTTTTTTTTCCCCTTTTTTTGTCCACAAGATTTCTCAGAGATGGCTGGATAGATTCTCTTGAAATTTTCAGGACTAATAGAGAGTGTTAATATCTCGAGGCGTTTTTTTTATTTTCTCAAAAATCATTTCCGGTCGTCCGTTTCCTGTCCCGCGTTGAAAAAGCTTGTACATTCGAGATCTCAAAAACGGTAGAGACTTAAACATCCAAACTTTGTGGGATAATAGACATATAGTTGTAGATGTGTTTAAACTATTTTGTTTTGTTCGTCGTAACTTCCGGTCGTCACCGGAAGTACTTCAAAATTAACAATTTTTACGCATTAAATTTTTTTTCAATAGAATAATTATTTAAGCATAAATCTACACAAAAGTAATCTTTGCGATGTTATATCAACAATAAAATTCTACTTCCGGTGAGAGATCTCAAATATCTCAGGTAGCTTTTTTGAAACACATTTTGTACAAACGAGATATCAGTGACTATAAGAGATCAAAACACAAGACTTTTATGGATGATAGACATTTGATTGAGCATGTGTTTAACCGGTTTCATTTTGTCTTCCGTCACTTCCGGTCCACACAGGAAGAGTTCAAACAATTCGAGCTGTTTATCAGTTTAACTTTTTGTCTTTGATATCTGTAGTGTGCTCGATGAACAATAAAATGCAAAGGGAAAGTATACAAAAAATAACTAAAAAAATTTACATTAAGCACTTCCGTTTGTCCGTTTCCTGTCCCGAGACAAAAAACCTTATTTCGATGAGATCTCAAAAACGGTGACAACTTGAACAATAAAACTTTGTGGGATGATAGACCTATGTATGTACATCTGTTTACACTATTCTGTTTTGTTCGGCGTAACTTCCGGTCGTGACCGGAAGCTCTTCAAAAATAGCTATTTCTACGCATTAAATTCTTTTGCCATAGAATAGATATAGAAGTATAAATCTATACATACGTTATCAATGCAATTATATATCAACAAAAAATTCTACTTCTGGTGAGATATCTCAAATATCTCAGGTAGCTTTTTTGAAACACATTTTGTACAAACGAGTTCTCAGAAACTATAAGTAATCAAAGCACAATACTTTTATGGATGATAGACATTTTATTGAAGATATGTTTAACCGGTTTCATTTTGTCTTCCGTCACTTCTGGTCCACACAAGAGGAGTTCAAACAAATCGAACTTTTTATAAGTTGAACTGTTTTTCTTTGATATTTGTAGTGAGCTCGATGAACAATAATGTACAAAAGACAAGTATACAAGAAATATTTAGTACAATTTACATTGAACACTTCCGTTTGTCCGTTTCCTGTCCCGAGACAAAAAACCTTATTTCGACGAGATCTCATAAACGATGTCGACTTGAACAATCAAACTTTTTCGGATGATAGACCTATATATGTACATTTTTTTAAACTATTTTATTCTGTTCGGCGTAACTTCCGGTTGTCACCGGAAGCACTACAAATAATATGTTTTTTCTTTATTTATTTCTTTTACATGGAATGAATATATCAGTATACAATCTTAGATGTGTCATCTTTATAATGTTAAATTTTCAAATAACTGTTCCTTCCGCTGAGATATCTCAAATATCTCTATGAAGCTTTCCCTTTTACAAATTTGATGCCCGCAAGATTTTTGTCACTGTAAGTGAATGAGACGCAAAGCTTTCATGAATGATAGACATTTGATTGATGATATGTTTAGTGGGTTTTATTTTGTCAACTGCCACTTCCGGTTTTCACCGGTAGGATTCAAATAAACCAAATGTTTAACAACCAAACTTTGTAACCTGTTTTGTTTAGTTCGGCATTACTTCCGGTCGTCACAGAGAGTACTTCAAAAATTGATTTCTTTTTCAATCTCGTTGTTTTACATGGAAGTAACGTCTGGATATATCATTTACAATACTTATAATATTAACTATTTTCTCTATGTAAGAGAAGCAATGTCTACGGTTAAATTGATTCATGTATATCAAAACGGAAGACCTTTTTGTTGCTTTTGCAACAAGAGTCTAGTTATTATTATTTTTTTCCCCTTTTTCTCTCGTGAATTTCTCAGAGATGTCTTGATGGATTTTTATAAAATTTTCAGGAATGACAGAAAATAAAAAGATCTAGAGAATTTGAATTAAAAATGTTCTGAATTCATTTCCGGTCGTCCGTTTCCTGTCCCGCGACAAAAAGCTTGTCACCTCGAGATCTAAAAAACGGTAAAGACTTAAACATTCAAACTTTGTGGGATGATAGACCTATAGCTGTAGATGTGTTTAAACACTTTTGTTTTGTTCGTCATAACTTCCGGTCGTCACCGGAAGCACTTCAAAAATAATAATTTTTACGCATCAAATTTTTTGTCAATAGAATAAATATATAAGAATAAATCTATACATAGGAAATCTCTGCGATGTAATATCAACAAAATTTTTTTACTTCCGGTCAGATATCTCAAATATCTCAGGTAGCTTTTTTAAAACACATTTTGTACCAGCGAGATCTCAGAAAGTATAAGCGATCAAGACACGAAACTTTAATGGATGATAGACATTTGATTGAAGATGTGTTTAACCGGTTTCATTTTGTCTTCCGTCACTTCCGGTCCATACCGGAAGAGTTTAAAAAATCGAGCTGTTTATCAGTTTAACTGTTTTCCTTTTATATATTTTAGTTAGATAAATGAAAAATAATGTACAAAAGGCAAGTTTACAAGAAATATTGAATACAATTTACATTGAACACTTCCGTTTGCCTGTTTCCTGTCCAGAGACCAAAAACCTTATTTCGACAAGATCTCAAAAACAGTAACGACTTGAACAACCAAACTTTGTAGGATGATAGACCTATGTATGTACATGTGTTAACACTATTTTGTTCTATCCGGCGTAACTTCCGGTCGTTACAGGAAGTACACCCAATTTTGATATTTTTAAAAATATTTTGGTTATTTAGCATTGAAGTAACATTTTAGCTATAGAAATACAAAAAGTCATCTACACATGGTAAAAAAAGGATCTACTTCCGGTGAGACATCTCAAATATCTCAGGTAGCCTTCTTTTTTAAAAACAAAGTACCCACAAGAAACTGTGATAGATCAAGACTTATATAGATATTAGACATTGATTGAACATGTGTTTAACGGGTTTCATTGGGTCCTACGTCACTTCCGGTTAATACTTGAAATGTTCAAAAGCAATAGAACTTTTTTTAAAACTTTTAACTTTTTTAAAAACATTTTACTCAATGTGATGAACAGTAACGTACGTAGGTAAATGAACTAACATATCTACTTTCCGTTTTTTAAATCACTTCCGTTTGTTCGTTTCCGGACCCTAGATTTTTTCAACGAGATATTATAACTAACGAAAACTTGAACATCCAAACTTTGAGGAGAGACAAAATGTACATATATCCATTTTCTGTTTACAAGATAAGTGGATTTTGTGTGCAGATTAATACATGAGGAACGGAAGACCTTTTTGTTGCTATAGCAACAAGAGTCTAGTTATTATTATTTTTTTTCCCCTTTTTCTCTCGTGAATTTCTCAGAGATGTCTTGATGGATTTTTATAAAATTTTCAGGAATGACAGAAATTAAAAAGATCTAGAGGATTTTAATTAAAAATGTTCTAAATTCACTTCCGGTCGTCCGTTTCCTGTCCCACGACAAAAAGCTTGTCACCTCGAGATCTAAAAAACGGTAAAGACTTAAACATTCAAACTTTGTGGGATGATAGACCTATAGCTGTAGATGTGTTTAAACACTTTTGTTTTGTTCGTCATATCTTCCGGTCGTCACCGGAAGCACTTAAAAAATAATTATTTTTACGCGTCAAATTGTTTGTCAATAGAATAAATATATAAGCATAAATCTATACATAGGAAATCTCTGCGATGTAATATCAACAAAAAGTTTTTACTTCCGGTGAGATATCTCAATTATCTCAGGTAGCTTTTTTAAAACACATTTTGTACCCGAGAGATCTCAGAAACTAAAAGCGATCAAGACATGAAACTTTCATGGATGATAGACATTTGATTGAAGATGTGTTTAACCGGTTTCATTTTGTCTTCCGTCACTTCCGGTCCATACCGGAAGAGTTAAAAAAATCGAGCTGTTAATCAGTTTAACTGTTTTCCTTTGATATTTTAGTTAGATAAATGAAAAATAATGTACAAAAGGCAAGTATACAAGAAATATTGAATACAATTTACATTGAGCACTTCCGTTTGCCCGTTTCCTGTCCAGAGACCAAAAACTTATTTCGACGAGATCTCAAAAACAGTAACGACTTCAACAACCAAACTTTGTAGGATTATAGACCTGTGTATGGACACGTGTTAACACTATTTTTTTTCATCCGGCGTAACTTCCGGTCTTCATAGGAAGTACACCCAATTTTGATATTTTTAAAAATATTTTGGTTATTTAGCGTATAAGTAACATTTTATCTATAGAAATACAAAAAGTCATCTACATATGGTAAAAAAATGTTCTACTTCCGTTGAGACATCTCATATATCTCAGATAGCCTTCTTTTTTAAAAACAAAGAATAAATAAGATCTCAGAAACTATGATAGATCAAGACACAAAACTTATATATATTTTATTCATTTTCTGTTTACAAGATAACTGGATTTCTTGTGCAGATTAATACATGATGAACGGAAGACCTTTTTGTTGCTATAGCAACAAGAGTCTAGTTAAGGTCTTCCGTTTCCAACGGAAGACCTTCTTGTTATTCTTCGGTTTCTTTTTCCCTATTATTATTATTATTTTTTTTCTTCCTTTTTTTGTGCACGCGATTTCTCAGAAACGGCTCGGCCGATCTCAATCAAATTTTAGGATGTGATAGATAGCGGTCTGAACTTGATTGGAAATTTTTTGTATTGATGACGTCACATCCGTTTTTGAGATATTGAGATTTTTCTAATTTTTATATGGGTATTTTGTCTTCTGTTGTTCTCCTAAACTATAAGAGATATTAAGCTCAAATTTTTACGGTAGGTAAAGGAAAGATTGAAGTTTTGCATGATTGTTGTTTTAAATGTTAAGCACTACTGGCACCAAAGCTCGCTATGGCTCGAAAATTGACATTAAAAAAGCGTCGTGAATTTTTGTGCTTTTCTCTCTTTATCTCTTTTCTGGAAAATATTTTATTAAAACATGTAATGTAAAAAAAGTTTATATTTACAAGACCTTTCTGCTGATATCAGAAAAAAGGGGCTGGCCCCTCAAATTAGGGACCTAGAGGGCTCTAAAGTCTTTTACCCATAACTCTTTACCGAGGGATATTTTGTAATAAATTATAGAAGCAAATATGTTTTCTTACAGATATGAAGCCAAGCAGTATAACGATTTTCTCATATGTTACGTAATTAGGGATTTTTAGGGGTCAGAAGTCCAAAAATTTGACCACCTATATCTCAAAACGAAAAAATATTTTGAAATGCAGTATAAAAGAAAAGACGCTCAAAATGATGTACTTAACACCATGCAACCTAAAAAATTTGGTTCAGCGGCCCCAATAAGGAGATAAGGGACCGGCCCCTAAAACATTCTTTCTCAGATATCTCAAGAATAGTAACGAATTTCTGAACACTTGTTGAACAAAATGTCTTTATAATTAAATGACCTTTCATTTGATACCAAGAAAAAGGGGCTAGCCCCTAATATTAGGGACCTAGAGGGCTCTAAAGTCTTTTTACTATAGTTCTTTCCTGGGGGACATTTTGTAATAAATTATAGAAGCAAATATGTTTATCTTACAGTTATGAAGCCAAGCAATATAACGATTTTCTCATATGTTACGTAATCAGGGATTTTTAGGGGTCAGAAGTCCAAAACTTTGACCACCTATATCTCAAAACGGAAAAATATTTTGAAATGCAGTATAAAAGAAAAGATGCTCATAATGATGTCCTTAACAACATGCAGCCTAAAAAAATTTGGTTCAGCGGCCCCAATAAGGAGATAAGGGACCGGCCCCTAAAATATTCTTTCTGAGATATCTCAAGAATGGTAACGGATTTCTGAACACTTGTTGAACAAAATGTCTTTATAATCAAATGACCTTTCAATTGATACCATGAAAAAGGGGCTACATGTAGCCCCCAATTATTAGGGACCTAGAGGGCTCTAAAGTCTTTTTCCTATAGTTCTTTACCGAGGGGTATTTCGTAATAGATTATAGAAGCAAATATGTTTATCTAGCAGTTGTGTAGCCTAACATTATAATGATTTTTCTCATGTGTTACGTAATTGAGGATTTTTAGGGGTCAGAAGTCCAAAACTTTGACCACCTATATCTCAAAACGGAAAAATATCTTGAAATGCAGTATAAAAGAAAAGATGCTCAAAATAATGTACCTAATAACATGCAACCTTACAATTTTTGTTCAGCGGCCCCAATAAGGAGATAAGGTCCGGCCCCTAAAATATTTTTTCTGAGATATCTCAAGAACGGTGACGAATTTCTAAACACTTGTTGAACAAAACTCTTAAACCTGAAACAAAATAGTATCAGGCACTTAAAATGTTTATTCCTCTTTTCCTGTTTTAAATCAAGTATAGCTGTTAAATAGCAAAATCAAGATCGAACATAAATCTCAATTTCTAAAATCAGACGGAAGACCTCCTCGTTGCTCGCAACGAGATCGTGTCTAGTTATTATTAGGGTCTTCCGTCTTCAGCGGAAGACCCTTCTATTATTGTAATGTTTCTTTTTCACTTTTCTTATTATTATTCTTTTTTTGTCTTACAAATTTTGTGCAGGCGATTTCTCGGAGATGACTCGTCTGATTTCCTTCAAATTTTCAGGACTGATGCCCAGTGATATGAATTTTATACCGCCGGAACAATTTTCAAAAATTCACTTCCGGTCGGAAGTTATCGTCGTTTTACGATTTTTAAAAGTCAATTTTGTCGGCGATGTTTCTCAAAAACGAGTAAAGATAGAGAACAGAAATTTTCAGAGATGATAGATCTAGCAATATCCTCGTGTACCTCGGTCAAGAGAATGGTGACCGTCGCTTCCGGTCGTCACCGGAAGCAAATTTAAAAAATGAAAATTTTCAACTTTTTGTTTTAATATATTTTTTCCAATAAGATGATAGTGACCCTTTCACTGATTCAGAATATGTATTTTGTTTTAAAATCGATCAAGGCATTCTCGAGAAACTAAGTGTCAAAGTTCTGAAGCGAGAGTCTGAGTAGCTCAGTCGATAGAGTCGTGGACATGGCCCAGGCGACCCGGGTTCAAGCCCCGAGTGCCGCAAATTTTTTTAAACTACTTTTTGCTTAGATTAGATTTTTTTTATCTTTAAAATGATGGATTCTGTTCTTTTCCGTTTTGATTTTGTAAAGAAATTACAATAATAGCGCTTTCCCCAGTATTTGTGTATTGAGATCCATAGCTATGTATTCATACTGAAATAAAGTTAACATGTTGAAAAAAATTAATAGTTACATCTTTAAAACAACGCTTATACATTGTTCTTACATATGTATTTTATATAGAAATTGCATAATATATGATATTTAGAATTTAATATTCTCCGTTTCATATAGAAGTCACTGACCGACACCCCCCCCCCCCCCCCCCCCATTCAAAAAATCATTTAGTTTTTCTGACCCGATTTTACTTGATCTTTGATCTTGGACCTTTAATTTCAACTTAGTACCATTCTAGATTACTGTACTAAATACTAGTACAATTCGTTCATTATTAACAGAGTTATGAACTTTTTGGCATTTGAGTTTCAATCGGCATGTTTGACGTGTACTTCACAAAAAAATTCTAACTCCCGAGCCCTTCACTCAATTCTAATGAAAATTCGTGAATATAAACCTCGGACCCCATTCTTATTGTCTGTCAAATATGCAGAGGATTGAACAATTAAGAAGAATCAAACGGCGCTTATAGCCTATACGCGGAAATAAAATTTACACACTACACGCACCGACCCCCCCCCCCCCCCCCCCTTATTCACAAAATCATTCAGTTTTTCTGGACTGATTTGACTTAATCTTTCAACTTGGACCTTTATTTTCAACCTAGTACCATTCTAGATTACTGTACTAATTACCAGACCTATTCGTTCACTTTTAAGAGAGTTATGAATTTTTGGACATTTGAGTTTCGATTGGCGTGCTTGACATGTACTGTAGAAAAAAATTCTAACTCCCGAGCCCTTCACACAATCCTACTGAAATTTTGTGTAAATATACCCCGGACCCCATTCTTATTATCTGCCAAATATGCAGCGGATTGAACAATTCAGAAGAAATTCCTGAGATCATGCGTCAAGTATAGCCTGTACGAGGATTTAAAATGTACACAGTACAAGGGATGTAAGCAGCCGCGTGATATTTCTGTTGCATGTATATTTCTTGTTTTCCGTTTAGTCTGTATCTACGATAGCGTGTGAACTACTTATGAATGTTAGAACTGTGGAAATTACTGTCATCAAATTTTTACCGAATAAAATTACGTGTTTCTGATTTCGTTATTTCTACATTTATAATGATTTTATCAATCCTGTTGAAATAAAACAGTCAAACACAATAATAAACGACACGAAAAAAAATCTCAACACTGAAATACATGTGTAAAATGCATCAGTCATTGTTTTAGGACTTTACTTCCCCTAATTGTCGTTAACCGAATCCGAGATCCACACCTCAAAATTCTACTTTCGATTTATTTACGACGAAAATCAAGCTCGGGTCTTGTCACCCCCCTCCAGACAAAAACACGCATCAATATTTCAAATGATATCGCACTGTTACCAAACCTGTGTAGTCAGACATCTCACACATCGTTCCTCATCTCATACAAAAATTCAGCTCCTCTCCCGGGCGGAAACGCCCAAATTCAAAGAGAAATTCGGGAATTATTTCGCGTCAGCCATGTTTTGACGTGAACCTTTGCTGAAATACTGTTATGACACCTGCAAAGGCCTCGCCGGAGCTAAAATTTCTTCTTTCTCTCTATTTCTTTCTCTCCATTTTTTTTTTTTTTGTGATTTTCTTACTAAAATATTCAACATAAAGGGGCTGTTGGACTGTAGTACAAGTTGAAAAACACTCTTCCTTTAAGATTTAGACAAAACAGCCTTTTATTATTAGGGTCTTCCGTCTTCAGCGGAAGACCCTTCTATTATTCTATTGTTTCTTTTTCACTTTTCTTATTAGGGTCTTCCGTCTTCAGCGGAAGACCCTTCTATTATTCTATTGTTTCTTTTTCACTTTTCTTATTAAGGTCTTCCGTTTCCAACGGAAGACCTTATTGTTTTCGTTCGGTTTCTTTTTCCCTATTATTATTATTATTATTATTATTATTTTTCTTTTTTTTCTTACAAATTTTGTGCACGCGATTTCTCAGAAACGGCTCAACCGATTTTCATGAAACTTTCAGATCTGATAGATAATGATGTAAACCTTATAGGTTTTTGATAATATTGATGACGTCATTGACGTTTTTGAGAAATTGACGTTTAAGCGATTTTTAGAGGGGTCGCCTGTCCCTCTACGTTCTCCTAAACTATAAAAGATATTGCGTTCAAACTTTCAGGGATTGTAGACAAAAGATTGTAGATTTGTAATTTTATTTTCATTTTGGTCTGTCTTTAAAGGCACCGAAGCTCGCCTGGACCCGAAAATTGAAATGGAAAAAATGTCGTAATTTTTTCTGGTTTTCTTTGATTATTTCTTTTCTGAAAAATATATTGTTAAGACATGTAATGTAAAAAAAGTTTATTTTTACAGGACCTTTTCTTTGAAATCAAGAAAAAGGGGCTGGCCCCTCAAATAAGGGGACCAAAGGGCTCTAAAGTCTTTAATCTGTAGCCCATTACTGAACGATATTTTGTGAAATGTTATATAAGCAAATATGTTTATCTGAGAGTTATGTATCCAAGCAATGTAATGATTTTTCCATGTGTTACGTAATTAAGGGTTTTTAGGGGCCGAAAGTCCAAAATTTTGATCACCCATATCTCAGAAAGGAAAAATATTTTGAAATGCAGTACAGAAGAAAAGTTGTTCAAAATGATGTTCTTAACAATATGCAACCCTCAAAATTTCGTTAAACGGCCCCTATAAGGAGATAAGGCATCGGCCCCTAAAACCTTCTCTCTCATATATCTCCAGAACGGTAACAAATTTCTAAACACTTGTTGAACAAAATGTGTTAAGAATTAAGTGACCTTTCATTTGATATCAAGAAAAGGGGCTGGCCCCTTAAATTAGGGGACCAAAGGGCTCTAAGGTCTTTGATCTATATCCCTTTACTGAGGGATATTTTGTAAAATGTTATAGAAGCAAATATGTTTATCTCACAGTTATGTATCCAAGCAATGTAATGATTTTATCATGTGTTATGTAATTAAGGGTTTTTAGGGGCCAAGAGTCCAAAATTCTGATCACCCATATCTTAGAAATGAAAAATATTTTGAAATGCAGTACAGAAGCAATGTTGTTCATAATGATGTGTTTAACAATATGCAACCCTCAAAATTTCGTTAAACGGCCCCTATAAGAAGATAAGGGATCGGCCCCTAAAACCTTCTCTCTCATATATCTCCAGAACGGTAACAAATTTCTAAACACTTGTTGAACAAAATGTGTTAAGAATTAAGTGACCTTTCATTTGATATCAAGAAAAAGGGGCTGGTCCCATAAATTAGGGAACCAAAGGGCTCTAAAGTCTCTAATCTATAGCCCTTTACTGAGGGATATTTTGTAAAATGTTATAGAAGCAGATATGTTTATCTCACAGTTATGTATCTAAGCAATGTAATGATTTTATCATGTGTAATGTAATTAGGGGTTTCTAGGGGTCAAAAGTCCAACCTTTGATCACCCATATCTTAGAAAGGAAATTTCATTAAACGGTCCCTATATGGAGATAAGGGATCGGCCCCTAATACCTTCTTTCCCATGTATCTTAAGAACGGTAACGAATATCTGAACATTTGTTAACAAAATGTGTTTAGAATGAAATGACCTTCCATTTAATTTCAAGACAAAGGGGCTGGCCCCTTAAATTAGGGGACCAAAGGGCTCTAAATTCTTTAATCTATAGCGTTTTACTAAGAGCTATTTTGTGAAAGGATATTTAAGCTGAATTAGGTATAATACGTTTATATATCCTAACAATATAATGATTTTCTATTGCGTTACGTAATAAGGGTTCTTTAGGAGCCAGAGGTAAACAAGTTTAATCATTTCTATCTTAATTTGAAGAAATGCAAGTATTTAAAAAAGAGAAGTTATAAAATGTGATACAAAAAAGCATTAGTTCTCCACTCTTTTTTCCATATCATGTTTTGTTGTCGAAAATCAAAATCGATGATGTCAAATTTACTTCTAAAAATCGGACGGAAGACCTCCTCGTTGCTCGCAACGAGATCGTGTCTAGTTATTATTATTTTTTTCCCAGTTTTTGTCCACAAGATATCTCAGAGATGGCTGGATAGATTTACTTGAAATTTTCAGGATTGATAGAAAATGATCATATCTCTAGGCGATTTTTTAATTTTTTCAAAATCGACTTCCTGTCGTCCGTTTCCTGTCCCGCGACAAAAAGCTTGTCACATCGAGATCTCAGAAACGATAAAGATTTGAACACCTAAACTTTGAGGGATGATAGACCTATAGTTGTAGATGTGTTTAAACATTTTTGTTTTGTTCGGCGTAACTTCCGGTCGTCACCGGAAACTCATCAATTTTTTTTGTTTTTACGTATTTAATTTATTTTCCATAGAATAAAGATATTAGTATAGATCCTTACATATGCCATCTAAACAATGTTGAATAAACAAAAAAATTCTACTTCCGGTGAGATATCTCGATTATCTCAGGAAGCTTTTTTAAAACATATTTTGTACCCGCAAGTTCTCAGGTACTGTACGTGATCAAGACACGAAACTTTCACTAAACATAGACATTTGATTGAAGATGTGTTTAAACAGTTTCATTTTGTCTTCCGTCACTTCCGGTCCACAGCGGAAGAGTTCAAACAAATCAAACTGTTTATCCGTTAAACTGTTTTAATTTGATAGTTTTAGCTACTTCGATGAATAATAATGTAAAAGAGGAAAGTAACAAGATATAAAAAAATTAAATTTCATTAAGCACTTCCGTTTGGCCGTTTCCTGTCCCGAGACAAAAAACCTTATATCGACGAGATCTCAAAAACGGTAACGACTTCAACAACCAAACTTTGTAGGATTATAGACCTGTGTATGGACACGTGTTTACACTATTTTATTTCATCCGGCGTAACTTCCGGTCTTCACAGGAAGTACACCCAATTTTGATATTTTTAAAAATATTTTGGTTATTTAGCGTATAAGTAACATTTTATCTATAGAAATACAAAAAGTCATCTACACATGGTAAAAAAATGTTCTACTTCCAGTGAGACATCTCATATATCTCAGATAGCCTTCTTTTTTAAAAACAAAGAATAAATAAGATCTCAGAAACTATGATAGATCAAGACACAAAACTTATATATATTATATTCATTTTCTGTTTACAAGATAACTGGATTTCTTGTGCAGATTAATACATGAGGAACGGAAGACCTTTTTGTTGCTATAGCAACAAGAGTCTAGTTTTATTTCTTTTTATTTAATTCAAAATGTCCTATTGTTTATTCCCTTCCTACCCATATATATACTTATCTGCCTACTGTACATGCATGCATGAACAATTACCTTAAAAATGGATCGATATGACAGTAAAGTATGGCTCTTGCTAGTATATATACATAAAACCTCTATATTAAAAAAATTAAAAACAAATCATATGTCAATGAGACAGGTATCGCAGTCTATACTGAAATAGCCAGTACATTCATTACAGATTTGATCCACCTCTAAATTTATCGCGGGAAATATAGCGCGAGTGCACTGTGACGTCATCCATGACTTTGTTCGTCTTTGTTTACGTTTCTCGACTCAATACGGAGGTATGTAAGCTTGTAAGAAATCTTTTGAGTCTCGCCAAAGCATATGCGGTACCCAAAACGTGTCTTCAAACTTTAAGTCACCGTAAATTACGAGTTAAAAGTCGGCCATTTTTGGCATAGCACCACGGGTGAAAACATTAGAGAGCATTAAGGACGTAGACAAAAAATTTTGTTTGATGAACTGTAGGATTAGCTCGTTCTTTTTCCCGCGCACACTGGTTCTTAGAGCTCGCTTCGCTCGCTATTATCAAATCTAATGTTTAGTTTATTTATTTACATTTTGAAAATTAAAAAAAGGTTTTGATAAACTAAGCATCAAGTTAACATCCTTCTGAATCTATTAGGGTATTTTATGCACTCTTAGATCTATCTTTTTCTGCATGTTGTTGGTGGTGCGAGTACATGTACGTGTCCCCGGCCTGTGTTTGTATCCCAAGATCGAAGAGAAAAGAATGTGTTTATGCTTAAGTACGTTTAGATTTTTTTTAACTATGTATTATTAATTATGTATCTTCTTTAAACCTTCTTTATTTTTGACAAAAAAAATTCATTAGATATTGGTCCTTATTTCAGATAGAAATAAAATGCTAATAAAATATTTATAATTTTGCCATTGATATCAGTTTTGTGTAATCTTTTATTGTTATATGTTAGAATTGAGATTATGATTTTTGGGGGTGTTATTGTAGTTTGCAAATATTCGAGTATGCCTTCCCAAGTTTAAAGAGACCAATGTTTATGGGATCTGTAAAAGGAATTAGTATTGAATGTACCAACAGAAAGTTTACTTCTGCGGCTGGTTTGAAATGACTTTCTTATATCTATTTTACGAAAATACAAGTTTTCATATAAATTTGTGATTTTAGGATCACTTATACATGTATGAATGCTAAAAAAGGTTCATTGACGCAATTTCATTTTTAATTGTAACCCAAAACGTAATAAATTTGTTGCACTTTTAATATTAGTTTTAATTTTGTTCTGTTTGTTCCAATTATCGAAAGGAAGGAAAAAATATGTCACGTCACCATAGTTCAAAAAGGTCATTAATGATGGACAAGACATATCCTTCAGATGTAATTGGTAATGCCATTAAGAAATCTTTGAGAAGAGAAGCAGGAAGAGTCGCCATGCGATTGGAACCTTCAGCTAGTATTTATGACCTTATGGACAAACTAGAGAGTGTTTATGGTACCTTATAATAGAAGGAAGGCGTTTAAGCTCAATTTCATAGTGCTAATCAGCAACCAGAGGAAAATGTTATCAAATGGGGATGTCGACTGGAGGATATCTTAGTTAAGAGCATTGAGAAGGGATTAGCTGATCAGTCGAAAAGAAATGATGTTGAGAAACATGTTTTAGACTGAATTGAAGCAATAACTAAAGGAAATTTCCGGACACAAGTATGATACCATTGGTGATTATGACAAACTTAGAACAGCCATACGGATCACTGAAAATGAGCACATTGAACCTGCCTTTCAGGATCAACCCAGATCAGGACAAGATACTAACAAAGCTATGGTTACAGTTTATAGACATATCATTGCTAAAAGACAGATTTTACTGGCAGCAGAAAAGCGACATAGGTATGAAATATAACATGATGCAACAGAGGTATACAAATCAAAAAGGCGAAAAACAATTCTTGGGGGAAATTATTTCCTAGTGCTTCAATATACAGCTAGCCTTAAATAAAAAAAGCGAGCTTTTGCATTGCAAATAACATGAAAATACCATGGTGTTACTGTTAGTAATTGGAGAGGGGTATTCGGGGGAATAATTTTGTTTGCCAGGGGAAACTGATGCCTCATATTGGTGTCTTTAATTTTGTACATTTAGACACAAGGTGTATTTTTGAGAAAATCAACTAAGAGCGATAAAAGCAAGAACAGACTATAGATTGATTGAAACTTATTTGATTGGATGTGAACATACATACCTATGCCTATTGGAATAAGGACTGCTATGGACTGCATGTTATCTTCATAAAGGCTCTGTCACATAAGCTGCGATCCCACGGCGTGTTCACGGCGTTGTAAAATTCATGAAATCGCCGTATGATCGCAAGGAAAATTCAGAAAAAATGTATAGTTTTATTTGAAAGTTTTACAAGTGGATATGTCACGGCGTCCTGTCGGCGACCGAGGTGTTCTTACGGAGCTCCCACGGCGTGTAGCTGCGTTTCAACGGAGTTCTACTTGTCGATTAACTGCGCTCTCGCTGAATCTCCGCAGAGCGCTCATGACGTGCTAGGAGTTTAAACCGCGCGTCCACGGCGTGCTCTGCGCGCTGACTGCGTGCACAAGACGTTCTTTACTTCTTGGTAGGTTAATATTAATTTGTACAATTGTAGGGAAACAAACAAGGATTTACAACTAGTAAATAAATAAATAAAAAATTGTTTTGATTTTTTTGAAAAGGTACATTGTAATTGAAACAAAACTACTTCTAAACAATTTGTGAAGGACTAGGACAAAACTCCTATTAGTCAGGTCTACAAAAAAGATCCGTTATTAGTTGTTAGAAAACATAGAAAAGATGTGAAAACATCAGAACCAAATGGCATGAATTCCATCTACGTCCATTGATAGGTCTTGGAATATTGCAAATGCTACTTTTTACATAGTCATCTACATCTAGTTTGATAATTATTACATCGCTTGCTATTGTTCGAGTTTTAAACAATATTTTGTGTTTTATTGAATGTAATTTCTTTGATTCTTTATAACAAACATTTTACTTCAATGTGTAGCTCATGCATTTAGAAGTCCGTGCAACCTGAATGCCTCGATCGGAAATCAACCGACCGTATCTTTCTCAAGCGGTATATATACCCCAGTAGCAGTAAAGGAGCAATCGAAACTAATATGGCGACCAAATGCTTTTATGAATTCATGTCAGCTTTAAGGAAGCCACAATCAATAAATATGTAATATACTTTATTCTTAGAAAGAATTTCCAATCTATCCGCAATATCTTGCACACACAGTGCTATGCTGTCTTATTTCGCATGCAGATCGAACACGGTTGTCGTTAAAACAGAGTGCATAACGTCTGCATCTTTTTGAAAACCCCAGCGGCACTACATTAAACATACTAGATAAATGATAGTAAATCCAAGAAAGTAAAAACGTAAAATCATTTCCATTGGTTTCTAAAACAACGTTTCTAAAATCCATGCGATCATTGACATTGCTCGATCTGCCACAGTGTGTGGTTTGCGCATGTGCGATATTATAACATACACAGGAAAACGGTCTACAGCTATCGAGGAATTTTGGAGAGATCTGTGCCTGGATTTCAGTCTGTCTTGTTTCGTCGTCTGTTGGACATTTCTTGCCAGTGAAGTGGTTGTCATACTATTTTTGTTCAAAACGCGTGTTTACACGTCTTTTCTTCAAATGTGATAGGGTGATATTTCATATTAATTAAGTCATAATTTCATTATCATGAAATTATTAATTAATAGTTCTATAAATTATAAGTTTACAGTATTTACTATAAAAGTTGTCAATATAAACAACTTTATGTACAAGCTAACAGTATGTAAATAGCTACATAGTTATTTATATAGTATGACATCACAATGGTCATTATGGTCAGTGTAAACCTGTTTTAGTTAATTATATATCACATGGTCAATTCTATTTTTGAATTCTTAATTTCATTGGTCCTTTAAATTCCCTCTCTTTGCTTTGTCCTTTTTGATCTGATCTTCATACTGACCAGATGTATTTATCTTAAGACCAAGAAGAAATCTATAGACTATTCCATACCTGAAGAATATAGAAGGATCATGCAGATGCAGATCAATTAGGCTTTGTGTCACACATAGGTATGCATATATATATAAATATCAGATTTGATACTTATTGCCTAAGTTAAGTTTAATATGTTTTATTTATTAAACATTAATAACTATCTAAATTATCAATTACACAGGATAAATATTATTGAACTCTTTATATATCAGTTAGCACTGTGATAAGGGGAATAACTCTTGCTTGTAAACTGTGCTTGGCAAAATCATGAAATGGATGTTTTGATTCTTATACAATGCAATGATATATTATGTGTGATCTATTTTATTTTTATGATGATGTGATATTGATAAATTACTTATTGTGATACATGTATTGTTAAATATTTCAGAGCTTATGATATAATATAAAGTCATAATAGAGAACCCTACGTTGGAGTTGTTGTCTTTATATACAATAGCACCATCATTACACAAAGGTTACGTGTTCGGGTGCATGAAATACCTGAATGCGGTGAAGCGTGAATTGTGCTCTCGGCCTTATATAGGGGCTGTGTAGCGATGAACAGAACAATAGAAATCGACAATTAATATGGCGGTAGTCTGAGATAAAGGGAAATGATGCGTATTTATGAATTCATGTCAGCTTTAAGGTACTTCACTACACTGAGACACTATGTCACAAGATGGCGATTTGAATGTTTTGTTAAACTGTTTGTATCAATCGATTCAGATGTACATCGCCATAGCTCAGTGGTTGAATTATCTGGCTTGTGAACCACAGGTCATAAGTTCGAATCCACCTGGGGCTTTTTTGTCATGTTAACTGAATGAAATTTTTGAAAATATCATTTTTTTATCTAATATTGCACATTTTTTCGCCTTTTTGACATATAAACACTTCTTATCCATCATGCTTTCTATCATAATCAAGTAACTTTCTGCTAATTTGAGGCACCTTAATTAAGTCATTATAATTTTATAAACATTTTACAAAATTGTGTAGTTTTATCTTTTTGCAGCCTGAATGCCTCGATCGGAAAGCAACCGACCGTGACTTTCTCGGTCGGTTGATATAACCCAGTGACAGTTGAACTATGGCGACTACTAGAAAATGTTTTCATTAATTCATGTAAGCTTTAAGCTACAGCTACATAGAACGATGAGCAAGTGGTTGTGTACCTATTAATGCTAGGAAAGATTCATTACCCTTTCTATCTCACGAAGAAGAAAATGCAACTGCCGAGTATATGCACTTGTCTGAAATGGCCCTGAGGGGTTTGGGATTCCAACCGGCTGATGTAAGAATTTAGTTCAAGATTTTGTAAATAAAGAGAATAACAGACCTGGTTCCACCAAATGCAACCCCTGGACAAAGGTATATTTGGCCCTAGGAAAAAAAACAATGGTACCCAACAGTCAGGGAAAATACACAGAAAACCCAGACACACCAATAACCAAGAGAAAGCACACATCCTGTGCAAATCCAGTATTATTGTAGGTAGATTCAAAAGGGCAGATATTTTCCCACTTCATAGAAATGATGTGTCCGTAAGCTCACTAAAGCGCTCTCTTACCTTAACAATGTGCTATCAAGTACAGGTGAGATGCACGTTAATGGGTTTCAAATTGCTTTTGATACCTATAACTCCACAATTTCATGACTCCGAGAGAAGTGTAAGAAAAAAGAATCGGAGAGATATGACATTGAGAGAGGGTATCCCCCTTGGTATGATGCACATGTATACAAGAAGCTTAAGAGTAATCTTCAAAAAGATTTAAATTCTCAGACTGATGGTCCAATAAAACCAAAAGACACAGACACAGCTACCACAAATCCAAAGGATCTAGTAAACATTACAAGAAAATACGTGGTCTGCAGATTATAAGGTTAATTGAAATATTAACACAAAAACACGGTCCAGGGAATATCAATTCACAGATTACAGTTTAGGTGTACATTTCGTGATACCTATAGTCATTTGTCACACCCTGAACGCAGTGTATGCAGAATATGGGGGGGGGGGGGGGGGGGGGGAATTATTAATTGCCAATGCAAGGTACTGTCTTGGTTGATTTGGTAGCAAACTGAGATGGAGAGGATGACAAATTTTTTTTTTTATTAAAGTTTAAGGCGTAAATTTGGGTTTCTTTTTGAATAGCTATTAACTAATCCAAGCTGACAGATATGTGTACCTTGTGTATTATTAGGTATGGGATATACCTTTTATTTTTAAAAAAAAAATATGCATGTATAACGGCAGATGCCTTTGTGTAATGAGGTCTGGCGATAAAAGAGAAATACGGCGGACAATAATCTTTTTTTGAAATTCTTGATTTAACATATATCCGGTTTCTTGGTTGATTGGAATTGGGTCCAGCGGCTTTCCCATCACCATCGTTTTATTAATAGTAATTACATTACTAAGTTTTATTAAACGTCCTCGACACCCACGACTTTTTTTGTTATTACGTCACAACATGGCAATTTTAACCAATTATCAAGCTGTTTTAACACGAAAATTTGGTTTCTATCTAACTAGTGCAATAGGTATAGTTCGGTTTACTGATTATCGGGTCTAGAGTTCAAATACGACAGGGACTTTTGCTTATTGTGAATAGCAATGAATTTTATTTAACTCACTATTTTCGCAAAAACTGGTTACAAAATAATAAAGATAAGGAACAAGGAACAACTGCCAAAGATAAATTTTACAAAGTGCTACAATATTAAATTTACATTACCTAGTAATATTATTTTTTGGTCATCATCAGCTGGTGCTACACCTCAGAGCCCTACACCATGTTTACGTAAATAATACCAGCCGTGTTTTCTTTGGTGTTTTCAATCAGTGTTTCATTTGGACTTTGAAGGAAGCTAGTATTGCATACAAAAATTACATAACCCGCTAACGCGGATTCTAAGTTCCTTAGAATTTTAAACGAAACAAAATGATTTGAATAGGATTTATTTCGCGAAATGGTTAGAAACAAACATCTTAATTGACGTTATACATTTTTCTATTTCTTTAACATTCCAAAATAAAGGAAGTTTTTTTTCTTGAAAAGATGTTATCGATACTTCAGTGATGGATCAACTAAAAAAAAAATATGAAAATAATAATAAAAGTTTTATTTAAAAAAAAAACAACGTTTTCATTTTTCATGCAAAGCTGACCTCTTAAATCAATTTAACAAAATAATCTAATCATTGCAATTCAAATCGTGATACTATTAAACAATAAAGCGTTTAGTATTTTCTTTTAACATAAATTACTGTTTTTAATTAAAAGATACTAGATTTACGGCAGTGATTACTTACATCATCCAAAGACTATGTCTTTACATTTGGGATCCCAGTCAGGAAGGCAATCTGGAGGTTGTCCATAACATCCGCAACACAAGTAATACGCATTTGGTAATGCCACTTTCAAATTAAAACCAGAAAAATGTCATTCGAAGAACTAACAAAATGATTTTGCATTTGATAATATATTATAAGTGGTCATATATTTGCAAAATGAGTGTTTTATTCTGGTTTAAATATTAATATCAAATCTAGATAAAGTGGGATTGATCATTTTGTTAAAGCCTGGCATTTATTTTACAAGTTTCTGAACGTGGAAATCTATAAATATCATCAATATCAATTAATACATCATTTTAAGATTGTATCTATCATTTTGTCGTTGAAAACCCGCTTTCTCATTTCGTTTTGCATTGGTTCATCACAGAGACAAATCAAAATACACATATGAAAGAAATTGTCCCAAGTCGTTTCAAGGGGCATGGTCACGATTTTGGTCAAATTTTATTTTTCTGTTTTTATTATTTGCAATGCTTTAGGAATGCCTTTCTAATGATCAAATAAAATTTGGGTGCCAGTCGTTGAGTTTTAAGCAAGATACAGGGCTTACAATTCTTTGTCATTCAATATACCAGTAAAAAATCTTTTTGGGGCTGGTTTGTAAATCTGATCATTCATTTTAAGCATAAATAAATAGTTCCTAACGATTAACACATTCATTTGAGGTCTAAAACTGGAATTTTCACTTTAACATTCAAAATGTAAACAAAAGTTTTGTTTACATAGCGAAGAATTATAAGCTCTGTAACTAGATAACTCACCGAATGACTCTCAAATTTTGGTTGTCTATTAAAAATGCCTTACTGAAGCATTGTAAATATTTAAATCAAAAAAAAATATTTGACCAAAGTCGTGACCATGCCCCTTTAAAGATGAAAACTGATATCAAATAAGGGATTTGATAACAGATTACGACTTTACTTTGTTGGCATGTTGTTGTACAGGATTTCGTAATTATTATATTTTAAGTATAAAGTTAAAATTAATTAAATAAGTTTTAAGTATTATTTTACCTGTTTGGAGAACACCAACATACATTAAAACCACCAGACACAGCATCACTTCCAAGCTTGTGTAGAACGTCATCTTACAAACTATTGTTCGTTTTGTGCATCATAAAGAGTCAGCGGAAACCTTCTCATTTAAATAGTTGGATATATGGAAACACTTTGGGTTTTCCCGAATGTTTGGTTTGGTTTCTCGCGAACGTCTTTTTTTTTCAATTGATTTATCATGCTAAAAATTGTTCTTAGACAGATCGCAGTTTCAAGATTTTTTTTTGATTTGCGTAACTTTATGCACATATATTTGGAAAACGTTATATATGTAATAAAGGACTAATTCTGTTTTTTAAGATAATCGTTCGATGAATAATTGTTCTTCTTAATCGTCTTGATACATTTATATTTATAGTACACATCTAATGCGACTGCAAATGACACAGTCAGTATGATTCTAATTTCTGGAAAATATTTTGTAATATTATATAGCTTTTCATGGGTCCGTTTCCATCACTTTTAGTTAATATTCTTACTAAATACATCATAAACAGTTGAATCGAATAATTGCAAACTCTTCAAGATTTTTTCACATTTTTTCGTCATTTTACCCGGAGAAAGGGACCTAAATGGAATTATATTACTAACGGATATCTAGTTTGTAGGTCTGACATTTTTAATAGTATTACTTTAATATCTTGCAAAATACATGCGACATTTATCTGACGTTTGCAATATCAACCGTGTATTTATGCTATAAAAGTGTTTTTCTACACCAGATATGTTGCTGAAATTTCTTGCATGACGTATTATTCTTTTAACCATTAATCTAAGGCTGAAAAATCAAACAATATTCAAACACTTTCCTAGAACATGGTATTAAATGATACATAAGTTACTGTGTACTTATTTTTACTTCAGGAGCCTCTGAAAATTTTATATTTAATTTCCAAAATATTGTAGGTGCGGTATGTATTGATGTAGAAAATGTTATAATAAAATAAACTGTTTAGACACCTTATATTTTTATATCATGCCAAATTCTTGGTAAAATATTCACGATTGCCTCGAATATGCGAGGGAGGCAGAATTATAATTATCTGGTACTTCATGCATAATTTAATAAACATCAAACTACAAAAAAAAAAAAGAATTTTAAAGTCTAGCCAGATTACTGTTTCAGGTTAAACTAATTGCTATAGAAACTGTTTCGTTTAACTAAAACACAAAGCCTTCTCCATCATACATATAAAAAGGTACAGAAAAATTTCAAACGAATTGAAAAACAATTTCGAACATTTCATAAAAAGAAGAAATATCATTACTCGGAAACCCAAAACGGTGTACTGCATTTAAATTTCATCTATCAATTTTGTTCCAAAAAAGTATCAAGATTAGCGAAGAGCAATTGAATGCATACGTGAGGAAAGAGGGCGGATAAAAGCTTCAAGGTCATAAAAGCCCTTTGTACAAACATTTCAATCAAACAACATGTATATGTGCTTTGAACACCTTTAAAATTACAAGACAGATCGTTATTGTATAAAGACACATATGTAAATGATGGATATTTTTCAACTTTTCACAATTCCATTAAAACCTACTAACATTATATAAGGGTTTTATTTACATTAACAATAAATGCATCGTGTGAATGTTTATAAATAACAATTGTTATATAAAACTAATATATGAAGGAATTATTTTCGTCGAATAAGTTTTGACCTATTCTAATAACACTTGAGATTGAAACAAGAGCACTGATCCACTTGGCGACTTTCTAAATATTTTCTGTGTTTTTCCAGATTTATATAGAATCACTGGAAAAGTGCATATAAAACTCGTATATACGCTGATATAAATGTATACAGAATTGTATGCACATGACACATCCTTTTTAGTGTATTTCTTACAGTGATATGTCATGAAACTTAATAACACTTACGGTTGTGTTGCCTTTAGACTGTGATTTCACCTATGCGCAGCAGGGCATGAAATCTTAAGATGGAGGCAGCGGGTAACAGCTTTGCCTTAAATATCGTGTTGTATACTGTTTGCAATGTCGAAATAATTGTGTTTAGTAGCTCTTATGTATTGGGCAACCGTGAATCTTTATTAGGCAACGTTCTTTACATACTCTGAAGGAGCTTTCTTGTGATAAAATGGTGTAAAAAAGATAGGTGCTATGTAGGACTGAGCTGTGGAGCATCTCTAACCACGGAGACCAAAAAAGCTATAAATCTGGCAATTTGGGTGTCGGGTGGAGGCCAAACATTTTGTAATTTTTGGAAGTGACGGATTGTCTCAAAAGCATTAATGCCTACTGTGCTTGCCTAGAGTTGACGGGTTTTTGTCCCCTGCGGCAACGCGGAGCGGGACATAGAAATGCTGGGCGTCCGTCCGTCCGTGTTTCCGTCCGTCACACGATTTTGTAAGCGCTCTCATGCCTACAAATTTTGACGGATTTTCATTAAATTTATACCAAATGTTTATACCACTATTACCTTGGTCAAGTTCGAAAATCAGCATTGGTCGATACTTTTTGTTGGAGTTATGGGACTTTGTGACCTTGTAGGAGCTCTCATGCCTACAAATTTTGACGGATTTTCATTAAATTTATAGCAAATGTTTATACCACTAATAATTTGGTCAAGTTCTTTTAGATTGTAGTATTTTGGATATATTTGCGACAGGAAAAATGGGTGTTGGGGGTAAAAAAATGTTCCTCCCAACCTCCCCACACATTTAATTCTGGAACAGCCCTGAATGTTTGAAAATATTGCAATTTCATATACAGTATACTAGTATACTGCTTGACCGGCGGGGGACCCAGGAATTCTATTCTTGTTTAAATGTAATCCCTTATACGATATGGGCCAATTCAATAGGTACCATGTGGTTCGAGGAATGTTATGTCCCGCAATATTGGGGTGTTGGGCATAAAAGTGGCGAGGAGACGTGAACATATGGAGGGAAATAAATATAAATGAGGCCAATCCGCCCAAAACTAACACACGTTTCTCTGCGCTATAAATACACAATTTTTTCAATGTATGGCACTGTAGCTCCCAGGTCGTCCATCCAATTTTTTTTCAGCTATCCGCAGGCCTCCAATCTAATTCTTCCTTCAGATGCACATTTGCAGCTGTAAAATGATGTTTGTTATTTACATGTACCCGTCACGATAGTGGACGTTTTCCATCTCTAGTCTCTGCATTTGTATCTACATTTTCTGAAATAACATAGCTGACATGTTACAAATCGACAAATGTTAAGTCTTCAAATTTGTTTGAATTTTGACATGACCATATATGAAAATGATAGGAAAGGAGAGCTGCAGGAAAAGCATGCCGTAATCGCCGAAATATACAAAACAAACTAGCAGATATCATCAGAATATCTCTGGATAACAACAAAATTTTTAGGAAGTATGGTTTTTCGGAAAAATAAATTTTGAACTATGTGTACGTTAGATCAAAAGAATTCGATCGACATTGATATTCTTTTATATCTGTAAGATTTTACATGTAACCATTAAACCAAGTTGTTTTGGACATTGATTTGAATGATTGCTGTCTAAAAATAGTTAGTGTGATTGAAACACTAAGAGATATAATTTCAAGTTATCAACATACTTGTTTAGATCTTACTATCTTTTCAAGATATAACACTATAGTCAGGTAGTCTTTTCACTATTGCGCTGAAAAATATAGTTCTATTCAAATTATTTACTTTTGAACACTGTAATTTAAAAAAAAAAATCAAAATCGTGTAAAAACTCGATATTTGAAAAAACATGGCCAGTTGTGCATGCCATGTCTCTTGAAATGTACATACATATACATTATACACGCATTTTGATTATCATGTTACAAATTGTTAATTAAATGATAGAGCGCGGCTGAATAAAGAAATTAAATATATGTAATACCAAAACACCCGTTACCGTTCGTAAAAGAGTCCTTCCTCCCCCCGAATGAGGAAATTCACACGGGGTCGGCCGGCTGATCAAATTAAAGATTTTGATTAAAATGAGACACGTGTAGCAACACCCCCTCCCTTAAAAAAAATATTAAAACCTGAAGAAAAAGTTACCTGTCGTGAAATTAAAATGTATACAAATTATTTTTAAAAATACTCAATTTTGTCGGTAATGTATAAAAAAAGGTGACAATTGGCATTATTATACTTTCATGTTAAATACTGAAATCTGATTGGTTTAGACGCAGTTGGTAATCCGTTCTATTGCCCTCAGCGTTAGCAACACACTTGGAAACGGGTAACACTATATAAAAAGCGCCTGTTTGGGAGGGTAACAGTTGAAATTAACACCCCGAGAAAACCATTGTCAACCGACGCGAAGCGGAGGTTCGAGGGGTGTCAATTTCAACTGTTATCCTCCCAAACAGGCACTATTTATTTTGTTATACTGAATGTCTTTTTTAAAATTTTTAAGAAAATTTTACTGCTTTTATATAGGAATAACGTGAATTCTACAGCGAACCGTACGCGCATAATTTTCGCGCATGTAACATTTTTAATGTTACCCGTTGCCAAGTGCGTTGCTAACGCTGAGGGTAATAGTAAATATTATTAACTGCGTCTTAACCAATCAGATTTCAGTATTTAACATGAAAGTATAACAAAACGGATTATGAACTGCGTCTTAGCCAATCAGATTTCAGTATTTAACATGAAAGTATAACAAAACGCATTGTTACCTGCGCGTAAATTATTCGCGTACGGTTTGTCGTAGAATTCACCTCATTTCTATATAAAAGCAGTAAAATTTTCTTTAAAATTAAGACATTCAGTATGAAAAAATAAAAAGTGCCTGTTTGGGAGGGTAACTGTTGAAATTGACACCCCTTCGAAAACCATTATCAACTTCCGCTTCGCGTCGGTTGACAATGGTTTTCTCGGGGTGTCAATTTCAACAGTTACCCTCCCAAACAGGCACTATTTATACAATATTGTTTTGAATACGGTATATAAGTATGGCGTCCTGAATGTCGATTCAATACAGACTCACTTAGTGACGTTGGTTCATCTTTACAGCCACTTGAGAACATGTACCGTTTTCAATAAAACAACTTCTGTAATTATCAATACAGTTTATATTAAATAATATAATTCTATCTTTTATAATTAAAAATCCACCAGTTCAAATTGAAATTATCAAAAAATTAAATTTGAATTACCAAATTTCTTTGCAAGTTGTTAAATTCTAAATAATTGAGGAATATTCTTAAAATATTTTCAAAATTCTTAGAATTCAGAAGCGATTGAGCCTCATTGGGCCGCAAGGCTGTCTCCAAACCCTATGCCACTCAGCATATATTCACTCCCATTGGAAATTTCTTGCTCGGTCTCATTTCTAGAAACAAGTACGTATTGAACCAATATTTTGCAGTTTTAACAACACGTCTAATTATTTTAGAGAATAAGATATTAGGATTTTTTTAGAAGTAAAAGTTAACCCGTATCGTATAATACCATGTGAATTATTTTACAGACTAGCCCATTCGTTACGCCTCTTCTTGTTTGGTCCAGTTACAATCAGGCCTCAAATTGGTTCTAAAACTAATGTGTTCGATCCAAAGAAAATAGAGGTATATAACAGTTAAACTGTTTATCTTCATTTTGGTCCAATTCCGGCGATCAAGACATGTCTTTTCCCGCAGCAAGCTTTTGTCTTAAAGTCATGTTAAACTTGTAGACTTAACATTTGTCGATTTGAAACATGTCATCAATGCAGTTTCTTAGAATAAGAACTTAAAAGCAGAAACTTCGAACTGAAAATGTGCAAAGTTGAAGGTTATATTAACTAGCGAAAACAACCAAGTCGCAAAATGTGCATCATACGAAGGAATTAAGTCAAATCTTAAAGTGTGTGCGACCGCGTTTCATATGTTTCACGATCAGAATATCGCACGTTCACACTCAGGCTTACATACCAACATGATTGCAAATTCGGATTTGCAAGTTTATATTCTAGAATTTTGAACACGATTACCCTCCATATGAACCCTCTTCCCCACAATGCCCCAGACATGGCATTGCAAACCCTACTTAATGCACGCCCTCTTGGATTACCTTTTCTAAATAAAAAAAAATTGAGCTAGTCAACGAAAGTTCCTAAGGCCTAACAAAAAAAGTTTTTTCCGCTTTCCCAACCGACCCTATTTTAATTCGCCGACCCAAAATAAATTTTCGAGTTTTTTTTTTCGTAAATTCCCGTTTTTATCTGTTTTTTGTTGAAATTTCGTTTTTATCAGATTTAAACATTTATTGTCTCCTCTAACTTTAAGTCGTAAAAACGCTTATAGAACTTATCTAGATGTCATCAGTGTTGTAAAGATGTTTGTTATTTACAAATGGCAGCACATGTAGTGCCAGTTGAGCACGAGAAATGTCCCCACCAGCCGGGGAAAAAGTTCATCAGATCATTTTCTTCTGGCTTTTCATTAAGTCAAATATGATGGAGATGGAGATGGGAAAAAAGCCTACCTGCCGACCCTGATTTTTTTCAGCCTGAAAGCGGAAACAATTTTTTTTGTTGGGCCTAACCGTTAAAGCTGGATTTTTTCTTCGTAGCCCAATACAGTTTAAGTTCTTGAACTTTATTAGCAAGAAATGTAACTTCCATTTCTAAAATTTCAATTTCTAAACCAAGTGATTTAAGGTTGGTGGTAGGCCTTTGTTTTGTTTTGATTCTTGTTCCGAGCAAATGTCCTGAATACTCTGCATAAGTGTCAAACAATTATCTGAATTGATCTGACCAGCAAATATAAAATAATCTAAGTAGTGTTTAACTGTATGGATTTGTGTTTTAAAATTTAACAACCCATTCTAAGACGGTAGACAAAGAGTTTGCACGATATTGAATACACAAAAGGCAGACGTCTATCAATGCAGTAAGCCCCATTAATTTCGAAGTCGCTTTGATATATTGGTATTTGGCAAAAAGCATTCTTAATGGCGGCCTTGCAATGAGAACCCCTTGACCTAATGTGCTCATGGTCTGGACAACAGTGTCAAATGATGAATAAGTGACTGAAGTGAATTGTGGATCTATGTGGTCATTAATACTAGCGGATGGAGGGTAGCTAAATGGATTATCATACGACATCCCCCATCTGCTTTGGGCAGTACCCCTATAGGAGATACATGTAAATTAGGCATTGGTGGGGTAAAGTATGGTCCAAACATGCGACCTGCCTTAACTTCATTATGTCATTTGTCCTAAAGGATATCTTCATGGTCAGTAGCTGAAAATTCTTTTTTCGATAAAATTGGAGCGCATGGCCCTGAATATTGGAATCTAAACCTATGTTTGAAACCATCTTGTAAAATATTTGAGACCCTATCTGGATACTGACTCTAATTTTTAGAGGTTTGCGAGCATTTCTGACCCGTGGTTGGTGAGCTGGAATCTGGGGTCTGAATGTTGGGGAAAACTGCTGCAGATTGGGGTGGATGTTCGAAAGGAGTGATTTGATGGACTTGGTGCCGGATTAGCGTTAATACATGGCATGGATGGATAGGTATTGTTGCATTTAAGGCACCTAAGTGCATATACACAATAAGGCTTGAAACAATTTCCCTTAAGATTGTAATCAAATCAATTGGGTTTAGGGTTGTTTGCAGGTTTGTATAGAGTAAGAGTCATGTATAAAAAACCCAAGCTCATTGTCTACTCTGCCTCAATTTTGAGAAGGTTTGTGTGCTGTTCTCATCCGAAATTGTTCATAATACGTTGCCCAACCGTTAGATTGTTGAGCACCTTAGAGGGTGTCATGCATATATGCATAAATCAAATCTTTCGATTGACATAATTTTGTTTGACTGTTTGGGTTGTGCTATGATCTTGCCCTGTGTATTCATGGCAAAAGTAGATGTTGTTTGTAAATTTGAACCAGAAACAAGCCTAGACTGACAAATTCACTCTATTGACGCGTCCGCCATTAAAATCGAAAACGAGGCTCGGCGAACATAAAAACGAAGCATGGCGAAATGCGATCCGCGCCCGGCATCGGCAAGTTGGACGCGATCTTTGGTGTCTCTGCCGAATGTGACTGACCAAACAATATTGGAATGGTCAGCGTCAGTTAAATACCATCCCAATCTTTAAAAAAAAGGTTATAGCAACTTTGCTGAAGGATATATTCACGACGTAGAAGGTTAGTTTACGTACCGTACTATCGATAGCTCTACCACCAAACCAACGATATTTTTCTGTTTTAAAATTTGACCAATACTTCAATGAAAGTTAATCAAGATTTTACATTTTTATTCTTTACTTGCATGCTTAATGCAAAATAAACGAAAATAGAATAAATCCAATCATTAAAACAAAATATATTAGATCTTTTTAAAAAAATTCCATATGACTGAAATATTAACCTTCTTTTATGTAATTGTTTAATTATAAATTAGCTAGAAAAGCTTTTTTGTGTTCTTTCAGTGAGACCACTAAAATCAGGAGAGGGTTATCAGGGCAAAATGCTTCCCCACATTGAAAAAAGTGACCCTCCTCATAACTTGCACCTGACATTATTGTCCAATCTTTCTGTTTAAAATTCCAACTGCACATGCAAGGTAAGCTGGTTGTTGGGTCTTAAAATAGCGGAGATATACATCATTGTTCTCTCGAAGTCGCCAGTTTATTATTACTCGGACATTTACTGGTCCAGGGCTCCCGGTGGATTTTCACCTATTAGAGCTGCAGCATTTCGACAACTGGAGAAGCATTTGCACTAATTGGTTTAAAATACACACCATACGCACGCTACTTACATTCCCAAACTCCGATAAAATTCCTTAAATACTCTCAGAACTGGAACTTTTATTCTGCACCCACATCGACTTCTGACAAAGCCGGTCATTTTGATAGCTAATGTTAAACTCAATTTCATTGGTGTATATTTTTGGCTATATCTGATCATGACCTTTTGATTATGGTAATGGCAAGATTAAATAAAGATAAAACTAATTGAGAAATTATTTTTTCCCAGGTTATATTAAACAGATGTTTTACTACTATGTTTAACAGAACTGAAAAAGGTGAGAACTACAGGTAGACATGGAGTTATCATTATAATACTAAATGGTAATTATTTTGCTTGTTCCAATGTTTATGCTATTCTCTACAAATTTTTCATAATAATTCTGTTTATTGTGAGTCTTTTCAAAACCACAGATGCTTACTTTACATTTCTATATACATGTATAATAATTTTACATGTACCTATCTAAAGTCATGCCTTGAGCCTTTTGAACTGTCATGGCGAATGCCAATTTCAGAGGAATTTGGACCCTTTCTGTCACATTTTTCTTCAAATCTGGACTGTAAACTGCAAAATTGTAGTTTAAGAATTAATAAAAAGAAATATATGTGCATTACTTTAAAAAATAAGGCTCATGGGAAAGATTTTGAAATATCCAGCATTAAATTAAAGAAAATCTAGAATTTTTTATCAAATGACATTACATTTTAAAATTGTAATGCCTAAAAATGTTTCTTTAGTGATTTTTCTGGTAATGTTGACGGACTGAAATTGAACAGTTGACCCATCACTGTCGCATGAAATAACTCTGCCCTGAAGTCCATTTTACAGTTTATCTGAAATGTTTTGCAACAAGTTAACTGGGCATCCTTTCTTCAGCCAAAGTACTGGAGGTGCTAATAGCCTATGAAAAGATTCAAGTTTACCACTGTCGGTACTTGAATATTCAAATGTTTCTCCGGGCCACCTTAAAATTGAATCCCTATTATGTTTTTCAACAAGATCATTTGTAGTATATAGTTTGAGAGAATCACATGCTTGAGAACAAAAGTCTTGACTTAATGATTTTACACATTTAACATATTCTTTGTTGTCAAAGCTTACTTTCCCCATTGAAATTTCATTCACAACTTTAATAAACTGGGAATTATTTTGCTTAATAACATCATCTAAAATAATCGTATGTGGGATGGCTTGTTGAAATATAGTACTTTGAAAACAGAACTTTCCTCATCATGGTACAAAACATTTCGCACGGGTGGAAGTTGGTAAAAGTCACCACAGAGTATTACTTGCATGCTTCCAAAAGGCAAGTTCTTATATTTTGTAGTACAAGCTTTCTCTAAAAGTTCAAGGTGCCTCTGAGACAGCATTGAACATTCATCAACAATAAGTACATCTGTCTCAGAAATTCTTCTGTGTGTCTCCTTCTTATTGTTTTCAACTACACTTTGTATCTTGGTTATATCATACCTAAAAAGTAAGAAATATTATCCTTTTATTTCAAGTAAAAACGCACATTTTAAACTGTGTACAGATTATATATCAGTATATTACACACAAGTATTTAATATAAAGTTTCAATGCACAAGAGTCTTATTTTTAAAATAATAACAGTTTTAACATTGCAGAGTTTAAATGAAGAATAAAACTCTTACACACTAGCTCAAGGGTGTTTTTATATCATGTTATTTTATCAAAAATTGAAGAAAAAACTGCGATCTAGTCATGTGTGTATGTAGGTATATATAATATATTATAGTGTGTATAGTATATTGATTATACTATATTTATACTACATATAATATAATAAAGTGTATATAGTATATTGATTATGCTATATTTATACTACATTGCATTACACGCCTACAAGTTTGTAATCGCTACCCCCCCCCCCCCCCCAAACACACCCGACCAGCTTAGCTTCACACCACACACTGCTATATATGCATACTAGACAGATAATATGTAAAAATAAGAATAAACCAATGCATCTGCCCAATGCTTACCTGCCATCGTCAATCCACTTCAGCTGTGGACAGTCTGCGCTTTACATACCAGGCACATAGCATCGTTTTTTAAAGTGTGGGGGGGGGGGGGGGGGGGCAGACTCATCCTAAAAATCTTGACATGCAAAAAAAAAAAGATATTTTAAGTTTTCCAAAATCTTAAAAATCCTAATCCGAGGGGGGGGGGGGGGGGGGGGGGGGGGGGGCTGGCGTAGTTTGTATCTTCAATTTCGCTCCTCATATCCTTATTTTCATATCAATTTTTACAAACTCCCAAAAAAGTGGGGGGGGGGCAACTCCATGATAATTCAATTTTTTATATGTAAATTTTAAAAAAATGTTGCTGCGAGAAAAAGTGGGGGGAGGGGGGGGCAGGCTCCCCCCCCCCCCCCCCCCCCCGATGATACGTGCCTGCATACAGCTCCGAAGTTTGAGCAGGCAATGCCTGTCGTGCACGTAATATGTATATTCCTAATTTGGCTTAAAGTCTTGTAAATTCTCTGAAGAAGCCATGTCTTGCCCGTCCCTGCTTGACCCCCGATGTACAAATTGTGTCCAGATACTGCCAAAGAAAACGCTTGCTTCATTCATCGTTATACTGTCAATGGATTTTGGTTTAAGTCTTTATGTATATTACTTTCGGTATGCTACCTCCAAAAAGTCCGCCAAATTCCAAAAGTCATGGTCAGATATAGCCAAAAATATACACCTATGAAATTGAGTTTAACATTAGCTATCAAAATGGCCGGCTTTGTCAGAAGTCGATGTGGGTGCAGAATAAAAGTTCCAGTTCTGAGAGTATTTAAAGAATTTTATCGGAGTTTGGGAATGTTAGTAGAGTGCGTATGGTGTGTATATTAAAGCAATTAGTGCAAATGCTTCTCCAGTTGTCGAAATGCTGCAGCTCTCATAGGTGAAAACCCACCGGGAGCCCTGGACCAGTAAATGTCAGAGTAATAATAAACTGGCGACTTCCGAGAGAATAATGACGTATATCTCAGCTATTTTAAGACCCATCAACTTGAAATTCGGCATGAGTGTATCTCAGACATTACTTTTCTGAAAAATACATGCATATTGCGAGTGTTTTTAAAAATAATTGATTTATTTGGCTTTTGAAGCGAGCTGGTAGTTTTTTATCTGGGTCATAGTTCGACCCCTTTCTTTATTTATGGTAACATTGTAAATAATGTTAAAACGGGCTTGGCCCCTGTGATATACCCTTAAAGACTTCGTGTTGTTAATCCAGAAGCAGTAGAGGACACTCAAGTCCAGTAAATTTCAAATACAAAAAAAAGAGAACTGTTGGCGTCAAATCAAAATTTTATTGTCCTTTACAGCTGCCAATGCCTATCAAAACATCATTAACAATTTAACAAAACAGTTAGAACATTCAAATTCTCAATTCTCAACTCTCTTGCCGATTTCCATAGATGTTATGAAAATTGTTGAGTCAAAAGTTGGACCAGTACCAGGGATCAATTTTGTCCTATCAACCAAAAAAAAATGTGAAAAACAAACGGATCATGAATCAAGAACGATGCTTACCCCAATTACCCCGACTATGATTTTCAAGTTTAAGTGCAGAGTTTTGGAACTGTCCTTACAATAAGTGAAAAGAATGTGTATGACGGGCTAAATGTTTCGAAAAGCGAGTCAATGGATATAGATAAAAACACTATAGATCAATAAAAAAAATCCTTTTCGGAACACAATTCAAAAATCTAGAATAAAATCATCTTCTTTCAAAAGAATTTGTTCCAGAAAGAAGGACCATGAAAGTTTGGCTGAAAGTTTACTTTCTACTAATAAAATTCAAACTGCAGCCATGATGTTTGGTTTAGACCATGAAAATGAGGCTGTAGAGTCCTATGCCTCTTTGACAGGGAACAATGTTTTTAATGCAGGATTTGTCATAAATCCTCCATCATGTCATTTTGGTACTTCAGCAGACAGGAAGGTCATTGACCCAAATGCTGTTCCTGTGTATGGACTCCTAGAGATTAAATGTCCTAAATCAGACTCTATTACAAATCTAAAATACTTAAACTTGATAAACAATACTTATAAACTTTAAACTACACATGAATACTATCATCAAATTATGGGGCAAATGCGAATTACCGGGGCACTTTGGTGTGACTTGTTTATTTGGTGCCAAAATGATTTTCATCTAGAGAGAATTTACTTCATACCAGGAAAGTGGAAAGAGATGAAAGATAAACTTGATATGTTTTCCTTCACTTTCTACCTAAATGTGTAAAACATTGACATGTGTGAAAATTAAGATAGTAGATTAACTGCATATTTGACAATATTCAATAGAGCATGAAAAATAAATTTAAAAATTCAAATCTTTTGTTCTTTGAATTATCTTGATAATTCTGGAAAATAATTTGTCATAATTGAAAAGGATCAAAATTCATTGACAATTGTTCCTCATCTTTTGATCTACACCAAAATAATGGACAAGTTTTCACTTTCTGAAAATATAGATACACAGATTAAAACACATTTTAATAACATGTAACTTAAGGTGGTATATGGGACACCTCCATGTTGTGATGTACTACATGTAACTATCAAAATTCCACCTTAAAAACAAAACAAAAAAATCCAAAGCTTAAAATAATTTTCCTTGAAAGTGAGTTAAAAAACAACAAACAGTCCATATCTGATTTACAGTCTCTGCAATAGACAATGGTATAACTTGATCAAATTCTGATATTCTTTACATCTTCTGATAGCCCTCTCCAAATGAAAGCGTAATCTTGCTACAGTTTGTGTTTTACTGACCTCATCCTTACTAAATATTCCCTTATTTCCCAATAAGGTGGTATAACTAGGCTTCGGTCAGTCTAGTGTTGTAAAATCGGACCAATTTTACTATCGATAATCGAATTGAATCGGCAGCTCACAATCGATTATAAAATCGATTATGTAAACTTTCAAATTCCAACAATTATATTTTTTTCATTCTGTCTGAGTGTGAGTGAAAGATACCAGCATCAAATTAAATACCTTTTTTTAATTTATAATTTTTAATGAACTTATCTTCAAATGAATTAAATATTATACTTAGGGACCAACCTAGGGCAAAACTTTAATTTAAATTGGATTAGAAGCTAGCTAATAAATAAAAATATAACACTTCTAAAATTTGTAAAAACTTATCAAATTTGTTAAATATAATTGATCTAATACATTCACACATTTTATACATTAAATGTTTTGAAATTCTGTCTCACTAGGTAAAATGACAATTAAAATCAGTCCTTGTACTTCTGCGTATTTTGGAGGCATTAGTGCAACCCAATTACAATCGTTATGTAGCGGATCTGTTTAATTTTGAAGACAGCTGTGAAAATGGTTTTATGATCATTTTAGCAATAATTTGGCAGTATGATTAACTAATTAGAAGTTTCAAACTGTAATTGTAATATCAGCATAAAAAGTAATAAACATCGGTTGTAATTTTCAATGCACAGTACAACCCGTTTTTATAACCCATAAAGATAAGACAGTCGCAAGTTCCTAATCAAAAAAGTGGTTAAAAAGCTTGTGAAAACGTCTTATAAATTTGATAATTATCATTTTATTGCCTTTGGGTTTAATTAACACGATCGTAAGCTCAGCATACAGGGCGAGTAAAAATCTTCAATTTACGGCGCACAAAAAATTGCACTAGATTTGGACTGAATAACCCTATTTGCACAAAAATTCTGTGAAAACAGTACCATTAAATTTTTCAGTAAATTTACTACTGATATTGTCACTTTACTTGCCTCAGACTTTCTCTGGAACATGCTTACTGCCCTCGGAAAACGAAGTATATTAATTTACGTCGAGATCGAGAGTCGCCATTTACACGTGTAAACAAACTGCTCCACTTCACTTAACGGGACTGGTGATGGTGTTTTAAAGGATACCAGAGGCAAATGAAGGGACAAAATGGAGAGATACAGACCTGCAGCTAGGTCACTGTGTAATAATACTTTAGTCGTTTTATGGATATTGCTACGCAATAAAAGGTTATCTGTCACGTGACTGAATTTTAGCGACTATCGATGATAAAGACTTACTATCGATTGTCGCCGACCTGCTGCCTTCAGCGACGATTTTTCGATAGTCGGCGACTACTCGAACTAGCTTTTCACCCACTGGATCTAAAAAGTCCTGTATCAAAAATCCCTTGTCTGTCATCATCTCATCACCATTTTCCAACAAATCTAAAATGCCACTACGCTCGCTTAGTAATATCTTTGTCTGAAATATTGCCAGTGAACAATTTACTTACAAAACACACAGCACCGTTTGGTGTTATAACTATCAAACCTTTGAATGTTGTATGTTACTTATAATTTAAGTATGTTTGAGAATTCAGAACTTTCGCACTAGGGGTTAGCACTCGTACTTCTCTACAGTCTAAAATAACTCAAGTATTAGGAAATGTTGACTGAAAACCTTCAACCTGGGCAAAAATTTCTTTACAATGTCATGAGTTGCCCATATGGGTAAACATCCTAAAATACAATACAAATAATTACTCCATGTTATAATAATTCGGCTGACTGTACTCTGAGACACACAAAAACGCTGTACTAAATCTTCTTCAAAAAAATCTTGACTGATTCTACATAAAAACACAAAAATTGGTCAACAAGAGACAAGGACTCAGCTCTAAAAGGGTTACAAACAATATTACTATTTCTTTGTACTTAAGACCACCTTAACATATTGTGTCTGTTGGTTCTACAACACGAAAAACTGTACAAAACATAATTCTGAAAACCTGTGTAAAAATTTATCAAAACTGGATTTTTAGAAAACTTTTCAACTCCAAATTTCTCCACTTTTTCTTCTAGGTTCTTTATTTTCTCTTGTAATTCTTCAATTTGACTTTTCATAGCCTAAAAGGTAAATGATATACTCTAAGAACTGTTATTCAGTAACAAAAGAATTTTCATCAAAGGCACTTTACATTTATTATTTTTTTCAATAAATACTTTATCTTGATAAGTGTACACTATTATTAATGATAAATCTGAGATCCACTTTTTATCAATTTACGCGACAAAAGAACAAGATACCTGTGAGCCAATGCTCACTAGTGATACCCACTCTAATGTGAATATATAAACTAAACAAAGAGTGTATTAGAATTTCAAGTATCTGCGATTGATACTGTATACAGGGAAATGTTCGCTCCCATTTTATTTTCGGCCCTTTAACAGGCGAATTTCAGATTGGGCGAAATTCAATGTCTTATATTATCTTTCTGATAACATAACTGTGTCTGGGCAAATTCATGACAGGGCAAAACTGTAAGCAGGTGTAGAAGGGCGAAAATAACCGTGTATACAGTAGTTGCTAAGAAATCTTTGACGAAAATTTGTTTCAAAATTTAGGCTTAATATAAACAGAGTTATCATTTGACAGGACACCTTTAATTATTTTTGTGTTGTAACTTGGTCAACTTAATAGGAATCAGCCTGCTGATATGGTAGGGGTTATGGCCGAAACTGTTGATGTGGGGTCTATGAAAATGGTGGGAATAGGCACTGGGAGGGTGCAGGTTTGCTTATGACTTGACAATTGTACAACAGGGGTATTAAACTGACATTATCTTATTAGCTTGGGCCTGAAATTGTGGGGCCTGAAGTAGTGATGCCTGGAGTTGTGGGACCTGGAGATGTAATTCTGCCTGTTGAGCTTGGTCGTCATCATCATCATGTCCTGCTTGAGGTATAAGACTATTGTTTTGGGGTTACAGGGTTTGTTTTGCGTCGGTTGGGCCTACGTGCGCGTGCTTCCGCTGGTTGGCGCTTGTCTCAGGCAGCCGCCCGTCTGGCTTGTTTCCTTGGTTGACAATGGAAGACATAAAATAAAAATATTAATGTTACGAGTTATCTTCCCTGCGATAAACCATTACTTCCGTTGATTCTAGATGGACATAGCTAGCAACCTTCTTGTATTATATGTACAGAGGGTCGGAGTTTTTTAGATGTTTGTTTTATGTAATTTTGGGCAATCGATGAATAAATTAGATTAGAAATATGTCATAAAAGGATAATTTAATAAAAAAGAAAAATAACTTCCCGGGGGGTCTATATATTGGGGTACGGGTAAAGGAGGGGGGAGGGGGTCAAACCTGTGGTAATATTCACATCTGTAATTATATGTACACTTGATATGCAAAACAAAAACTTCTGATCTTGAAAACTATACGAGGAGTTATTCGTACAATAGGGGAACCCTTTCGGCAGCCGCCCACCCGCTCTCCATTTTCACCATTTCAATAACCGGATTTTTCCTTGGAAAACCCGGTTAAAAACGCAAAAATATTACCTGTATGGTACATAATTATGTTAAAAGTAAAATTGTCAATACTTTATTATTACTATTGGATTAACAATAAAATCTATAATTCATTATGGTAATATTTAAAAGGAAATTAATTTAGATTTAAAGGGGCATGGTCACGATTTTGGTCGAAAATTATTTTTTCGATTTTAATGTTTACGATGCTTTAGTAAGGCATTTTTATTAGGCAACCAAAAATTGGGTGTCATTTGTTAAGTTATAAGCGAGTTACAGAGCTTACAATTCTTCGCTATGTAAACAAAGCTTTTGTTTACATTTTGATTGTTGAAGTGAAAATTCCAGTTGAAGACCTCAAATGAATGTGTTAATCGTTAGGAACTGTTTATTTATGCCTAAAATGAAAACGAAGATAGACAAATCAGCTTGAAAAAGATTTTTATCGGTATATTGAACCTATGTAAACAAAACAGGGCACGAGCCTTGTTTACACTATGAAGAATTGGGAGCCCTGTATCTTGCTTAAAACTCATTGACTGGCACCAAAATTTCATTTGATCATTAGAAATGCATTCCTAAAGTATTGTAAATAAAAACAAAAGTAAAATTTGACAAAAATCGTAACCATGCCCCTTTAAGGATGAGATGGTCCTTTAAAGACGGGTCAACAAATACGATATCTCGGCCTTGAAAGCGACACAGCTCTAACTTCCAGATTCTGTATTACCAATTCCAAATAGTCCGCATCGAGCTAAAACATTTGTTCTTTACAAGAAACAAATTTGGTGAAGACAAGTTTAACAACGTATTTCTCTTTTAAACAATTTATTCGTTTAAAATATACATTGACTTTATCTGAAATTTCCTCTGATTTACCGCAGTTGCTTACATGAGGTATATGTAACCTAAAAATATAGAGCAATATTTATAAGTCAAAATCAAGAACGTGTATTTACATTTTAACAAGTAAAAAACGCAAAAAAATCTATGATTTGTTCATTAATCCTTTAACCTGTTGAAAAATGCTGATATCTTACCATACATGTACATCAGCCTCTTAGAAATCTACAGATTGGGTGGCCCGGTGGAAACATGCAGGGGCATGGTGCTCTGAAGCATACACAGCACATTGGACGAGACCCGGACGACGGATAATACGCCTCTATCCAATCAAAAGTACATATCAAAGCCAACTACCGGTATGCTATTTTTTTATTTGAAGAAATAAAGAAATTAACAAATAATCACAGTCGAGTAACCTTACGTATATTACTAGAACATATACAAAAATTTAAATGAATCAATATATTACAATTAGATTTAATTTCTTTTCGTTCTGATGATACATGTATGTCTGTAATAAGATAAAAGTTCTTTGAAAAATAGTTAAAATAATGATTATTTTACCTGATTCTTGAATGCAGAAGCCCAAAAATACTCCAAAACAGAGTAAAGCAGCAACCAAAATCAAACTGCGTCTTAAAGTCATTTTTTAGAAATTTGATATGCCCCGAAGGAGATACTTCATATTTATACTGAAAGAGGGACCGCAAAAATTTAATCATTTCTTTCAAGGACAAATCTTACTGACCTTATTATCGGGGAATTTACATTAAAAACAGATCACGACCTTATTACCGTCATGTTAACAGGTCGTTCGATTGTTTATGTTTCTCTGAAAAAATAAGGGTTAATTGATGTTTGCAAGAGGCAAAAAGATGGGTCAGTTAAGGTCTACGCAAGTGATTTAAAAGTTAAAAATAGGGAGAAAAACAAAATTCCCTACTAAAACAAACCATAACTCAAAAAGTTGCTTTAAAAAACTTATGGCGCAAGTGCTGCGTACAAGCTTTTAAATAAGCTTTTTGAAAGAATATGATTAAAGGTTGGCTAAAACAAGATGCTTGGATTGTCTATTTGAACCATACCTCATTTCAATCTAATATTTTATCTGTTTATGTGAAAGATTAAGAGATTGGTTTGTAAACCGCGGCATTGGGATGAATATAGGTTGATAGGTTGTTAAAAATACATTTAATCCATTTCAAATGCAGTGTTGCTCACTTGTTTGAAACTTTTAAAATATAATTGAGTTGAAAATCTTATTATTAGCACTATATTGTAAAAAGCAAAAGGGCACTAAAATCGGTTGACGGGGCAGTCTGGTTGAACCTTCTCAGGTCTATTCTCCTACAGCCGTCCAGATGTTTATGGCATGGGATAACCGTGATCGGAAAATTGCAAATCTTATCTACTTTCAAGCCAATTAATAAGGTTTTGCTTACTAAATTAAGCAATCAAAGATATAAACAAACCTTTGCTTTATTGTCAGTGTTCAAGCTTTAGGAAGAACTCGATGGGGAAACTATTTCTTTTACAATGTTACCAAGTTAACTGCTGAAAATTATCAAATTATGGTGGATTTATTTTCAATGTTTATCAGCTCAAATTGGTTAGTTTTCAAACTTGTCATCCCTCTCAATACCTAAAAACAAATATAAACAATCGTATTATAAATAAATTTTACAACCGTTTCTTTGGTAACAAAGACAAATAAATAGGGAGAAATAAAAAAAAATTTGGTGTGATTCTGATACATGTACCTTGTCATTTTTTATTTTTTAAAATGTTCTTTTGTTGGTATTTGTGAAAAACTTGTAATATATTATTAGCCGCATTGTTATATATCAAAATTTTATATTTCATAAGCGAATAAGACCTCTTTGAAAATTCCTTAAAACGGTAAGCATTTTTTTTTTAATTATATATTTTCTTATTAATAAAATTGTTAAACAAAGATGTTTAAGGTAACTCCGTATTTCAAAGTTAAAAACTTAACTTTTTTTTAACTTATTGGACTTGAATTTCATCAAAAAATTAATAAAATATATGTGTATCCATACTATTTAAGATGTAAGGTAATAAAAACCAAAGGCTGAAATTACCATCTGAAAATCACACTTTTTTTGTTTAAAAATTAAATATAAGTGGATGGATACTTGTTTGTCTATTTGAATTTTATTGCTTACTTTGCCAGAAAACTAAAATTAATTTAAAAAAAAGAAAAAATTGTTTACATTAGAAAAATTATACCATTTAGATATAACACTTAGAGAAAAGTAGAAAAGAGTTATTTCCCTTTGTCATTATTGAATTATGTCGAATATAAGGATGAAAAACGCTTATTAAATATCTCCAAGTAAACAATGATTTGAGTTTTTGATGTGCACCTATCATAACATAGAAATTACAAATCCACTTTCACGAATTTTAATGAATTCATGGTTTATGTAAAATGTATGATGTCACAGGAGGGTGGATTTACTTTAAACACTCATTTTGGATTGTGTGTATGCTGAACAGGGAAAAATGAATGAATTACTTCGAATTCATACAAATGATTTGGCGCTGTAACATGTTGTTTATGCTTTGTCTTCTGATGTAAAAGTCGTAACAGAACCAGCTCAGTTCAGCATTCAAACATGATCTGGAGGACGGCTGAGCACAGTAAGGATAATACTTTGTAAAAAAAAAAAAATAAAATAAATCAGAAATGCGCTGTTAAATACCGTTAAACCCTACATTACTTCGAATAGAACCTGGTGCACGGTTTTAGCTATGCTGATTAAGAAAAAATGGAGGTTTTCGTGAATGACATTTATTATCCCAACGCAAAACTCGTTGCGAAAGAGATATAGCATTGCTAACGCGCGTGTGTGAGTAGGTAGGTAGGTATGATTTCAGGACAAAAAGACAGAGTACATATATCTAAACAAGTTGCTGTCCTTTAAAAAAGGACTACAATACGTGGACCATTTGTATGTATTTCCAACGAAAAAGTGATAGCCTTAAGATTATCAGAGATTCCACCGACTCTAGCATTGTACATTGTATTAGGTATACATGTATGTATAGCCGTAACTTTTTATCTCAGAATTTAAAGGATTCATACTTCTAAAATAATTATGATCTATCTATGAATGAAGTTTGCATGTACAGTATCAGGCATTCGATGAATTCTGCTATTTGCACACACATTACGATTCCCACTACTTTGTTAACTATGCAGTGACAGCTTTGTGTAAATTAAAAATTTCATATTCATATGATGCATTTTTCTTGAGATTTAAACTTTTATACAGTGACATAATTATTCAATCATACTTAAATGCTTAAAAAATTTAATCGGCTATTTCAGTATAGACTGCGATACCTGCCTCATTGACAAATGATTTGTTTTTAATTTTTTTAATATAGATATTTTATGTATATATACTGGCACGAGCCATACTTTACTGTCATATCGATCCATTTTTAAGCTAATTGTGCATGCACGTACAGTAGGCAGGTAAGTATATGAATAGGGAGGAGATAAACAATAGGATAATTTGAACTAAATAAAAAGGAATAAAATGAAAAAATAAACATTTAAAAAAATTATGTAGATAATGCATACAGTCAGACCATCAAATTTAAAAGTGGGAAATTACACACCTACAAACAGAAACCGGGCTCTCTCTCTCTCTCTCTCTCTCTCTCTCTCGGGGTACGGGGTTGCACTGTATGTATCATAACCATTAAAATTAGTACCTTTGGCATACTTATTGTAGAGCAATACTCTCTCAAGAATTCTTTGACGTTCGTTGATATCTAAATAAAACTATAATTTGACAATGATGCAAGGTATGTGTAATTCTTGCTGCGCTCGCCAGAACGGTAGCATCGTAAAACAGATTAGTTCATATCACATGCCAATCATTTTTTTAAAAGGAATCCTTTGTTTCCGAACTGTTTACCGACAACTTTACAATTACAGCGCCTTTGAACTTATGTGTGCATATGTCACGGAATCCCGATCCCGATTCAGATAAACGTGTGCTAGCCTGGTTCCCTGAACTACCCGTTACGCACAGGAACCAGGCAAGATCATGCGCAGGCTGAATTTTCCCCATAGCATCCGGTGTAACCTCGCTTATATATTTTCTGCGTGGACCTCAGGGTCCACGCAAAAAGGATTTTTATCATTTGAAAAATTCCAACGTGGGTGTTTTAGTGTGGAATAACTTGCATTATATATCACATAATTGTTTTTATTTATCATACAGAGAACAACGTAGACTCACTTGTTGATGTTTAACACCTTTAGACATTTTTCTAGTACAAACAATTTATGTAAGTTTATGTAAGTTGTATAAAAAAACAAATTAAAACAAATGATAATGAATTGAAAATCTACTTTGTAATGGGAGCACTGAATCAGAATTTTAATTCACGCAGATCTAATTCATTAAGTTGTTGCATAAGCCACTCTATTATAATTTATAATGATTTCTCGCCTATAAATCAACCGTTGAACCATACGAAAGTACGGTAAATCTTAGGAGAAAGTCCGTTAAGTATTCCCCATTTAATTCATATTGAAAACAGTTATTGACGTATGCTTGTGTCCTTAAGGACCGTTTATTTTGAATTACTTCTTTAAGTCAATAGATGTTGGGTTTTTCCTTAATATTAATTTATTCATTTGCAGAGCAAATCAATATTGCGTTAATGTAGTTAGATTAATCCTGTATAAAAGTTTTTCCACATTCAAAAAATCTTGTAAGGGGACCTGAACAAACTTATCAATTTTCCGGTAAAAAACACTGTTGAATAAATAAAATCAAAAGAACAAAAGGAATAATAAGCCAGAGAGCACTTCAAAAACAGTGATTAAATTATGGAGTGTGTTCATGAAATATTATTTGTAAAAAACCCCATTCTTTCAGAATTTTGGTTAATTATTGTGTTTCAAAATTATTTAAAGCGGAACTTTAAAGCAAAACACAAACTTTGAAAACGTTAAACAGAGGTCGATAAAATGGCATGCAACGTATTCTTGATACTGCAACTATGCTTAGTTGTCTTACTAGGTTTTGGTGTTTTTCAAACAGGTGAGTAATAGCCTATTATATTTTTAAACAATCACTTTGATGATCATGGGACAATTAATGTCATTTTTTATTCAAATATTTCATTTAAAAAATATTAACCAAGTATGAAACTATTGAAATGTTTCTTTCAAATACATATTCATTTCAAACTTATTAAATGAACTGCGGTGTATTTAAAAGCGTGATTGAAAAAGGTATTTTTTCGTTTGACTTAACTCGCCTTTATAGTCAATAAAAATATAGTATATTTATAGATACTAAGCCAGTAAACTGAATATATAAAGCACTCAAAATGGCTAACGACACGAACAATAGAAATTGTCAATTTTTCGGACAAATATAACTTTTCTATTTGTTTTTCCTGTAGACAATTTATTTTCTTTGTTTACCTTTGATTTTACAGACTCCGTACCGACATGTATGCCACCGTTTTTAAAAGCATTGTTGTTAGTGTTTTGGCCGACCCGATTGTTATATCCCGCACTATCCATACTGTTATTATCGTGACTAGATGTATGTAACACATTAATTGCAGATGAAATTAAAATATAGATGTCATTAATACAAGCACATTGTTTTTACGAGAAAATTGCATTAATCATATTCAAATATTAAGTAGTTATTTTTCCTTTTGTAGATGAATCCATGAAGTTTATTTGGTCATGGTGTCAAGAAATTAATGCAGTTTGTATTCCGATACATTTATAAAAGAAACAAAATGCAATTAAACATTTATAAAGAGATTGATTTGGTATTCCTCTATTCTAATGGTTTTTTGCTCTCGTTTGAAAAAATATACTGCGAAAGTAATTTTTGTTTTAGAGATGAAAACGCTTAGTGTCGTTTCAGAGTGTCGGCTGCATATTAAACGGCCAAAGAAAAAAGGGGTTTGCTTTCACTTTCCCTATGCAACCCTAGCTTTGACCGCCGACTCTAACTTTTTAAAAGAAATTTTGACGACTTGAAAGTATACTTTACAATCATATCTATCCAATCTTAAGCTAATTTTGCATACATGTACAGTAAAGATAAGTAGGAACATTAAAAAATATATTGCTATCAAAGTTACAGTCTCATTATTTTGAACTAAATGAAAAAAGAACATAGAGGAAAAATAAACATTTAAAATAATCTATGTAGATATTGCATGTTGTCAAACCATCAAATTGGAAAATGGGAAATTACACACGTACAAACAGAGACCGGGAGCACGGATACCTTATTTATATTTAAAATTCGCGATCGAAAATAAATCAATTTTAAAAAATTTCAACCAGAAAAAATATAAAAGTCAGATCACAAAAAGGTACAAAAGAAATATATTATTCATCGCTTACACTTATGACCAAATTAAACACAAATTACATTTTTCAGACTGGTCAATGCTCGTAAAAAACGGTTTTAGGGTGAAGCAAACCAATTAATTTTGTGAGAATTTTTTTTAAACTTAGAAATTTTATGAAATTCTAAAATCTCTCTCTCAAAACAAAAATCTCTTAAGTTAGTTTATAATTGTCAGAAGGTAGTAATTCTTGCTTTTTACTGCGCTCACCTTAGCAGTATCACCATTAAACATATTAGAAAGGTCTTGCAAATCCAACTTTCAGCATATACTTCCGCTACCTCATGTTTTGATTTGAACATATTTTATTGATTGCTCAAAAGGACCAAAAACAAGTTCTAACAACTTACTACCTCTCCGTAAATATAACAAAAGTTGTATTGCGCATGAATTTAGAACAAAAGAGAATATATTATAATATTGAAATACACAAAGACATATCATTTGAATTTAAAAGATTCGTATATATAAACTTATGCACAGAAGCAAAATGCTTTTGTTAATATTTAAAGTTGGGTTGTCGTTACCATATGAAAGTTAATTTATTTATAGTGTCAATATTGAATAAATCTAAAATGAATCATTGATCAAACATTTTGTTTCCCCCTCTAGAGAAGTTTTTACACAAAAAAGAAGAAACGATACACATCTTCTGTTTTACCACATAATATTTTACTTATAATATTTCGTTTACAAAGATCATAATTTAATACACAGCTGTGTCCCAGCTTTGTATGAATCATGTTGGTACACCGTTTACCAAAAAGAAAAATAAATAGGTGGTTTCGTAACATTAGGCATATGTTTGCAAAACGTATGCCTAATGTACTAATTTTACCAAACTACCTATTTTTTTTATTATTATTTTATCACCTGATAATGGTAGTTGGGTTATTGATATACCCACTACGTCACCACACAATGACGCTCTCTTTTTTCAAGTATAAGTAGACAATTGCTTCCCGTCATAACCTAACCTTCATTAGAACGGACATACCAGTGTTTGTTGTAGAAACATATAGCATGTCTCGTAATGAAAATAAATATAAAAGAATTCAGAATGTGTTCAACTTAATATAAAAGATCAAAAGTATTTCTCATTTTATACCTTTCACCAATGTCAGTACCAAAATTACACGTACAAATATTGATAAATGTATATACATGTATAAGAAATAAAGAGAAAAAAAAATATTCGAAAACAAAATCCGACATACTGATCCTACTTTTTTATAAACATAAAAGCGGGAACAAACCATTATTATTTTTAAGGCATAAGTAACTGAGTGGGATATAATAATTTCATTAACATTATGGAAGTACTGAACAACTCAAAATTTTCATAAATTTATAGTTGACGTTTATTTTTCCCCAAAATTAAATTCATTTAACTACTCTAAATTAACTTCTTTTATAAAATAGTATTGATAATCTAATCAATAGGATAGACACTTTAGCAAGAACTCTATAGATGGATGTTTGAATAAGGATGTAACAAATAAATATGTAGAATGGTGCACCCTTTCTCGTCGTTTAATTGGACAAGTATTATTTGTTCTTTTTAATTTCGTGTTTTCAACAGCGTTGTCTACAGAATTATAATTGATAAGTTGGCGTAGGATCCCAAACAAGATTTTTCAAAATTGTATTTTTCATTCGCGTAGAAATATATTTTTACCCGATTAATCTTAATACATAAACGCAATATTGTTTTGCTATGCACAAAAAGTATACTGATGTATGAATTAAGATATGTTTTAGGAAAAATAACCTATTGACTTAAGTAATTAATTTACAATTAACATTTTTAAGAACACAATCATAAGTCAATCATTTGTTTCAATACGATTTTAAAGGGAAACGCTTAAAAGGTTTTCTCCCAATTTGTTGTGAACTTCCTTATTTTCGTTTAGGTTCAATGGTTGATTTATAGGCGAGATTTTTTAAAGAGTGGCTTATACAACAACCAAATGAATTAGTTCTGCGTAAAATAACTTCATGATTTATTGCTTCATTTACATCGGAATTTTTTTTTCAATTCATTATCATTTGTTTTGATTTTTATGGTATGTCTGAAACAATATTGATAGTTGGTATTATTAGACGACGTGAACTTGCACAATATTTTAACAATTTTGAAATCTTTGTTATTCTGTGCATCATATACAGGTGACAAATTTTCTGAGTTTTGTGTCATTCTAACACTGTGTCATGACGGTTAATCCTTACTTTTTTACTTATATGCAGGCTAGTAAGGTTTTTCTTGGGTGTTGTGGGGTTTTTTTCAATGCATTTAATATACAACACTAGTGATGGGTACAGTTATTTTTAGTATGTTCTCAAATGATGCATACAAAATACTCTGTTAATACTAAAATCTTAAAACGACAACAATCAATGATGTTTGTACTGCATGGTAATAAAGTATATTATTTATATGTCAAAGAAATTGCAATAAAACATTGAATCTACCTTGCAAATGAGATATTTCAAAATTTTCAATATCTTAAATTGTGATCATGTTTGATAAAAATAAAACAATCATACATTGAATTATTATTTATTTCATATTCTTGTCCATAAAACAGTGAAATCATAATAACAGTGCAGTCACTACATATTTACTTGGAGTCAGGATCCCTTTAGATTAGGATAATTCATGACATAGTTTATAGGAACCAAATAAGATATATGTAGATTGACTGCCCTGTACTATGATTGTATAAGAGGTGGCAGGAGATTACAAAGAGCACAAACAACGAACAACTATTTTGGACATCTTGTCATGAAGTGATATTGGAACTTCACCTTGAATAATTCTAAAAAAAAATGAATTCTTAAACTCGCAATCCTTCTGGGTTTTTTTCTACTTCACATTTTGTTAGCCGTCCATGTTTCTTTAAAGGGGGTATTATGAGATGGATACCATTTGGAGTGCATAGATCAGCTATAAGGAATCCCTTGTCACCCATTATTGCATCTCCGGGTTCACATTTTTCAATAAGTTTTGATAACTTGGTTACTTGCTTGTCAGATGTGCTCCCACTCCATAAATCCGACACATGTGTAATAACACCATTAGGGCTGATTCCAATAAGGACTTTCCAAGTCATGTGTGATTTATAGTCTGAATACATTCTTCCTTTGTTGGATAATGATTGAGGTGTTTCCGTGTAGATCTCCGTGCAGTCTATTATGGTGCGGCAATTTGGATATCTTCGTTTAAAGCATGTTTTCTTTGATGACATTTCGGTCTGGCCATGCTACTAAAAATTCTAGATGTTCATACATCAAGTTTAGCCATTCATTAAATGTTTTACTGCAGGTTAATGAAGATATGTTGAATCTTTGAGCCAAATCTTGAATTAAGAGTCTTAGTCTTAAACGCATTAAAACCATTAAAAATGCATCATCTTCTCAGTTTTCTTGGTCTTGAACTTCAGAAACTTCACATTTATAATAGACTTATGGGTGTTCGACCAATAAATAAAAGGTTTCTTTGTTAGGTAAACCAGTGTAAAATGAAATGTCCTGTTTTATGTCCTCAATGGTTAAAAATGGTATAAAGGTTGTACTTGTTGTTTTATCACATGTAATATTTGAAGGAACATCATTATTTTTAGACACGTCACTGTAACTTTCAATTGTCTGAATCCCAACATTTTTATTCTGTAGAACATCAGTTTGTGTGAATTGATTCTTCGGTCGAGATAAGTGTCAATGTAGCCACAGTAATCATGCAATAATACCGATGTGTCCAACACTGATATTTGGTTTGAATTAACTGTTAAGCTTGATGTTTCAGCAGAATCTGTCAGTGAACTCTCTGAATCAGACCCATCTTTACGTTCTTGCTGATTGTCGACTACCTCTTTCAAAACTTCTGGTGTGTGGTCAAACTGTAAATGATCATGTTAAGTATCAATATCTGACATAATCTGTCCAAAAACATTGTGATATAAATTACTGATAACCATAAATTGTACTACTTCTAATTATATAACATGAGATCATCCTCTTAAGTGTAAAAAAAAAATCAAAGAAGTTGCTCGTAGTGATAGTATAAAATAATGCCACCTATATATCATAATAAGGAGGGGGTACATAAACAAGAATGCAGAAAATAATACTTTTATACTATGAAAGCACACTTCTGAGTTCTATTGTTTCAACCAGTACACCTCTGTAATGATTTATTTACATCCCAGACTACATTACTTCAGGATTTATGTGCCCCTAATTACACATTTATTATATAAATTATTTTATACTTGTGAACATATGCATATGCGATGTTAAAACAAAAACCACCTACGTTTGTAGTCTTAAATTCTTTGTGGTGAAAATAGATGGCAATGGGTGTTCCTTTGTGGGGCCAGAGAGAGAAACGAAATGCTCGGAACACAGTCTTGAACAACTCGTTGGTTTCCAGTTCTTGCGGCTGATACGATTTTTCCATATAACTTTGTGTCTTTTAATGACAGGAAATCTATGCAAAGTCACTTTTCGGTTGTTCACACTTTTCTTGCTGTAATTATGGCAATTTGTAGCACAGCAATATAATTTTCCCATCATAAACTGATATATCTACTTGAATCCAGAGATCACTCGGAACTTTGTACCTACCGGAAGTTCACAAAGTGCAATCTCATAACACAGGAGAGTTCGATTTTTCAAGAAAGACAACCTAGTTTTAGAAAGAGGCTATACCGAATGCAAGAACATTATAGATACCGGTGCTGTAGGCATATCAATATATATTCATGAATAATGTGTTGACATATCAAACAATCTAAACCATTTTTATTAATATGTTTATCGTGCTATTGGTAGAAGAATAGCAGTCAAGGTATGGAAATGCGCAAAGTCTCCACTATTTAAGAATGTTATACCATATGTATTTTGATAAATCAAATATTAAGAATGACACAGAAAATCCAACACGTTTTAAAGGTCATAGGAGACTATACCGTATATCAGGTTTTTTTCCGCGTGTATCCAATTTCCGCTTTGTTCGCGACGATTTCCGAATCGCGGAAAATAAATTTGCGTAAATTTGATACAAAGTTTTGTTTTTGTAATAAAGTTCTCTCTTTCCTGATAAAGTTAACAGGTAGGTAAAAGTATGGTGAACTATGTTCAGTTGCGGGATCGGAGAACAAGCGCCAGATAATAGATTTGTAAGCCTCGTTGTTTATTTAATAATCCATTGACAAGCTAATTAAAACGGTCGCTTTCCTTGCGTAAACCGATGTCCTATTATACCTGAGCTACTGGTATATGTAACGGTACATGATCTATTTATCTATGACTGTTTGCGTCTCTGAAAATAATTATCGGTAATTATTTCATATTAGGAAATCGTGTATATGGTTTCATTGTCCGAAAGAGCGACTATTTAGATACTTTTTCCCTCTAACCTCACAGGTTTAAACAATCGTAAATTATATTTTCAATGTGACTTTGAAATGGTGAAAATTTGATTCGCATAAATTTTATATACCGTTTTAGGCTCTAATTCGCGGAAAAAACCTGATATACGGTATTTGGAATAAATTTTGTTATTGCTGAAAATAAATTTGTTTTCTCTAACTGAAAACCATTATATAGAATAAATATTATAAAATTCGCAAGGTAACTAGCACTACGGTCCATCGAAAGTTGGCTTCTTGCAAAAGAACAATAAGAGTATGATTACTTATTTCCCTTCGTTGTTGACATGTATGAGTTCATTGAAAATGATTTTAATTTTGAGATGTATAACGAAGAAAATTTTGCCAACACATAACAACGGCCATTAAATTCACTATATAGGTGCGTGTCAGTATAGATCTGCTTTCAGATATTTTATATGCACTCGACGCATATTTAGGTATACAATACTAAATGATAACTGTTTTATAGTCGATGTTTCTTAATTTTATTTCACTGATGACTAAATGTTTTAGCCTTCTAAATGTTACTGTCAAAACAGATGTGAAACGGAAATTGAAAAAACGAGAGAAAACAAAGTGTTGTTAGCAATTTTCACCCCACCCACCAGCCCTCTTGTACAAATAGTCCTTTTAAAAGAAATAAAATATTCAATTGAAGTTTTTCAATGCCTTATTTATTATTATTATGGATATGACATGACAAATACAGGAGATGAGTCTAATGACAGGAAAGACCATGATGGCAACGCAACCTGTTCTACATCAGATGCAAGCCAGGTAAAAATCTAGAAATGCACAAAGCACATTACATTTGTCTTATTATCGACAATCATAAAATTGTATTTGACAAATATTTAGCATTATGTTACAATAGGTTATGATAAAATTTTAGACCCAATTTATTATGAATACCAATGCATTTTTCTTCATAGTACATACCTTGCATCTCTCCTTTTTAATGAAAATGTTACCAGGCCACAAAGTAGAACAAAGGAAGTGGTGAAGCAGTATTGTGTCTTGTATCGTAAAGGTCGACATGGAGAGAAAGTCGCAAAGGAACTTTTAGCCAGTTTCATGTTTGTATATAAATATTTTAGGAAAAATACTTCAATATATACATGTAAAATTATACATTGTAAAATTTATGTTCTCTACAATACAGATGCCATGTCTGATCTTACGTTTTATCTCGGAATTTTTACATAGTGGCATTTCGTCTTATTTTGTCTAGTTCCTTTGATCTTTGGTGGATTTTGTTCTTCAATTTTAATGGCAAATTTGAATTAACATCAAACTTAAAATGATGAAACGCGCCGAAAAATCGATCAGGAATCTCTTTAAACAGCTCTTATTGGTACAAAAGTTTAATGAATTGCTTTAGATCGTCAGAGAAAATTTTTTTCATAAATAATGAATTCTCTCTGTGGTACGTCAGCAGCTTTTAGAAGAATTTTGTCCAGCGTTTTCCCAAAGTTCCCCACCATTTGACTGTGTCTGGCCACGGTCTCATCAGTAATGTTGCCTCCTGCATCCCCGAGAGAGTCTAATATGGAGAAAAGTATACATATCAACAAAGCTGCTAATACTTACTTTAATTTTTTCAGAAATAATATTTTTTTTTAAACCTTTGAATTCTTTATTGGGAAACTCATTGACAATATCTGCCTCTATGATTCTACCGGGCCCTCTTGCCATATTGACCGTCCGGTTCCAGAAACTGTCTAACGCCAGTCTTTCTGGTAACCCCCCCCCCCCTTCAATGCCTCAATTAAACAAAAATTACCAATTCTTTCAAAAATATATAATGAATGTGTATGTGTACTCTACCAATATAACAGACCAAACCTGCTAAGAGACGGTTGGCCTGTACGACGTATTTTGGATGGTGCATGTTGTGTAACTGCACAGCGCCATATCGCAAATGCCCCATCATTTTCTCGCACTGCGTCGTGTCTAATGAGGTCCATCAGACCATTGTATGTGAGTGCATTAACGTACAGTTTTTTTCAAGTCTGGTTTATCAATTACCTCTGGTTGTTCTGTACCGGATTTGCATTGGTTGCAATACCACTTCCCACCTTTCATAAAATAAAAAAAAATCAGCTATAATTATTAGTCTCCTACCGGTTTTTACCGCAAGGGACTATAGCTTTCCTCTGCGTCCGTCTGTCCCACTTCAGTTTTCCACACTTTTTTCTCTATGCGTTGGAAGAATAATATAAAATTTGCTGAACAGCTTCAAAATGTCAAACTACAGATCAAGTTTACACTTTTGTAGCGTCTGGTTGACATATTTTCGAGAAAATAAATTTTTTATATTCCAATTTTTTTATGTTCGGATTCGTTATCGGGTTCGGTGTGTATTGAATAAACGAGGAAATTATGTATTCAGCAATAATAATATCGTGCATTACTTGGACAATTCCTTTTATTGTTTCTATCAAATAAATAAATAAGTTCTGTACAATAGTGCCAAGCATTGTGTTGTAAATTTAATAGACAGGGTTTTTTGTATTATAAGAATCGGGTTCGTTATCGGGTTGGTCTGTTGATTCGGGGTACAGAAGACGGTAAGAAATGATATTCTGCATAGCAGTGCATTGTTTTCACAAATTTCTACAAACCAGTAGGGGACGTGTATTGCTTATGCAATACTCTCAGAATGCTTGTTTTAATAAGATAAAGTAGCGGACCCGGGTGGATGGATGGGTTTTGACCTTTACTTACGACTAGTGGAATTTTATAATTCAACCGTTTAAAAATTCTAAAATGAAAATGCATTAGCATTTATTTGGTAATTTCTTACGGGCACTGTTTTCAGTCCCACAGATTTCATTTGAAACCATTCCAGTGGACAAGCAGTATTATCGCTGGCAATCATTGGCTCATGTTTTCCCAAGTCAACGCCACAACAATATTTATAGCTGCGCCTACATTCCTCTAAAAGCCTATTCTCACATTATGTATGTGCGTTAGTAATGCCATTATAAAATGCATTGATTTGCATTAGATTAAAAATTGTACATATCTTTTATTGTGTTTTAATTAAAACTTGAATATAAGCTGTATAAAATATATTTATAAATATCAGAATTAAACTACTTAACAGTCACAGTGCCCACAAGCAATTGAATACAGATAATAAAATACTTACAGAAACCTTCTATAGTATGTGAACCAAAAGAGAAACTCAAACATTTGTTCATGATATCAAGTAAAGTGGGAAAATATTTTTTCCAAAAAAAAATTTGGGGGTTACCCTTATAGTTCCACTACTGGTTTTTTTTTTTCAGGTAATTTTTTCTGAATACCAACTGCCCCTAGTTCACAAGCGATATTAAAGCAGACATGAATTCATAAATTACGCATTATTTCCCTTTTATCTCTGACCACCGCCATATTAGTTGTCGATTTCTGTGGTCCTGTTCATCGCGACACGCCCCCTATATAAGACAGATTGCAGTATTAATGCTTCATTGCATACAGGTATGTCATTCACCCGAACACGTTATCTTTGACGACAACTTTTAGAAACGCGTTTTGGTGCAAAATAATTTGACAATGATAGTAAATCCGAGAAAATGACAACGTAACATCGTTTCCATCCGTTCCACCGTTCCTAAAATCCATGCGATCATTGACATTGCTCGATCTGCCACAGTGTGTTGTTTGCGCATGTGCGATATTATAACATACTCAGGAAAACGGTCCACAATTATCGAGGAATTTTATAAGTATCTGCGCCTGGATTTCAGTCTGTCTTGTTTCATCGTGTCTTGGATATATCTTGTTTGCAGTGCAGTGGTTGTCATTTTATTTTTCTTCAAAACGCGTTTCTACACGTCTTTTCGTCCAAGGCAACGTGTTCTGGTGCATCAAATACCTGAATGCGGTGAAGCATGAATAGTTCTCTCAGCTTATATAGGGGGTGTGTAGCGATGAGCAGAACAATAGAATTCGACAACTAATATGGCGGTAGTCGGAAAGAAAAGGGAAATAATGCGTATTTATGAATTCATGTCAGCTTTAAGTGCTGGCAAGAAAGACCAGACATAGATTTTGTAACATACACTTTGCTACACAAGACTCTAGAGTCTTGAGGGTTTTTAATGTTCTTCTGTCTGGATCTTGTGACGAATACTGGCCTCTACATGAAACATCCCACAAGTATGTTTTTAATAAAAGGTCCTTGGTAACCTAATGATATTGTACCAACGCCTGAAGAACTTTAGCATCCTCTAAAGCAGAATGGTCTTCATATTGGAAATTAATTGTCTCATTGACAAGACTCAAGTTTATAAGTGGTGCGATTTGGTAAAAGCTCCTTGAAAAGATCGTGGCAGTGTGTTGCCAAACCCTTCAATTGTCGAATGGTTTGCCATTATGACACACAAGTAGATGCTTTTTAACCAGGCATGTAATTCATTAATAGTACAAATTTTTATATCTACATAGTCAAGTTTTGTTCGTTTGTAAAACAAATTTCCACTCGCTATGTGAAGTCAAGTCACAGCTGAAGCTTTGACATCAAAAGATAAGTATGGAATAACTTATCTGTTGCCTTTTTCAACATCACATACACATGACAACTGTACAATCTTAGCTCTTGGACCTACCAGTCATAGAAAATTCTCAAGAAATAGAATTTAAATTAAAAAAACCTCAAATTGTTTCGTAAATCAATAAATTTTAAATTCATTATTAAATTATTTACGAAATCCAGTTGTTTCTTAATCAAAATAAAGGAAACTACATTTGGGTTTTGAAATACAATTTCCATGGATTGCTTCCAAGCTGCAGTTTTCATTGTATGCCAAATTAAATGTGTTTTGGGTTTTTGCAGACACTACTCTGTTGAAATTTTCATTACTTTGGGTGCTTCCGATAGAACACGCTGTTTTGGTTGTGTGACCCACGGAAAATGTACAAGTCGATCGGTATTTGTTTTACAAGATTTATTAAAACTCCGCAAACTTATTACACTATTCTGTGAGGTCGGGAGTCGGTGGTACGAGCGCCTTGACCGTCGCTCTCCAGCTGCCGAATAATTAAACATGACCAACAAATACTTACAGATAACAAAACAGTTTTAACAATAGAGAATAATAGAATAGTAAATATAAAGAGTTACTTCAATTAACGGATTACTAAGATAAACTGTGAGTCAATTAAGGGTGTCCGGATCAAAGTCACTCAACGCAAGTGACAGGGGAAAAGGTGTCATGTCCAAGGGGAACATTTCACACAGTGGTATTTGCCTCTTCCTATCGATGAACACGTCCCCGTGTTCCGAAGAAGCGTACTGCTGTGGAACCTGGTACTTATTCCTCCTCGGCCCATTCTGGAACTAGGTAGATCACATTTCCAATTGCTGGTAGACTCGAACCGTCTGTGAGCATGGGTCGAATTCACCGCAGCTTTACGAAAAATATGTCCCCTTGAATCACTAGTACTTGTCTTTGCCTTTTCCTTTAGTTCTTCCTCTTTGTCACGTATTATTCTGCTTAGGTGTTGTATTTGTTCTTCCAGCTGTTGAATTTCTTTGTCTCGCTTCTGTAATTCAGCCAGCACTACAAAATGGCAAATTGTATGGCAATGGCAAAATGGCATAAATACAAATTGAATAAAGCGCGCTAGCGCGTTATGCAAATATGTTTGCACACACCGTTGCAGTTATGAGACCACATATTTCAAAAAAATAATGATTCAATGCTTATTTTTACGTTTTTAACATTTGTTCTCTTTCCGCAAATATGATTTATTTTAAAAAATATCGGCCTTATTCAACGAGTAATGCGCAATTAACGGAAGAGCCATTGAAACAGCTGAATTATGCTGACAAAAATAGTGCACAGCGTATTAAATTCTAATAACACAATTCTATTTTTCATTCTGTAATTTTATGAATTTATTTTTTGGTATACTTAGAAATTAATTAACTGAATTCATTTAAACATTAAAAAAATATTTACATCCATGAAATATCAATCAGCCTAAGTTTATATCAGGTCGTGATCCGGTTTGAAGTCGGAAGGAGAATCAGTCATGTTCTGAAGGAAGACTGAATGTATTCATACGCACCAGATTTGGTGATTGGGTATTCTGTGTTATGCGTTAATATCACTCAAATCTATCAATGCAATTTAATAGGAGGAAAGAAAGTGAATGTGTATATATACATGTAATAATTACATATAATTTATATGTCATAAGTCCAAGATCTACCTAATCCATATTTTGTTTAACCAATGCATGATGACAATCTTAGATTTTTAGAACATTTCAAACACCATTTATGTGGGTTTTTTCCAAGCAGTGTTATAATAGCTATCCGTCTATCTAAGAAGTATGTAAATAATAAAATATTTAATTATCAATACTAAGAGATAGTTAAAAAATGTATGCCCTCATTGAGCCCAAAATAGAAATACGAGAAAGGTTATATAGTACTGTACTAGCCATGAGGAAAGTAATAAAACACTTTATAGGACTGTCTATAAATAGTTATAAGATTTTTTCTATAAATTTATATAAAAAAAACATCTTACTTATAATCGTAAAACCTTTCATATCTTCAATAATTTTACAGTCGTCACAATCGTCAAATACAAAATCCTCTTCTTCGCAATACTTCTCTTCGTCATCATCATCAATGTATGCAACATCATCGTCGTCATCTATCTCCATACTGTTGCATAATTGACCTGGAGCAACTAAACACGCATACGTTTTGTCAATACACCATAGCACAAAATCCAATCTGTATTACGAGGGCAGAAAAGTTTTCCTGGATAGTAAATATCTGAAAAATGAAGTTTGATTTCCACGTTGATAAATTAAACATAACTGTCACATATTGTAACAGGCTGGCCTCATTGTCCTCCTTTCTGCTGTTAATGCTTCAGACATAACTCATAATCTTTGTAACAGTTTATTAATGTCATCACAACTAAGTTTCTATAACAATTCAACAGCTGGTACACAAAACCGTGTTGGTCCAAATCACACAATATCATACAGGGTCTCGTGAGTGGTGGGAGATAGCTAAAGAAGCCCTAAGTCACCAAGGCAAAAATAATACAGGGAATTAAAGGGGAATAACTTTCCTAATATAGAGAGCTAGCCTACTATGGGAGTAGACTTATAAATAGACTAAATACATGTTTACAAGGGGTTGTCAGCAATTACTTTGTCAGGAATTACATTGTCAGGAACTGAGTTGTCAGTAATTCAAATTGTCAGGAATTACATTGTCAGGATTTCTATAAGATGTTGATAGAACACCAGGTTGCCAAGTTATGTTAACATTCTAAAGCAAATTACTTGTGCCAACTTAAACTCTTTATAAAAATTATGATCTTGGTTTGTAGAACTCATCATACCTATTAGGTCTTAGATAATTGGTGGAGCTACCAATGGAGCTATCTATCTAAACTGAGCAGCTTCCTCCCTTATATAACTTTTGCAGCTAGTCACTAACCAATCAAAATGCTCTATTCTCCTGACAATTCCTGACAGGAATAACTAATTACAAATAAATCAATTAAGAATAACTATAAGTGTTAAATTCTATCTAGTTACTGTTTTTGTACTTATTCTATATCTAAAATTGATGAAATACATCAAGTAATCATTATCTTGGAATAGGGACTATATCCTTGAGTGGAATTACATAAAGCTAACAACACTGACTGTATTACTCTCATTCTGGGGCAAAGTAAAACAGTACCAATTAAAAGATCTAATAGAATTAGTAAACATATCTACAGGTAATGCATTATGGATTCAGTTAATAACAATATTGTTTTAACAGTATCTACTTATACTTGCTATTCATAAATGCAAATGTTTGCGCCAAGTGAACTACTTGATGATGTCACACAATGGCAGCCTACATGCACTTAGTGTTGAAGCCATGTTATTTATAGTGAGGATTAACTTATATAATATAATGTAAGTACATTTTAATGCTGATCAACAATAGGTTCCTTTATCCATAACATGAAGAGTTCTTCATGAAACCTTGTCAAATAATAATGTTTCAGGAATTAATTATATGCATGGTAAAATAGAGATAAAAAACATGAGACCAACACAGTGTAATATAAACAATAAACATTGACTTCAATTAATGGTTAATTCTTGAAATAGTAAAATCCACCCCCTTATATAAAGTCACCTAATTGGCTGTTACAATCCCCCACCTTAATTTTACAGTTCTCCTAAATAAAGTCAAAATGTTCTCATTTTGGAAGTCTCAAATTTACGTTGTGTCTTCAATTATCTCAATAATCCAGTCCAAGGAGATAGCGCATCGTTGCCCACAACCTTCCAGCATGTCAAGGAACTTCTCCTGCTGGTTGCTTTTGGTTCCAAGCAAGGCAATGTCACAGACAGCTCTATAGTTGCAAAGTTTCATATTTACCTCATTCGTCTGCTCCTTTGGAATAATTGGCATGGAGGATCCAGGAAGAGAAAGGAAATTGAAGCATGACAACAAGTAATTTCGGTCGATGGAAAAATCCAGTCCATCTTTTGACGCAACATGCATGGCTGCCATCTCCAAGGCATGCAGCTTCTGTTCCGAAGAGAAGGTTTTCCAGTTTGCTGGAGGCTACTGCAAAGGGACAGGTTAATCCAAGATGGTGATGGTCTGGTCTCCACCCCATTCCCTTTTAGCTGGTGGAAAAAGTGGCATAATTCCCTTGGCAAATAGTGTCATTGCTCTCATTACGGGCCGCCAGAAGGCGGTCCGTTATTTGATATACATTTAAATATTGCAACTGCGTTTCTGCGGGATAGTTCTTTTTTAATCGAATTAATATTATGCTTATTTTTATGAATTAAAAGTAAATTTTCATGTAGAAATATGTTTTATACCTTTTAAAAAATATCACATATTTTTGTTTTATTCGCAAATGTAAAGTAGGTCATACGAAGTAGATTGTCGTGTTTGATGGTTTTTATCGAGACTATAATCTAATCGGAAAATTTCGGAGTTTTTCATTCTTTTCAAAACAGTATACAGGACATACTAAAGACCTGAAAATACTTAAGACCTGAATTATACATAAAATCTTATATAAATGATATATTTGAATTTTTATGTGGTGCGTCAAATAAAATGACTTTGTGTGTGTATTTATAATACATGTATTTCCAGATAAATTGTGGTAGAAAAATATCATGAAATGACATCCATTTCAATTATTTACGCTAAAATATGAAAGAACTGAAAATTTGAATTGACTTGAAAATTTGAATTTACGTGATTAATTTTTAATTCTTTTGAGAACCCCGTGCAATTAAATAACCATGTGTGTGAAGTGTAGATAAGATTTATAATTCCATTTAGGAAAAAAATTATCCGGTTTATTTTTTACCTATATGTAGCTTTAAAAAAATCCATTTCTATTTTATCATGTGGTCCTTTGAAATCATATTAACTAATGCATTAAGTTTTAATTCAATACAATGCAACAAAAAAAAAATCAAAATAGTTTGAAATACATAAACTCCAAGAGAAAAATGAAGAGTTGAACTTTGTATTAGAATAATGTACAAATCAATGTGTTCTCCATTACTTCATACTATGGCAATAATCATACAATTACCGTTAGAAATGCTTATAGTAACGAACTCGATTCTTAATAATAATAGTAAAAGTAGTAAAATTTTAAACTTCAAAACAAGTTGCTGAAAGTATATTACAATTTACCAGAAAAATAGTACAACCAACTCGTTATTTTCTTCTTTGTGGTGTGTTTTCATGTAAACAACCAATAATGACTCATACAACGTACAATTATATTTTTGCGGCCCATTTGACACTTGCGTCAATGTGATTTCTTGTTTTCTGGTCATGCATACCGGACACTGGGATTGCCAAGATGATATCAGAGTTGCAATTCCCAGGGCATTCCTCAGCGACTGTTGGGCTTCTGGCATAGGGTGTCACTTAAGAAATTGAGGCTTGATTGATGCACAGATCCTAGATGGAGTCATCCGGCCATGCTTTCGTGGTCTACACTTTTCACTGGTGTTGTCTCCATTGTGTTTATTTGTTGATTCACTGGCTTCTTCTGTCATTTTTTGTTGTTTTCTACAATTTCCTTTTTTGTTCTTCCCATCACTTTTCCCTTCTTTTCTGCTTTCCTCCTTCTGAACACTTTTCCATTCTCTCTGTTCTATTTGGGGCTCTGTCAAATCCTTCTCTTGGACATAGCTGAATAAAGGTTGCATCACCTTCATTACTTTAAGTATATAATCTTCTTTTACCCCAATTGTCTCTGTCAGGTGCTTTGTTAGCTGTCTCCCGTGATGTTGTAGATTATTGAACCTGGGCGGGTCATTGGAGCAACTCTGAACTCTTCTGAGAACACTGGCCATCATCTTAGGTTCCTTATTAAGGGGCTGCAGGGTAATTCTGTACAACAGTGTGTGGTCCTTTGAGTGTAGTGTCAGGGCAGGATTGAAGTCGAATTCAACTGCACACAGTTGCAGAGATTCTCTGATGGCGGGATCCTACGGGGAATACTTAAGCTTCTCTGTTGATGGCTCTGGGTCCTCGTCATAGTCAGGGACAAAGGCCTCTTCTCCAGGTTCTTCATTAATCTGTGTTTTTCATCCTTTCTCCCACTCTTCTCTCCAGTGTCTCGATTCTCTTGCTTTCTCAAACCAAGTTCTTAACTCCCTGGCTTGGACTGATGAGAGTACCTGGTGCAGACTGAGTGTAACCAGTCTTTTGTAGTCTTTCGGGTGGATTGCCATCCAAAATCCATTCCTTTCTGCAAAAAAGTCTCTATCTGTAAGGTTGTTTAAATCTGTCGGGTGATAACTAGCCACATGTTCCTTTAGCTCTGGGGTAGATCTTTTGAATAATTTCTCCTTTGGGCACAAGGGGCACGCGACTCTCAAGCATCCATTTTCCCTACTTGACATGGGGTTTTTCGACTTCTCGGGGATGCAAATTTCATGCTACACTTCCAACAGGATACTCTAAGTTGGGGTGCCAATCTGAAATTTGAATGGTACGGTTTATTGAACTGCATGGATTAAATTCACACGACTTGGCAACCAGGGATCTTCGTCTGTCATGTTAATGTCTCAAGTCAAAAGATAGGGAACGCTTATGAAGGGGGGATACCTATGGATATGGATAGGAGGTTAAAACAGCAGGGGCAGCACAACAGGAATTAGGCAACAACACATCAACAACAAAACTCCAACGATTTAAAACATATTTAACTTGTCCTTTTTCTTCTAAAACTGAAACATCTTCTGATTTAATAATAAAACAAAAAAAAATTAACAAGGACTTCTCATTGAGGTCACTGGGTGATTAGTCCAGCCTGCTCAACTTCATTATATCCACCACTAAGTACTTAAATTTCTCCTTTTTTATTCTTACACGAGGTTTGTGTTTCTGTTGCCTCTAGAACATCCCTGCTGCCTTCGAAACTGCCCGATCCACCCTGGAATATTTCTGCAATGATACAAGACCAACCGATCAATATGATACACCTAAGGACACTGTGACCGACTTCTTTTAACCTTGTATGTAACATCATCAATACATTTGGTCACGACAAATGGACCCTTCCAATGTGAGTCAGTTTGCAACAAACTCCTTTGGTTCTAATTGGCTCATGGATCCACACTGCTTGTCGAATCCCTAGTTTTTGCCTTTTAGCATAAAGTTCACATCTTCTTTTCTGGTACTGAGATCTCTCTTTTAAGAACTTCCTTGCCAGCTCATGGATGGACTGTAATTTACTCTTAAGGCTCTGTACGTAGTCTTCTTTATCTTCCCAACTTTAATCTTTATCTGGTTGTCCAATGACCGCCTGCAACGGCATTATCGTTTCCCTGTCCAGCATTATTTTATTTGGAGTGTGTTTGGTGCTTGCATGAACTGAGGACCGATAAGCCATCATAACCATAGGCAAGGAATCATCCCATCTTGTTTGGTCTTTTTCACATTACATTGTTAACATAGGTGCAAGCGTTCTATGGACTCTTTTAATGTTCCAATTGGATTGAGGTCGAAAGGCTGTGGTTCTTGTCTATTTGAAAAAGCTTGCATACATCTTGGAATACTTCAGATTCAAAATTACTTCCTCTATCTGAGTGTAATTGGAGAGAACATCGAAAGTAGCAAATGATATTGTTGAGAAAAGCTTTGGCAATAGTAGCTGCAGTCTGATCTGGTACTGTGATGGCTTCCGTCCACTTGGTGAAACAATCAAACAGGGTCAATACGTATCGATTATCAGAGTCTGTGATTGGTAGGGGTCCAAAAATGTCAATTTCTATTCGCTCGAAAGGTTCCCCGACAATACAATTTCTCATTGGTGCTTTGTTTTGCTTTCTGGATGGTTTTTTGGCTGAGCAATGATGACAGGACTTGCAGTAATTCTTAACATATTCTTTTATCCTTGGCCAGTAGAATCCATTCTTTAGTCTTTCAAAGGTCTTGTCAACACCTAAGAGTGCCGATGATGGAAGGTGCATGTACTTCATAAGTTCTATTCTCTTAGCTGCTGGCACTTAAAGTTTGATACATTCATTGTCAACATCCTCTTTTTCCCATGTCCTATACAATTCTCCACTTAGTACACGGAGGCGATTCCACCGTGTCCATAGGGTCTTCAGATGAGAGCTACCTGGTGATACTTCCTCCCAAGCTGGGCGTGGGCTGCCTTTTTCCAATTTTGTTAAAAGGCATATATCAGGATCTGCTAACTGCTGAACTCGTATTTCCTCCAAGGACCAACCAAGCAATGGCAGCTGAACTTTTTTGAACCCTGTAGATTGGAGATGCTGTCTTGTGATTGCTCTCGATACTTCGATTTCTCGTAAAATGCAAACACGACTTGCATCATCGTCTGAATCAGTAGGATGCATTATTTCATCATTGGAGTCATCACTTGTCTGATCAATTTCATCGTGTCTCTTACAGGGTTTGCATGGATTTCTGCTTAGAGCATCTGCATTCCTATGCTTATAACATGGGCGATGAGTAACCTTCAGATTGTATGTTTCTAGGAACTACAACCATTTCGCACTGGCCTGTTGAGTTTTTCAAACTCTTCATCCAACTTACATCTGCGTTATCAGTTCTTAGGATCACTTCTTGCCCATTAAGATAAGAATGGAAATTTTTAAATCCCCTCACCACAACTCCTTTCTGGTCCCACAGTATGACATTTTTATGTTTGTTCAAGGCTTTGCTCATGTAGGCTATTACATGATCTTTGTCATTTATTTTATGGGACAGCGTAATGGCTGGCATCTGTGTCCAAAATAAATGGAAGATTGGCTTGAGGGAACGCACGAATTGGGGATGACATGAGTGCTTCCTTTAGAGTTTGGAAGGCTTCTTCCTGTTCGGTAGACCAGCTGAATTTTGCTCCCTTGTCACCGATGCGTTACAGAAGCCTGGCGATGTTTTCAAACCCCTGAACAAACCGTCTGTAATACGATGCGAGAACTAAGAAACTCTTTACCTCCCTTGGCTTTGTTGGTGTGCTCCAGTTCTTGATAGGTGAAATTTTGTCAGGATCGGTCTGTATTCCATTCTCAGATACAATGTGTCCGCAGCTATGTTAAGGCTGCCCGATTAATATTTCACAGCGATATGTAGAAAGTAACTTGTCTGTACTTCATAAGATATGACGTCATAGTTAACTTTGACGTCACGATCTGCATTCCTTTCGATCGTTCTTAGGAATGTATCGTAACGTAATAAGTGATATTCATTGTGCATAATAAAACCGCTTCATTCCTTTATATAGACACTCTTACAAATACTAGGGATATCAATATGATATCAATATCACCGATATGAAGTATAAAAAAAATCAACAGTTTTAAAGCTTCGTAATTGGTAAATAACTATTCATAAACTAATGGTTTTGAGACTACCCCTGCTACGTGTAATCCAATGAATGGTGATATGTATATGCATATAAAAGACGGCTTGGCGCAAGTGAAAGATAAAAACAATCTTAGTTTATTTTACGTGCAATCAGGAGAGAAAATAAGTACCAATGTGAATCTTGCTAGGGGAAAACTACCGATTGACCCGATTTTGTGTAAATCGAGCCTAAAAGGTACAAATGTGCCTAATTTCAATGGCGGTGCGGAATGTTTCAAATAAACGAAAAATTTATATGAACCCCCAGCAAGAAATGCAAAATACATTACTTATCGAAGAATTTTTCATAAAAATATTTTTGAATCAATGTCATTATTCACTTGCGCCGATGCGATTTTTATAGATTATTTACCGTGTCAGAATACACCCGTCACGTGCTTACGAGAAATATATAACGACACAAAAATACTTCAAATATAGTGCTGGATGTCACTGTTCATTTATGTAATAAAAGTTTAAAGAAACTCACTCGGTTAAAGTATTTCTCGATAATTATAGTCTGTCCCAAGATATTTTGGATTCACGTTTGGACGATTTTTAATAAAAATACACTTACCTGTGAAAGAAGTGCAATTGAAATAGTTGAAAGGGATATTTTCCAAGATAATTTCATTGACACATTATCATCTTTCACTCGGAAAAATTCACAGGAACGAAAACAGATTCCTTACGGAGATTTATAATGGGGAATGTTTACATATTTTCTCCATTCGGAATACACTCGGAATACATCGCGCAATATTTCAACGTTATCATCCGGGCTTGCTGCAATGCAAAATCTCCGTAGACATCACATTTTTTAGCATTGTGTTGAAACCTGATAAGCTAACAGGGGCGTTTTGACTGAGAAATCTTGGAAATTTTTCATACTTTTGAATGAACATCGTTTGGATCCTGAGGTATTTATAAATATCAAACAATTAAGCCAAACGTGAATCCAAAATATCTTGGGACAGAGTATAAAATAGTATCATTTTTCGATATATATTTAGCTTCGGACAGCCACGTCCTAGAAACTTAGCACTGGTCTGGAATAACATGCATTTACTGGGTTTCAATTTTAAATTTGCCTCCCTAAGTCGTATGCAAACATGCTTAAGTTTCTCAAGGGTTTGATTGAAAGTTGATCCAGGTACAATTATATCATCCAAATACAGAGGGCATTCTTCCAACTGCAATCCTCGAAGAACATCCTCCATTAATCTCTCAAAAGTGGAGGGGGAGTTGGTGAGTCCAAAAGGCATCACATTAATACAAGCCAAGACTTGTAGCAAATGCCGTCTTTTCTTTATCCTCTGGAGCCATGCCGATTTGCCAAAATCCGAAATCAAGGTCGAGGCAGCTAAACCACTTCATTCCACTGAAACTGTCTAGGCACTCATCAATCCTGGGTAGGGGGTACGCATCTAGTACATAGACTTCATTCAGTGATATTCATTCTTTATTCATTCACGTGGCATCCAGGATTTGAACCTACGTTGAGAGGCTTTTGTGAGTGGTGGACAAACATTTGTATATAAACTTGTAAATATGTTTTAGATTTGATATACGTTGATATTCAAAATGGCTTTTATTTATTTAAGAAATCGACCGTTTTTACTTCGACTTTGATCAGTCTCTTCTACATCCAGTGCAGATTGTTATTCAGTCGCTCTCAATTCACCACTAACTTCTAAGTTAAAGCGTTCATGGGACTCTGGTGTGAATGAGGGTCTAACACGTGCAAAATGTGTGAAATTCAGTTGACAGACGTTAATTTTATATTGAATTAAGTGGGGTATCGTTGAATTTATCCCACCGGTTAAATGAAGCAAAATGATAGTTAAACAGGGTTTTATGCAAAGAACAGGCTGTCCGAATCTGAAACGCGGAATTCCGGTCAAACGAGACAAAACAATGTACATGTATGAAAAATCTGTTCCCAAGAAAAATCCTCCGTAAACTGAAGCATCCAAATATCTGGCGCCAGGATATATGAATCCCCACTGTATATACAGATCAGATGCAGAACAAAACATTTCTATTCATTAAAAATAGCAAGTGTCAATCGAAAAGTAATCAATAGTGGGTTTTTTTAAAACAGTAGAGATTGATCATGACTGTTAAGTCTTTCATATTTAATGTACATCATGCATGTTAAAGGAAATATAAAACTCTGTTGCGATGCCAACGTTAAACCATCACTTTTAATAATTGTACAAAAAAACCAATTAGCATTACCTAAAAATCTTTTTTATCATAATTCATAATTTTCATACATATAAACCTATTTACAAAATATATCCGTTAGTAATGTCATTTTGAAATGCATTGTTGTGCATTAAGTTAAATATTGTACTTATATTTTTAAGAACAAATGGTTTTAGATCTTCCAAATACGTCTGCAGGTGCGCAGTTCTACAGCTGTTTAAATTGATTAAAAAAGACATTTTTCTGTACTTGTGTGCACAATTTAAACAAAAAAAAAGTTTAAAACATTTATTGCTTTTTTCTATTTTTTGGCAAAATTTGTGTTCAGTTTTTGTCTAAACAAGTCAGTTCAGGAATTTCTTAAATTCTTGGTAAACATATGTGCAAGATGACCGTACATCCCTCTCGAGAATAAAATAAATTGTTGCTGTTGAACTCCATTTGTGTCCAGTTGATACGCAGGGGATCATCATGATCTTTTAGTATAAAATAGTAAACAAAAAACGAAAACTTTAATTTTTTGCAGATGCATACTTTGAGGAGATATTTCAAAAAAATATTCATCTTTCCTGATCTAATGACACTTAGCAAGCAAAATTTAATATCTTAGGAAAATTAAATCGATTCGAACGAAAGTCAAAGGTAGCATTTTTTTAGTTTTGATTTCTCTGTTATGTATTTTATAGTATAGGGGTGATCACACAGTAAGAAGATTCAAAGTCTCTTATAAGCCTCTGTGGTTGATGAAAATTCTGCTCTAAAAATGTTTTAAAATGGTTTTATGGAATTTGTTTTAGTATCTGAATGACATTTGAAATGGCTTAAACGCGGTGTAGTTAATATTTTTTTATCTCATACGTGTGGTGTATATTACTCATGTGATAAACCTTTGTTTTAACAAACAGGTGATGCTTTATCAAATACTTCCGGTCCAAATAAATTTGACATAGCCCCTCGCTTCAACGTATAACGAAGATTTTCTAGTATTTTCCACATAACTATATCTACTATCAAAATTTGATTTGAAATGAATTTTGTCAAAGATTTAAATAACAAATATGAAGAAAAACGTTTATAAGACTGTAAATCACAGGACGATTTGGTTTTGTTTTTATACAAGAAATTAATGATATAATGTATTACAAGACTTTTAATTCACCACCAATGTCCAGTAAGCATCCTTATTTATTATTTTCAGTTTCGAATCATTCGGCTAGTGTTTGTTTTTAACCGGGTTTTCCAACGGAAAAATCCGGTTATTAAAATGGTGAAAATGGCGGGCGGGTGGGCGGCTGCCAAAAGGGTACCCTCATTGTACGGATAACTCCTCCTACAGTTTTCAAGATAGGAAGTTGTTCTTTTGCAGATCCATTGTACATATATCAGAGGTGTGCATATTGCTAGGATTTTGATTTCTGATAATTTATCGAAAAAATACCAGCTTTTGAACTTAGTCGTTTTTTGGCAAAATGTTGCATATAGGGTACCCTCATTGTACGGATAACTCCTCCTACAGTTCTCAAGATAGGAAGTTGTTCTTTTGCAGATCAATTGTACATATATTAGAGATGTGCATATTGCTAGGATTTTGATTTCCGATAATTTATGAAAAAAATACCAGCTTTTGAACTTAGTCGTTTTTTGGCAAAATATTGCATATAGGGTACCCTCATTGTACGGATAACTCCTCCTACAGTTCTCAAGATAGGAAGTTGTTCTTTTGCAGATCAATTGTACATATATCAGAGGTGTGCATATTGCTAGGATTTTGATTTCCGATAATTTATGAAAAAAATACTAGCTTTTGAACTTAGTCATTTTTTGGCAAAATGTTGTATATACATGTAGGGTACTCCATTTCACTGGATAAGGGTTGACATGGATTATGGATACAGTTTACATAAAAGAAAACCCGGTTTGCTGTCATATTGACAGCTTTTCACTTGTATAAAACATCAACAACTGTTCCTCGTTCGAGTCAATTCAAACCAACGGACATTCGCAACTTAGTGTAGTCAACAAACTTGATTTTTTAAGTCTTCTGGTCAGTAGTTTATTTTTTTTTTAATAAGTGATTGAGCTCTACGAAAAATTATATAGAGATAAAAAAAATTATTTCATGGTTCATTTCAGTGAAACTTTACATTAAAATAGTTACACTTATCTCCGAAATGACTTACTAAATTGTATTGCGCAAGGTCAATGACCGCTTCACAGAACATTGCATAATCGTGTACTCATTAAAAAAATCATTTCGGGTCATATAAGGGGCTGTCTCAAAAGCTTCATAATATAAATCAAATTGTATGAGATAAATAGAACATCTATAACTGTGTGATTTTATATTTGCTTTATCCAACTTGTTGAAATGGTTATATTCGCTCGGCAAGCCTCGCAAATATATACATAAGGAATAAGGAAGCATTCTTTGAGTATAATGAGGTGATAATTTTTGTCGGGGCGTGATCAAATCCAATAAAGCCAGAAGGGCTTTATGATAGATTTGATCACGCCCCGACCGAAATTATCACCTCATAATATTCAAAGAATGATTCCTAATTACTTATATTTATATAATTTTATGCCATCGCACGATTAAATCTTGAAATATAAATAAGCAAACCCCGCCGGCGCCTCAATTTGGCGTCATTTGTATTATGGGTTATATAGTACAAAATCGATACGTAGTGTTATCACAGACAACGACACTGGATAATGTAAATGTATCATTTTTACTCCTTGGATAAAGCAAACATAAAACGACACAATAAATATATCCTGTATATATACAGCATGATGTTGTCCTGTCTCTCTGACTTGATTGATAGTCGTTGTAAACACATTTCCATAACTTCACTATGTGTGTTTTCTTAGTTTTAGTTACCGTATACTTTTCTATTGGTTTGCTTTAGATACCCGATGACAATTTTGAAACGCCCACGAGGGGCAACGCCCCGAGTGGGCGTTTCAAAATGTCATCGGGTATCTAAAGCAAACCAATAGAAAAGTATATCGGTAACTTGCTTGTACCATAGCTACGCCAAAATGTTGTTACTAAATATAGCGGGTCAGAGAGAGAGAGAGAGAGATTTTATTATTTTGCGTGACAATTATAAATACAATCAATTTCTTTTTTAAATTTCTCAAGACATTCACATTAGTTACTAGTATTTTTCTGACCTATATAACAAATAAGACAAAGAAGCCGATGTTTACAATTGCCAATCGATTTGTCACGCACGATGAAACTGGCATGAGGTATCGCACAAAAATACACGTGTTCGGGTGGTTATTATTTGGTATCAGGCGGGGGTAGAGGAGCATGAGATTATGGCCCGCACGGGTCACCGTTCCATCGAATCTGTTCGCTAATACAAAAGGGCGTCAGACGACATGATGAAGGAAGTGTCCGCCGTGTTAGAACCTAAGCGCTTCAGGAAAAGTGATGAGCCTACCTCTACGATTACTACAACTTCCCTTGATTCACCACGTTCCATGGATGTTGACAACTCAGCCACTGGACCAATATTCACCAACTGCACATTTAACTTCGGTGGATTTTAAGATGATGGTTATTCAAGTAATATTTGTTCGTAATAATTACATTGTGAACGATTTGTTATACTTAGAGAAAGGGAGAGAGAGAGAGACAGGGAGATAGAGGGGGAATATAATTAATTTTGAGTTTTTCTTTGTGCCATAAAAACGGTTGAGAGAGAGAGAGAGAGAGTATATATTGAATTATTTATAATATGATATGATATAATTCTCAGTTATTCTTATTTATGTACAGTAATAAAGAGTAATTATTCATGATTGTGGTGTTTTTCCCTAGACTATAAGAGGGCGGAGCTTCAAGCTCTCTTATAGGTGTATATACCCGCTATAGAGAACTGTGGGTTTGCCATATATACACCACGTTTTAAAACAAAGAAAACGTGGTGTATACACCGACAGCTATGGTACAATCGGTGAGGACAGATTAGGAAAAAAACTAGTAATTGAATCAATATTCAATTTATTTCTTATTTATAGAATGTTACTGTTCTGTGGTTGTTTTTTTTTCACTCGCCTGATGGTGAAAAAAGGATTGGTTATCTGAAAAAAGAATGTAGACATAAAGATTAAGTACTAGTATTAATGGTGTTAATAGATTGATACTCTATAGATGGATACCCAATTTGTGGGAACAAATGATGTCAATAAGAGACTTTCTAATTTCTACTTACGAAAATATTAAGTTTTATATTCGGTGGAAAATCATAAATAAAGCATTAACTGTGACTTTAAAAAAAATCCATACATACCCTCATCTTTTCTGATTTTCAAATTGGCATGTACATACACAGGGCCAAGGTGGCCGGCAGTTGCCGCAACAGTCAGGCCCCGATTTTATAATAAATGCTTCTGTTCAATCAAAAGCCAAAATAAGTGTTCGATTGTATGCTCCGAAAATAGCATTGCTCTGATAGGGAGCAAAATTTAACAACCTTTTACTAGAACTATACTATTCAGAACTATTTTCTCAATGTAAATAAACCAGTACCAGTTCAACTGATTTGGATCCAATATTTATTTGCTTCTTTACTTACAACTGACTTTTATAAAATTGTCTATGATGCCAATAAATATACAATTATGATTGATAGAAATCTATACAAGTATTTGATGGTTTTTTTCAATAACTTTGTTGAATTGTAAAAACAAAACATAAAAACACACAAAAACACTGAAAATGATAGGATGAGAATTGTTTTTTAAGATAATTCGTTTAACTTTCTCACCTGTTTGAAAACTCCAAATTCCAAGTAGAACAATCAAACACATAAACTTCAGAATAAAGCTTAACCTGGAAGTCATATTTTCTACTTCAGTTTATTGTTGCACGTTTTATTTTTTCTGTTTAAACACTTAACATTCAGCCTTGACCATTAGCAGAAAATAATTAATTTGGGTTTTCCTAGAAGGTTTTTTTATATCAAGGATTTTTGAAAAGCCCACTACTAAAATAAATTATTCTGTTTCTTTTTTATAATTGTTTGAATACATTGTTTTTCTGATAATCTGTCTTCGTCGTTCTTGTCTTTAAAACACAAAAGTACGTCACAAACTGCTTTTCGCACATAGGAGAAATTTCTTAAATCAGTAATTTTGCCAAAACATAAAAAAGCAATAAATATTCTTTAAACTTGTTGTTTTTTGTGTAAATTGTGCACACAAGTACAGAACAATGTCTTTTTAATCAATTTAAACAGTTGTAGAACTGCGCAGCTGCAGACATATCTGGAAGATCTACAACTATTAGTTGAGAAAAAATTTAAACTTTGCACATCTTTAGTTGTAAAATTTTCTCAATATAGGGTACCATATTTATATTAGTCGGCATGGGGTCTATTTTAAAAAAAATTCAAAATAATCTGTTGGGAATAACATCCGTTCCTATACCAGTTCCAAATGCTCTAAATGTATAAATTCAACCAAATTCTTTTATGAAGTGGGTACTGGGCAGGAAAAGTCTTATATGAAAAATATACATAAAATTTCAATAAATTTATAACTTCAATATAAAGTTAAGCTTTATTCTTTTCTTATAATGTATTTATTCTTTTCATATAATGGGTGTTAAATACTATCAATCAGCACGATATTATTTGTATGTTTCTATAGAGGTATATTGAAGTTATAAATTTATAAGTTATGAATAAACAGATTATTTTGAATTTTTTAAAATAGACCCCATGCCGACTAATATAAATATGGTACCCTATATTGAGAAAAGATACAAAAGCACTGATAGTAATGATTTTATTTTAAGATAATTCGATTTACTTTCTTACCTGCTTCAAAACCGCAATTTCCGAGTAAAACAATCAAACACATAAACTTTAGAATAAAGCTTAACCTTGAAGTCATATTTTTTACTTCAGTGTATCCTTGCATGTGTTATTTTTTCTGTTTAAACAGTTAGTATTCAACCATGACCATAAGCATGAAATATTTAAGGTTTCCTAAAAGTAATTTTATATCAAGGATTTCTGAAAAGTCCACTTACAAAATAATCAATTTGGGGTTTTTTTTATAATTAATTAGCACTAGGTTATTTTAGTTCTTTCGAATACTTTGTTTTCTGATAATCTGTTCTCATTGCTCTTTGCTTTAAAACATCAAAGTACGTCACAAACAGCTTGTCTTACATAGAAAAAATCGCTTAAATATATCACCCAATTTTGTAATAATTTTATTATGTTTGAAGGGCCATAATTGAATGGCTTAAAAAATCATTTATACATATGTACTGTCTCATACATATATATCGTGTAACATAACTTGCTTGCGTCACGTACATTCAACGCGTGTGCAAAACATATGAATCCGCTTGACGTGCAAATTTTGTTCAAATTAACCACAGTGTTTTAAATATTCCACAGTTTTTTTTTTATTTTAGTTGTACAATATCAAATTCTGAGGAATAAATGTAGTTTCTACCCAGTTTGTTCTACGAATAACCTGGGTCCGCTTACGTCTTTTTTATAAATTGTTTCGATTTTATTTGAAAGTTATCAACCTCATTTTACCTCGTGTTGGTTTAGCTCACCCGAACTTTGTCATATTTTAGCATTTCACAATAATATAGGGGCGAAAGGCGGGCCATTATCTCTTTTATCTTTGAAGTGTGAATCAAACGGATACCAGGGCAGTGTAGGGGACATACGGGGCTACTGTTTCCCCTTCTCAAATTTGGGCTGTAGGGGTACCACCAAGTGGCTCCTAGGGGTTATGGCTCATTTCAGGGGTTTATATCTCACTGAAGATTGACTACAAGAACTTGGAAACACTAGGATTAGATAGAGGACCTCAGGAGGTATTCATAAAAAGCGTTACATGGTACCTATGATCTCTACTAGGGTCGGTTTAGCTCACCCGAACTTTGTCATATTTTAGCATTTCACAATTATATAGGGGCGAAAGGCGGGCCATTATCTCCTTTATCTTTGAAGTGTGCATCAAACATATACCAGGGCAGTGTAGGGGACCTATAGGGTTACTGTTTCCCCTACTCAAATTTGGGCTGTAGGGGTACAACCAAGTGGCTCCCAGGGGTTTTGGCTCATTTCAGAGGTTTATATCTCACTTGACTACAAGCACTTGGAAACACTAGGATTAGATAGAGGACCTCAGGAGGTATTCATAAAAAGCGTTAGGGCTCCCAGGGGTTCGGGCTTATTTCAGGGCGATATATTGATCACAAGAACTTTAGAACAGTTAGATTAGGTAGAAGACTTTACAAGGTATTCATGAAAACCGGTGTAAATGTGCTCCTTCGACACCTAAAAGTGTCTTGTTAGCTCGTTTGAACTTAGGGATTTTTAAACATTCTACAATAATCTAGGGGAAAAAAGTGGCGGGTTGCTTCCGTTGGCTACCCTGATTAATGTAACTTATATATAAATGCAAACTTTTTAGGCCCATGACTTAATTGCATAATAAAAAACATAGTGTTTATTGTTTCCAAATCAAATTATGTTCTTTTCAATTAATCAACAAATTATGGAATTCAATGGAAGTATTTACAATATAGATATAATGATTGGTTGTTGTTCTTAGCTATTACATATTATAATTTTAAATGATTATTGATTTAAGCTAATCATACCATCGAAATTCGTAAATTGAAAGATGAATGTGTTTTGAGCACCTTAAAGTAAAACAAAAAGCGTTGATGTTTTAGCACATAAGCTGAATTTTAACTTGACATGTTTTACACAAATATATGTAATTATATTTGAATCTTAAAAGTTTACTCTAGAAAACGAAACAAAGAGTTAGGTTCGTGTATTTAATGCTTTCCACAAGCCAACATATGCTAGCAGGTGTGTAAGGATGACTGCTCAACCTCTAGATTAATAATGCATGACTGACATTCTTGGTTGCGCTATTTTTGCACAGCAATTTGAGATATCTATACCTGAATGAAACAATAATTTAAATACCTGAATGTAACAACAATCCAAACACTATACAGTTCTACAATATATTTACTTCCTGTTAAAAAAAGTCTTAAATCAAAGGGTTTAAAGTATATATGTCCATACAGATGTGTATATAATAAATGCAATGGGTTGTAATCCTTAAAAGCTCTTCCTGGAGTTGCGGAAATGTTGAAAGACTCCTTTAAAAGGGGTAACGTTTACAATTTGAAATGGACAATCATTTATACGTTTGGCAGTGCAATCTGAAGCAATTAAACGTTCAAGCGACATTGATTGAGTACTTTTGTCCAATCATCAGTTATAAGTATCATTTATGCATACAAATACTCGACAAATATCAAAAGCATTCTTATAATGGAAAATGCATGGTTCTGCAAAATGAAATAGTTTTTCTATGCGGAGGAAAACTTGAATTATCAGGAAATACAACTTCGGTATATCTTCGATAAAGGTCCATCACGAAACAGAAATTCGATTGGACGATTTGAGCACTGATCTCGTTGTTGCCGAAGCTGAAAAAAGAGAAAAAATTAGCATATTATATGAAAATACTTTATAAGTCACGGGTATTAAAAAAGATGGTCATATGACATAAAAAAATTCCTCCTTTCTTTCTCTCTAACGTGCTCTCTTTACCATGCGTCCGTCTATCTGTCTGTCTGTCTCCCACTCTCTCTCTCTCTCTCTCTCTCTCTCTCTCTCTCTCATTGTATTCCTTTTCTCATCTATGAAAGACATCTCGGATTAACGCAAATGTTGTTCGCTCTTTCGTAATCTAATGAACGATGTTCTTGAAGTATCTTTATGAGCATCTCCTTCACCAAAACGTCTCTTATGTAACTAGTGGCAAAGGTCCAGTTAGAAGCCAACAATTTATTCAACCTTTCTGCTTTGGCAGGTCCCTTAGAATCACCTCCTTTTAAAACAACCTGCTTCTTTCGACGAAGAATTTTTTTCTTAAATATCATCAACAGTTTCTGCAGTGAAGAAATTTTCTCCAAAGTTTACCAAGTACAGTCCATAAAAAATGTTGGATCGCGCAAAAAGGTTTTGTGTCTTTCCAAATTTTCCCCAACACTATTTTCTTCAGCTGATGCGATCGTTAAAATTGTTTCATCAAGATTCCTGAGTATTAACATCAATTTTAATCCAAACGGATGATTCTCTTTGAAAAACGTATTCTCCAAAAATTCCAGCAAAACGGGTCGATGGATTGTGTAGTCTTCTTTGTAGAGCTTCTCATCTAATACAGCTTTTTAAGCAACAAGGTGACATAAAGACATACATACTTCGCTGTCGTTCTGAGTAGGAAAGGATTCGGACAAAGCTGCATCCTGTACCGTCCATTTATCGCAATTCATATTTTTTTTCCTGTGTTAAGGAAAATTTGAATTCTTAGAAATTGCAATATCTTGGATATAATTTCATCATCAAATCCTCCAAATGGATCAAGGTACACGATGCAATTCTTTTTCATAGATAATACAATTAATACCGAATGTCTAGTGTGTATGTTGACGGGTATCAAAACATGGTTTTTGTTCCATTCTTTAAACGTTTCGTTTGGGATAAAAATTTTCGGACTTTTTAAGAAACCAGCTACATGGCAACACCAAACAGTGACTGTCATTTGTTTCCGACAGTAGAGCAGATAAATATATATCAATATGAATGTCTGTCAGCCACCCATTTAATTAAGTTTCCACTTCCTTGCCGTCCAAATTATTTTTAGTGATGCAACAGCAGGAGGCACTTAATATTCTTTCTGTGTTTTTGTCAAAGTCTGCTGACAATTTCCCCGTAAACTTCCTTAGATCAAATATCTTGGGAAACTCGTCCCCTGGCATTCTTGCACAAAATGTTTTTGCACTGTTCTCATCGGTTATTTTATCACAGATCAGCACGTGAGGTTTTAATGATGTCATTTCGTGAAACTGATCAAACGATAATGGTGTGATTTCTTCGCTTTTGTCTAGCATTATGCAACTTGTTTTGGAAAACAAAATAATGGTCTCCTCATCTGGTATGAAGCATACAGACCCTCTGAACTCATACGAAACTTTTGGGAAGATGACATTTGCGACGTCTGACAGATGAATGCGCATATTTGGAAAACTTCCCGTTATGGAAGGGGATGCATGCACAAAAACCGTATTTCCGAATTTGCTTATTACTTGTTGTCCGGTCACCCCCCCCCCCCCCCAAATTGAAAAGTTAAGTTAAAAAAAAGACAGAAAAATATATAAACTTTAAAAGCATTTACTTTCATGCTATTGTTTTTAGCAAATATATCTCAATATTAAGTCAATTATAAAATATTAGAATTTTCAAATATACATATATGTACTTGAAAAGCAGTGAATTATTACTTTTCCATCGCAAATAAATACAAATCTCTAAGTAAATGTTTCAAAAAAATTAAACATACATTAGCCTTCCTTGTTTAAACATCTGTGATGGTTTAATGGAAGACAAGGACAGGGGTCTGAATAGCAATAATAACCACATAGAGATGGATCGAAGTCTGGGGGATTACTAGTAGGCCATGGCAATGATTCTATCAAAGAAAGTGACAGATTTGTCAGTTATCCACGCGTTATGATACAAAACATATCAATAGATCATAATCATCACTGATTGTTATTTGTGCTTTTATTTAAAACATAGCTGTGTAATTGATGTCTTATATCTCAAAATGCCTACCTGAATTTTGTATTCCAAGGCCCAGAAATACTCATAAACAGAGTAATACAACAATCATACTTAAACTGTATCTGTATGTCGTCTTACAATGCATTTGAAGTACTGACTAATCTTTACGGTGCTGTCTTATAATTATACAAAAGAACCGCTCAAACAAATATGAAAATATGGTTTTTACCGAGATAGGATAATTTCTTGAATCATTATTTATTACCTTGGTACTAAGGAGCTGGCATGATTGATAACGGTTTTTACCGAGAGATGATAATCTCTTGAAACATCATTTGTCACTTTGGTATCAAGGAACTGGCATAATTGATAACAGATCAAGACCTTGTCGAATTCAGTTTAAACGTCTCTGTAAATATAAAATTTTGTCAGCATGAGGTGAGCGAGGCAATTAAATAACAGATCGTGTACTTTGTAGAATTTTTTTCAGGAACAATTTTCTGTATGAATTTTAAATCAAATTTTATTAAATAACGTAATTTAAAAATAAAATGTTACAAAAACCTCAAAGAGCATTACGAAAGCAGGTATCCCAAAACATGTTCAAAAGAAAGTACATGCACCATACATGTAAGCCGAAATGACTATGTGATAATCTATTTTAAGACCAAGGTGGTGCTAAATCTCATCTTCCTTTCAAAGTCGAAAATATTTTCAGTCTCGTAGAATGATCTTTAATGAACAAAACTTGAACAAATCCATTAATCCGAAGTCCATAATTATATTTCACAGCAATGAGAATAAAGCATTGATTACTTTGTGATTAATTAGCAGTCTTTAATATCATCGTAAGTTCTTTTGTAAAACACAGCCTTGATCTCTCCCCCTTGATCTTGATCTCCTTTCATGTTAAAATTTTTGACATACCTATATCTTCACGATCATTTTTATCTGGGCTATCACCTTGATCACATTTTCGTTTTCATTTTTGAAATAAAATTTCTTATTAAAACAATTTTAAATTTTATGTTCCGTTATTAAAAATGTTTATGTAAGGTTTATATATTATTTACATATTTATTTTGTTATGTTCATATATTCTTTTTTTTTCAAAAACAAATCGGAAAACTTTAAATCAATGAATTTTATATGCACTGTGGATCTTTTCTCATGCTTTTTCTACACAAATAAACTCCATTTTAATCTAAAAGTCGTAATTACATATGTAAGTGCTTGGGGGATTCTTGAATTGACATGTTACTGCCAAAAACTGACCAACAGTATTGTTAAAAAAAATTAGCAACCACCGTATACAAAGTGACGAACAATGCTTTTTTAATCACTTAAAACTGCAAAGCTGCAAACTTGATGTGAAGATTTAAAAATCTTTAAAAATATAGAATGAGGTCTTTAGTATTCACTCTACAACCATTTGTTAAAGAGAAAGGTTGCACATTGTACATTGAAGTTAAGCTTTATTCTTTTCTTGTAGTGTATTTATTCTTTTCTTATAATGGGTGATAAATACTATCAATCAGCACGATATATATTTGTATGTTTCTATAGAGGTATATTGAAGTTACAAATTTATTGAAATTTTATGTATATTTTTCATATAAGACTTTTTCTGCCCAGTACCCACTTCATAAAAGAATTTGGTTGAATTCATACATTTAGAGCATTTGGAACTGGTATAGGAACGTATGTTATTCCCAACAGATTATTTTGAATTTTTTAAAATCTACCCCATGCCGACTAATATGAATATAGTACCCTATATTGAGAAAACTTTACAACTAAAGATGTGCAAAGTTTAAATTTTTTCTCAACTAATAGTTGTAGATCTTCCAGATACGTCTGCAGCTGCGCAGTTCTACAACTGTTTTAATTGATTAAAAAAGACATTGTTCTGTACTTATGTGCACAATTTACACCCAAAAAAACAAGTTTAAAGAATATTTAATGCTTTTTTATTTTTTGGCAACATTTCTGTTCAATTTTTTGTATAAACAAGTCAGTTCAGGAATTTCTCAAATTCTTGGTAAACATATGTACAAGGATGGTCGTACATCTCCCCTGGGAATAAAAACAGTTGCTGCTGTTGAACTATATTTGTGGCAAGTTAATACACAGGGGCTCATAATGAACTTTTTGTATAAAACTGGTGAAAAAAAACACGAAACCTTTGAATTTGTTGCAGATGCATACATTGTATAGATATTTCAAAGAAATATTCCCCTTTCCCGATCTAATGACACTTATAGCAAGCAAGATTTATCATCTGAGAAAAATGAAATTGATTCGAACGAGTGTCAGAGGTAGCAAATTGTTTTTAATTTTGATTTTTTCGTAGCGTATTTTTTAGTATAGGGGTGGCCGAATTTTTTAAATAGTTTTATAGAATTTGTTTTATTATTTGAGTAACATTTTAAATGTCTTAAACACGATGCGGTTGATATTTTTTATGCAGCAATATGTTATCCTGCCGCTCTATGATTTGATTAATAGCCATTATAAACACTCTCCATAACTTCATTTTGTTTGTTTCTTATTGGTAAGGACAGACGAAGGACGAACTAGTTATTGAATTATAATTTAAATTGTTTCTCATTTATAGACTGTTTCTCTTTTTTGTTGTTTTTTTTTTCTCGCCTGATAGTGTAAACAGGATTGGTTATCTAAAAAAAAGAATGTAGACATAATGATTAGGGACTGGTATTAATGGTGTAAATTGATTGCTACTCGCATATTCCTTATTTGTTCAAAAATAATGTCAATTGGAGCAGAAATTTCACTCTCTAATTTTTATTTGCAAACAAATTAACTTTTATTTTTGGTGTGCAATCATAAATAAAGCAATAACTTTGACTTGACAGTCAGATGACATATTTAATAGCCCTTATAAAAAAAACTCCATGCATACTTTATCCTTTCTGGTTTTTCAAAAGGGCATACACAAACACAGGGTAAAGGTGGCCGGCAGCTGCCACAACAGTCAGGCTCCGGTTCTATGAAAAATACTTCTGTTCAATGAAAAGTAAGTGTTCGATTGTATGCTCCAAAAATAGCATTGCTTTGATAGGGAGCAAAATTAAACAAGGGCACCGCTAAGCGGAGCATCCCCTCGCGACACAAGTTATTGTGTGGGAATGCATTATTTAGGAATATATAGTTATGTAAATGTAAATGAGAAAACTACATTCTACTACCCCTCCATTACTTCAAACACTACGTTTTCTTTACCTGTACTAGATCTAAATCCAAAAAATATCAAGTTGTTGATTTAAAATGCTTATTGCCTGACGTCATGACGTTAGGCATATCTAAGGTTTAAAAGTTGCATTCTCCGAAACAGTGCAGACAATGGGATCAAGCAATATCATGATATTTCAGGCACGTAGCATCGTTTTTGAAAGTGGGGGGGCCAGACTCATCCAAAAAATCTTGACAAGCAAAAAAAAAACAAAAAAAAAAAAAGGTTACTTTCCAAAATCCTGAAAATCCTAAACCGTGGGGGGGGGGGGGGAGAAAGAAAAGAAAAAGTTACTTTTAACTTCAGTGAAGTTATTCTCAATCCAAATTTTTACATGGTCCCTTAAAAGTTGGGGGGGCCAACTCCATCTTAATTGAATTTTTTGTATGTAAATTTAAGAAAAATCTTTGCTTCTCAAAAAAGCATGTTTAAGGTGTCAGCATTTACATTAATAATTGATGAAAATCTTATATGGGATGTAATAACAACAGCGAGCAAGAGTTTTCAAGTAAAAGGGGTGCACTTGTGTAATCCTGATTTAAAAATAGAACAGCATTCCATATTTGAACGGTGAAAAAGGGGGGGAGGGGGTCATCGCATATTGCCTATTACGATACAATGTAAGTAATAATTGGTGCTGGATTATCATTATTACAGAAGAGTAATCAGTTTGGATTAAAACAAATATATATTTATACAGCTGGAATGTTTACTGGAGCAACTAAATCGCCAAAGCGGGTTGTGACCCGATTTTCGTTCAGTTGGGCGATTTCATTTATCTTGAAAAGGGGTCATAACTCGCGTGTCTTACTTAAATTACATTACTACATTTAAGAACTACTAATCAAGTGTGTTTGTGAATTCGATAGAGTTCTTCCAAAACATCCGATCGAAAGGATTATTTACATGTATGTAGCTGTTACAAAACAAATGTCAAAAAAATTCATCTGACCCCCTCCCCATGGATCTCTGCCAATGGATGAGTTCATTCAAACCTCAGCCGTTGTGTGAATGGTAAAGCAGGACTTCGCGCCATAATGTTTCATTCATAGTTTTTGCGCGCCGATCAGTGGACGAGTCCGTTGGGATCATGCGAATACCACAGAGCACACCGTGCTCTGTAAACATCACAGGCACGTAGCATCGGGGGTTTCGATGACGGGGGAACTGCTCCCCCCTCTCCACTTTTTTTGCAGCAGTCACTTTTCTTAAATTTATATAATAAATTGAAATATCATGGATTATCCCCCTCCACTTTTGTAGGACTCTAAGCATGTAATAAATGAAACTGCAAATAAGGAATTGAAGTTACAGTTAGGGGTTTTTTTCATGAATTTGAGAATTCACCCTTTTTTAATTGCTTGTCAAGTTGATTTTGATGAAGCTGCCCAACACACATTCAAAAACAAAACGTGTTTGTACACCCTTTCATATTTTATATAGTTGGAAATTTTTAAAAACGCCTTTTAGTTGATTTTGCATCTTAATATAACAAATACAATTTTTTTTAAAAAAATGATTGACTATTTAATCTCCAGCTTTCAAGCTTACATGCACTTATATGATATGTGTACATTCCTAAAAAATGAATTAATAAAATAATCGAAAATAAAGAAATTCATTACTGATAAAAAAGCCTAATTGATACATGCATGCTTCCATTGAATAATTTTGTTTAGTGAGGCAAGCTTTTAGGAAAGCTAATACTTGTTTTCACTTTAGTTTCAAAGAAGTGAAGCGGAAGTAGTTATTGTCAAATCGTACATAAGATTTCTGGTTTAAAATTGTGTTATTTTAACGATATATCAAAAAGAACTCAATTAATTGACTTGAAAACTACCAGGCTTTGTCCTTTTACATGTACCATGCCAAATAGGTATACGAAGTTTGATAAATTTCGTGCATGGGTTTTCTTTACACCGTCACGTTGTTCTGTCACGCTACTTTCGCTCTGGTTGATTGATAACTCTTACTCAGAAATTTCGATTGATAACTCGTATACAAAGTTGATTATGACATTGATTAATTGAAATAATAATTTGTAATAGTATTAATGGTTTGGAAAGGCACATGCATTTTTCATTTGTTATTTTACAGAAGAGTGCAATCTATGATAAATATTTTTAGTTTTGAACGAATTTTGTCATAATGTATGCCCCCCCCCTTCTTTACAAGGGTGTTGCTAAAACGCGGAACGGAAAACGGAACGGAAAGCGGAACGGAACGGAAAACGGAAAATCTTATCTAATGTTATTTACCTCATAGATTTGTTAATCATGCTAACAACTATATACTTTATGTAATTTTTAAATTTGTTTGAAAGATTAGCAATATTAGAATTTTATTCAAGAATAATTATTTCCTCAAAGTTAACAGTACATGCATTGACCACAATACCCAGCCCAAAATATCCTCGATTCAAATTTTCCTTAATAACTCGATATTTATATATACCTCAGGGTTCAAGCGATTCTCTTTCAGAAGCATTAAAATTCTCATTATTCTTTCTTATAAACGTCCTCATTAACTCATCAGCTGGTTTCAATACACGGCTAAAAATAATTTAACAGACCCGGGTGATAACGTTGAAAAATTGTGCAAGGTCTTCTGAGTGACTTACAAATAAAGAAAAGATGTCAACATTTTCCATTATAAATTTTATTTTCAGCATTGATATTACCATTTACACGTACAACCGTAACAGTCAGAAGTGATGATTTGGGGTTGTGTAACGTGGGAAGGAGTAGGCACTGAGTGCCTACTCCTTCCCACGTTACACACCCCCAAATCATCACTTCTTAACATGGCTTACTTTGTCTAGGTGTCACAAGATCAGGCCTCCATCCTTCGTCTTTTTTACGCCACACACGCACACGGGAATCGTGTCCTTTCCTGATTTTTGATTCATCCGAAAAAATAACTTTATTCCAATAATTGTCAGTTGTCAACCGTCTTTTTTCACGACACCATGACAATCTCTTTTCTCGATTGACCTCCTTCACAACAACTTTTTTTTTAAAACACGCCTTGAATATCCATGCTTATGAAGACGTAGCTGCACTGTGCGTTAGCAACAGGATGGTCAACATTTTCATTAAATTTGTGTGTAATATCAAGCAAACTGTCTCTTCTGTTCGTCTTAACCAACCTTTCAAGTCTCCGATAGTCGCGAGCTGTCACTTTTGGGGGCCGGCTACTTCGCTTTGGTGTTTTCTTCGGAGCCTCGCTGAACAATACGTCTTTTTAAACTAGAAATAGTAGTAAAAAGAATCCTTAATTGTTCTGCGACCTTCCGAATAGAGTTTCCTTGCTCTAATAGAATCCGTACTACTTCTTGAACATCGCTCGATAACTCTTTACCCTTTCTACCCATCTCTCTTTCAACTTGTATATTTCCGGAAATAATGCAGACGACAACAACAAGTCACGTGATGTTTTGATGTCACATGACGTGTTTTGCTAAAAATAACAACCGGTATCCCATAGCTACTTTTAAACAACATTTATTGATAGTCAAAGCAGAGACGTTTCATCGCGTAAGTAAACACGCCGCCATTTTGTACGAATACTTATTGCATTATACTGTATATAGCTGCAGGAATGAAAAACTACCAAGTAATGCAAACGTAAACTAAATTCATTGCTAAAAATACTATGTTCACTAAGTACCGGGTATTTTAATGTTTAATGTATTTTTATGATGTCAGTCGTACCGGATGTTTTTTTTTTTTGTTCCATCTAAATGATACTGTATCGTCTATATGATTTAAGATCGTATAGAACACCGAAAATTCAATGTTGATGTAAGTTTATATACATCATATTTGATACTCATAAAACAAAGAAACGCTTTCACTAACTGTGTACGTTACGCTGATATGCCAGCAATACCATATAAGAAAAATAAGAAAATAGCTAATTGGCTCTTTTAATCATGTTAATGTTTCACAATTCGTATACATTTGGGTTTTTTCAGTTTCGTACTCAACTAAAGCCAAATGAATACAATGCTATATTTGATAGACATTCATAAGAATATCAATAAGACAGCAACATGTTGATAATCAGTCATTACATATGAATTAATGATACAAAGTCAATCGTTTCTGGTCAGTCTTTACCCTTTTAAAGCGATAAACGTACGTGACACGATATTTTCCGTTCCGTTTTCCGTTCCGCGTTTTAGCAACACCCCCTTTACAATGGTGTAAGTTTTTGCATAAAAATTTGACCAATTAATATGACATTGCATTTGTTTTAATTTTTTACAATGAAGCATATTTGTGCAAAAGTTGAGAAAATTCTATTGGAAGTTTTTTTAATTTACTAGAAAATTGAAATGGAGTGCACACACACACATACACACACACATACACACACACACATACGAACACACACGCACGGTAGCGATGCTATATCCCCTTCGCAAAAAGTTGCGCGAGGGGATAACAAGCTTATACTACCAGAAATTGATAATTGAATCATATTCAGAACTACGCAGTGTAAATAAATCAGTACCAGTTTTTCTTCAACTGATTTGAATCTATATTCGTTTGCTTTAACTGACTTTTAAAAAATTGTCTTTGATAAATATATAATTACAATTGACAGAAATCAATACAAATATTTGATCGTTTTACAGTAGTTTCAATTGTATAAAAAAAATATGAACATACAAAAGCGCTGATAATGTATCGATGATAGAAAGGATTTTATTTTAAGATAATTCGTTTTACTTTCTCACCTGCTTCAAAACCGCAAATTCCGAGTAAATCAATCAAACACATAAACTTTAAAATAAAGCTAAACCTTGAAGTCATATTTTCTACTTCAGTGTATCCTTGCATGTGTTATTTTTTTCTGTTTAAACAGTTGATATTCAACCATGACCACATAAGCATGAAATACTGTAAATTCCTATTTAAACGCGAGGAATTAATATCCGCGTAAAATCGCGAGAAGCCCGTCTCGCGAATTCTAAAATCTCGCTTTTAATTTTCGGACAAATGTAAACTACATGAAACTATAAAATTTCGGCATTCGCGATTTTATGTTAGTGTAAACCATAGTTTATTATGAATACAACGTACAACATATATACAATGATGCATAATTAGGCAAGGATTCGGAAACAAGTAAACACTTATATTAATCCGTTTCCTTAAATATAATTTACAAATTATAAATCACTGAAGTGCCCAGGTTGGAATGTAATTTGTAATCACGTTTACGAAAAATTTACGTCTAAACAAACAATGTGTATGAAAAAAATATGTTATGGGAAAAAAAAAGATGCAGGGTGAGTAAGATAATAGAAAAGATGTAGGATGTGTGAGAAATGTTTATGTTTGAAAACGTTTTGATGCTGAAATAAATTTGTGAACTGCTTTGAAAATTGTTTCATTATTTGCTGAAGAAAGATTTGTATCCCCGTATAGTAATATGTAGACGTCAGTTTGGAAAGGTATAGTATCCAGGTGCAACATTCTTGCATTGGTATATAGGGGGCATTCAAGAAGATAGTGTTCGTTAGTTTCGGGTTTACCGCACAGAGTGGGTTATTAACTATATTGCGACTGAAAAGGTGATGTTTTAAAGTGCTGCATTTTAGTCTAAGCCTGGTATGAAGAATCTGTTCTCTACGGTGACCGAAGTAATAGTAGTTGGGAATTATGTTTTTGGTATGCAGTATTAAGTTTGATAGGGAAGGATTTTGTTTCGTGGCAGAAGAGAGATTATTCCAGAGTTTGGTTGTTGATGAAAGAAATGAGTTTTGGTAGTACTAGTAAATTGTGTTGCATTTGACCTGAGTGATACGTTCTGCATTTCTTGTAGGATAATTGTGAGTATCGCTACCTCTCGGGGGGATTAGGCTGGTGAGGTAAGGTGGTGCGAAACCGTGAACTATTTTGTGATACTGCAAAATCTTATGGTTGCGACGCCTACTTTGAAGGGTTTCCCATCCCGTTTCTGTATAGAGATCTTGGATGCTGCTTAACTTAGTTGCTCCTGTGATGATTCTGGCTGCTTCAATATTAATGTGTTCTACCTTTTGTGCTAGTTCAGCTGTAGTATTATCCCAGATGACGTCGGCATACTCAAGAATTGGTCGAATGTACGAAAAATAAAGAGTTTCTAATGATTTACGATTAAGCTCATACTTGTGTTTTCTTAAGATTTGTAGACGCGAGGAGGCTTTTCTAACTATATCATCTATGTGCATTGCCCACTGTCCGTTGTTTGAGAAGTTTAATCCAAGATGTTTATGCGTAGACACTTCTTGTATTAGACTTTATGTTCTCGCGATTTGATGGAAAATCGTTGAATCGCGGAATTAAGTACTCGCGTAAAATAAGGAATCTACAGTATTTAATTTGGGTTTCCTAAAAGTAATTTTATATCAAGGATTTCTGAAAAGTCCACTTTCAAATTAATCAGTTTGGGGTTTTTTTTATAATTGATTAGCACTAGGTTATTTTAGTTCTTTCGAATAGATTGTGTTTTGATAATCTGTCTTCATTGTTCTTTTCTTTAAAACACCAAAGTACGTCACAAACAGCTTGTCTTACATGACAAAATTGCATAAATATATCACCCAATTTTCTAATAATTTTATTATGTTTGAGACGCCATTATTGAATGGCTTAAAAAATCATTTATACATATGTACTGTCTCTAACATATATATCGTGTAACACAACTTGCCTGCGTCACATTCAAGGCGCGTGCAAAACACATGAATCCTCTTGACGTGCCAATTTTGTTCAAATTAACGACAGTGTTTTAATAATATGTCACAATTTTTTATTTTAATTGTACAATATTAAATTATGAGGAATAAATTTTATTTCTACCCAGTTTGTTCTACAAATAACTTGGGTCCGCTTATGTCTTTTTTATAAACTGTTTCACTATCATTTGAAAATTATCAACCTCATTTTACCCCATGTTAGATTTTCTGTTATTCATTGTTTAAATTTGGGCTGCTGATAATATGCTTTTGGAAATCATCATTTTCTTGGATTCATTGCCGAATTACCGCTATTGTTGAACTATTTATTTCAAATCAATTTTAGCTTTATATTCACAATCGCAATTCTTTACATATGTTTTGTTTTTGTGCTTTTAAATACGTCTTGATAAAAACGGGAGATTACATAACTGTTTCTTGTGTCATTTATTCTGTCCCTAACTGTAACTATTAATTGTTTTTTTTTTTTTAATAATGATTTTTGCTATCATTTAATCACATCTTTTTAAATGTTAATATAATGCGTATATAGTTGTCTATCTACTAGTATTTTTCCATTGATATGTTACAATGATGTTTCTTATTTAAGAAACAAGGAATTATTCTTTATGTATTATGAGGTGATAATCTTGGTCGGGTCGTGATCAAATCCAATAAAGACCGAAGGGCTATTTGAAGTTATGGGTTTCATACTACAAAATCGATACGTAGTGTTATCACAGCCAAAGACACTGGCAAATGTAAAATAATATAAACACTTAAACGTAAAGGAAATATACAGTTTTTTAAGGGACAGAGATATCTTGGCCAGGAGGACAATACAGTCCTAGCTTCCTATTCTGTCTCGTGTTCTCCAAAACATGTGTCGCGAGTATTTAATATAAAAAGAGTATAATACCAATCCATAACATGTACTTTTAGGATTTCTTAAAAAGATGCCTTTGGCTAAGATACAATTTTAAAATCTATAACTCCACTTGTCTTACTAAATATTTGATTCTGCAGAGTCTTCAGCATCCGGACCTGGTTAAAGGTTTTGGAGCCGATATTTCTGGCCCTAACTTCACCAAACTTGCATGGATGATATATCCAGGAATACCTCTGGACTAAACAAAAACATGGATGCAAAATATAAACATTCAGAGATGTGTGCCTCTTTTGCGTTATTTCAAAACTAAAATTCTTACTTTTACAGAGGCTTTGTATTTGTTCTTTTAAATACTCCATGATAAAAAACATCAATTGTTTTTTATGCTTATGTTCAAAATAATCATTTGTTGAATAGGTTACCTTCCCTGTCTTTTTACTTACGTCCTTTACTCAATTTGTATGCACACACCGCTGCAGTTGTGATACTGTATCTTTCAAAGAATCATGATTCAATGCTATAATATCGAATCTTTTTAACTGTTATATAATGCCATGAATTTTCTGTTTGTTATTTCATCGTTATTTTATTAAATTCTGTATATGCTTATTAATTTCTTTGGGAAAATGTTCATCTTAAAAAGGGCGATACAGCCTTAAGCTTTTGGTGACGGGCCTGACAAAAATATATTTATCCTGAGATTAATACAATTTTGACATCCATAAGCTGTTTCATGTAGTTAAAAACATAAACACTACAAGGTTTATCATATTACGACAAAAATACCAAGATTTGTACGTTTATAATTTTTATTTACAAGGTATCTGTTTTATCTTACATGTTGGTATCCCAGTTGTATGCTTGAGAGAGGAAACCTAAAACATTTTTAAAATTAAGTAAAAAAGTGAGAGGAAATTATATAACCTTTACTAAAAGCATTCATGTTCATGTTTCATGCATATATATTACAATATTTAGTTATAAATTTTAAAAAATCAGAGTTTTTACCTTCAACTTGAAAGCAGTATATTATTAATTTGATCGCAAATAAAAATAAATCTCTTATTTTCACTTTCTATTGTAAAGGTTTAGGTGGAAAAATGAAACATACATTAGCCGTATTGGTTTCTGCATCTAGGATGGTTCCATGGAAGACACGGGCATGGTTCCGTAAAGCATACACAACCACATTGAGGAGGATCATACACTGGCCACGACGATTCTATCGAAGAAAATAACAGATTAGTCAGTTACTTCTGAGTTAAGATGCGAAAATATATCAAGAATAGTAGATTAAAATCATCACTGATTAAAAACTTAAAAAACATAGCTAGGTAATTGATAAATTATATATTTTAAAATGATTACCTGATTCTTGAATTCCAAAGCCCAAAAATACTCCCAAACAGAGTAACACAACAACCAGACTCAGACTGTATCTGAACGTCATTTTCCAATTAATTGCAAGAAATGCCTATTCTTTACGGTGCTGTTTCATATTTATACGATAGAACCCAAAAAAAAAAATTAACACCTGTTTTTTACCGAAATAATGACAATTTCTTGAATCATTATTAATTTTATCACCTTGGTTCCTGGTACTTGCATGATTGATGACAGGTCAATGCCCTGTCAAATTTTAGCATTAAATATTGACAGCTTCGGAACAAAAAAGAACGCGTAAGAAATACGGCGTGCACTATATATTCATATCAGAATTGAAAGCAGAAAATGTTTTGAAGACTGGCAATTATGATACTGAATCTGTTGGCCCGTTGCTCAACTCATGATAACAGGAGGTTTAACATTTTGTAATTTAACTACTGCAAATAATTTGGATATATGAAATACAAACGCATTGTTTTAGGGGGATGTGCGGCAATCTGCAGCTGCGCAGTTCTACAGCTGTTTAAAGTTGTTAAAATAGGCATTGTTCTATTCTAGTATGCGTAATTTTCATACAAACAACTTGTAAAACCTCATATTTATTACTTTTGGTCTCTTGACAACATTTTTGGGCAAATCAAGCCAGTTCAAGAAATGATTACATTATGATCCTCAAATGTAAAATATGGACGCCCTTACCCCTCAATAGGCTTTACTATCATAGGAATTATTGCAGATTATTTTTTAAATCTTAAAATGTTCAACTGCTTAAAAGTACACATTTTAGAATTACTTTTTCAGTTAAAGTGTTAAAGTGCTGTCATGCGCTTTCGGAGCAAAAAAAGATATTTCTTTTCTTTTTCCCATAAATGGCTTTCTGTGTGAATTTCAATTTTAATTTGATAACGTAACGCATTATTCAAAAACAAAAAGTTACAAAACTTTAAACAGCAATGCAAAAGCAGGTATCGCAAAACTTGTTGAAAGTACCATAGCCCACACATGCAAGTCCAAACTACTCGATGATACTGTAAACAGATAGCCATGCTATGACCTTGAATTGCTAGCATTACATAATGGTCACTATGATATTTATGTGTACCTAGGTACTGCGCACTGAATGGTGTTAATGATAATTAACAGAAGGAACTCTGTGACTCTTGTAGCAATGCGTAGTATTCCTAAATGATGTTATAAAACCAGGTGAATAATACGGGCATAATAATATCCAAAAAGAGAGTTAAAAAAACAAGTGTCATATTTGGCGATTCTGTGTCTGCAACGATAGCTCTGGTACTCTATATTGAGTCATGTATTGTGTATTCTATATATTAACCTTTGTAACCTTTTATGCCATGTATGAATGAAGGTATTATGAGTAAGTGATGCCTCATACATAGGTGGGGGACTCCGAGACTCAGGACTCGGAAACTCAAATCCTGCATCCGTACTCTTTGATTGGCAGTTTTGATAGTTTTGTTACTTTATTTAGAAATAAAATATTAATCTTAATTTTGAACACTAAATGTTCACTCATGATCGTCGTAAATGGGCCGAACAAGTCAGAACTGTCCATCATAAGTAAAATGTTATATATACCCATGTAAAATGACGTTGAGCAGATTCTTAGACTCTTTGATTAGGACTGCTTTTGATTGTTGTAATTTTAACTATACGATCACGATTGTTAATAAACTATTGGCTAAAGAAGTGCTGGACTTCGTAGTTTGAGTATCATCTCCAGGAGTAAACAGAGTTTGAAGGCTTACAATACTTTATGTGTACACCAAGGTTGTGCTAGTACTCATATTGCTCTCTCTCTCTCTCTCTCTCTCTCTCTCTCTCTCTCTCTCTGCTTAAACCGTGTATGTGAGGGTAGGGTAGTCCAATGTTGTTGAAAAAGATGACTTCACATCCTTATATTTACATCTTCTGAATATGATTCCCTCTATTTTTTATGGAAACGTATAGTTAATATATAGCTTTATAGAAACAGCCAAACTGCATGAAATCTACACGCCCTGTTTATAGATTGGTCGAAACCTACAGCGACTGAAACCGCGTGACAGGAAACTGGCAGGACTGAAATCTACACGCCCTGTTTATCGATTGGTGGAAACCTACAGCGACTGAATTTGACAGGAAATTGACAGGACTCAAATCTACACGTCCGGTTAATCGATTGGTCGAAACCTACAGCAATCTAAGAAAAATCACAGACTGCACGAAACGAAATAATTATAATGATGTCGGAGTCAAGGGACTGCGAATGATAGCATTGTCTAGCCGCCTAACTAAAAGTCATGTTTTGAAAGTTGTCTAATCAAAGCTATTTTTTTATCATAATGTAGACATTTATGTATATTTTCATTAAATATAAATGATTTGGTCAAACAAAGAGAGATAACTTTGTATTTTGGGTTAAAATAGCTGATTTCATAATAGAAAATAACGGAAAACGGAAATGTTTTTTAAAACATCTTCCCCCCCCCCCCCCCCCCCCCCGCGTGAAACAAAAATTCCTTTTGAGGGGATTTAATTTTTGTTATTTAGCATATTTTTACCAAGGGGTTTGTAGTTTCACGGGGGGGAACAGACCGAAATACATTCAAAAAAAAGAATTCTGCTTTGTAAATTTTCGAAAAATAATTAACAGTTATGAATTAAAATGAAATTTTACTTTAATATATATCGTAAATATGTTATAATTAAGTTTTTATGCACATATTGGCCGCTAAAAATATTTTCCTCACTCATAGAGACCGATTTCAATGAAATATTTTTAAGACCCCGCGTTAGCAAAACTTTTGTTTAAAGATAATTAATTTGATTACAAATTTTATTTTGATATAAACTGATTAGGATTTGATTATACTTTTTAGTAGTTAACTTAGTTTTTAAATATCTGACAGAAATTCCGAAATATTTGGATGTAAAATGTAGGCGGGAAACGGGCGTTAGCGTTCGCAGTTCTTTCCATAGGAAACGATTTGGTCGTCTCTTTTAGCTAGCGTACTGATGTACATTAACAGTAATTTAGTGAAATTTACTTATTTAATACAATCAATTTATCAATTTGTTCAAAGAGAGATTTAAATATAAACAATAAAATACTTTTTAGATGATTCATGCAGGTTATGGGGGTAGCGATCATTGCAGAAAAAATTTACATAACGCGCTTAATTAAGCGGGTTATGTATTTTCTGCAATGTCGCCACCTTCATATCCCGCATGAATCCAAAGAAAGCATTTTAATGATTAAATATGGTATTCTCATATTCATTTTTTATGTTCATATATTCTTGTTTCACAAAGACAAATCAAAATAACTTTGATTCGATGATTTTTATATGCATTTTAAATCATTTCTCGTGTTTTTTAACTGCACTTATACTAGTAATCTGCATTTTCATCTCATGGTCGTAAATGCGTTCCTGAGAGAACATTAACCTACAAAAAGATGGCAAAGTTAAGATAATGAATAAGAAAAATGATTATAGATTTGAATTTTGTATAACATTAGCAAATTTGTTAATGAATAAAGAGCCAATCGGAAGCAATGAAAAGTAAACATGTTTCTATTTTTTATTTGCAAATTTTTAAAAGGGTAAATTATTTTATAAATTGATAAATAAAGAATCAAAGGTTAATTAGATTGATAATTATTTTAAAGGATTGTGAACACATACGTTAACCTATTTGGTATCTACACAGGGGATGGTCCATTGGTAGACAAGGACATGGTGTTGTAAAACACATGCAACCACACGGTGGACGAGGCCATGCTGGCGGGTATAATGCTTCTATTGAATCCAGAATAAGAAATATCAATGTCAATTGATTCAGTCTTGTAATGTCAATAGAGGTGGTGTTAAAATAAAAAAAACTCTATTGTATATATACGAAAATCACTTATTTAACTTTTATAAATATCATTATATTACAAATGTAAGTGTTTTAATAATGCAAAATCTATTGGATATACTAAAATCATTGATATGACTTTTATTTTGAAAAACAAAATGATTGTTAATTGATAATTTTTGTCAGAGATATTTACGCCCCCCCCCCCAACTTTTTTTTTGTTTAATTCAAAAAAAAAATCTACATACCCGATTCTTCAACGCCAAAGCCCAGAAATACTCCCAAGCATAGTAAAGCAACTATCAAAACTAAACCGTTTTTCAGAGTCATTTTGAAGTATCTGAATGGAGCTCCCTCATATTTATACTACAAAGGTGAATAAACAGCATGTACAGTTGACGGAAATCATAACAAAAATGATCATTCATATTGGCTGTTATATCGGAGAACAAACATCTAATACAAATAACACCCTTTTTTACATGGTCGTTAGCAGAAAAATAAAAATTCGCGGAACTGGAGATACAGAATGTTAACAAATTACAAGAAAAAGGGTTGGGTCGTATAAACTACGTTTTAAATCAATATCAACATTTTCCTATGCACTTTTGCCACGGTTTTTTTTAGAATGGTCCGTCGCCCTGATAACAACGACATGCAATTAAATCATGAAAACTTTCCGTAAAGCAAATCGCATGTTTAAATATCTACATATATTGAATCAGATCTGAAAATTTCGATGGATTAATTACAATTATGAATTCTGGAGAATGAGCGTGAGGTAAAGTTTTCACCACACGCCTGTGATGTCATTTCAATTTCTTAATTCGTTTTTTTTTTACACAAAATTGACCGTAATGCTTGTGTGTGTGTGTGTGTGTGTGTGTGTGTGTGTGGTTATACAAAAAGTTCATTTTCATTTTTCTGTGTAAATTGCATCAATCAGTTCGGCGGTATATTAATCATTATAGCATTAATTATTATTTAAAATGATCTCATGATTAATAATATATTAAAATATATTAATTACAATTTATGCAATCGAAAGCACTGATCAACTAATTAAATTCAGATAGTTCAAAGATAACTGGATATGTATAAATCCTTTTTCTGGAATTGTCGGGCAAATTGAAAGGATCATTTAACCTTTTTGACAGGTACAATTAGTATTTATTATTTCAAATTAGTATTTGCATGCATAAAACGTAGCTCATACATTAACAGTATAAAAAGTGGGAAAGTCTTAACAAATTTTTTTTTTTCGATTTTAATGTTTACAATGCTTCAGTAAGGCATTTTTAATAGGCAACCAAAATTTGAGTGTCATTTGTTGAGTTATAAGCGAGTTACAGAGCTTACAATTCTTCGCCATTAAACAAAGCGTTTGTTTACATTTTGAATGTTGAAGTGAAAATTCCAGTTTTAGACCTCAAATAAATGTGTTAATCGTTAGGAACTGTTTAGTTATGCTTAAAATGAATAAGAAGATAGACAAATAAGGTGAAAAAGATTTTTTACTGGTATATTGAACCTATGTAAACAAAAACAGGGCACGAGCCTTGTTTACATGACGAGGAATTGTGAGCCCTGTATCTTGCTTAAAACTCATCGACTGGCACCCAAACTTCATTTGATCATTAGAAATGCATTCCCAAAGCATTGTAAATAATAAAAGCAGACAAATAAAATTTGACCAAAATCGTGACCATGCCCCTTTAAGGAGCTGGGTGGTCAACAATTTCCGATCAGAACTATACCTTAAACTTTTGAACATGGTATTTCTAGCCATACACTTTTACTTGTAAAGAAAAGATATAGATATTTTAGCTTTAAAATTTAAACGTTTTCCTCTATACAGAACTCTTTGCCTATAGTGGACCCACAATACTATCATAAATCTGATTTAAATGTATTACCCTACCTCACGGCTAGTTTGTACCTATTTGGGCAGATGTGGTATCAAGTAGTAATTTTAACCCGGTCGTAGAGATTTCTATGGTCAAAATTCAAAATAATTAAAGGTCAGAGATCAATGACTGAAATATGACTAAAACTTCACAAACTGAAATAAATTGTAAAAAGTCGCAAATTATTTTAATTATCAAATTTAAACATATTTATAAACTTTTTGCTTTTTTAGATTGTATTTATTGATGTGAAACAAAATATTTCCATACAATGTATGTCTGCCTGTTTGCATGATTAATCGATTTTCTTCAAATAATTATACTTTTGAATGTTGAAATGTAATTTTACATGTATATTTCACGATAATCACACACAAACAAGAAAATTTGACAATAAGAATTAAAATTATGAATTAAAACAACAATTAAGTTACACTAAACTTTACAGGTATGTATAGTAAGTTTTGATTGTTACTTTAAATAAATCGAGATATTTTGTTAAAAAGGTGATCCGGTATATAAGAATAGTTTAAATCTGGTAGGAAATATGGCTTGAAATACATTTTTTTCATATGTTCGTCTTTACGTATGACCTCGCTGGACGTAATCTGACTTCAAATGTCGATACAATGATACAAATTTTATAGGTTTTTTAGCGTTTTACCGATGGGCCTTGGATCAGCTTTGAACCAGTAGAATATTTCATGCAAAAATAAGTAATGAATGTATAAAATTTTAATATGCAATGTATTATTTAGAGTCTTTGTTTAGTGATTTTGCAATATGCTAGAGATTTAATAATTTTTGCAACATTAAAATGTAAAAACTAATTTTTTCATCCATTATTTTTTTCATTATCAAATTGAAAATCAGGAATGACGTGTGTGTACATGTAAATCTGTACAAAATAAACCTACATGTATATAAGTAAGTTTAAAATTTCCAATTAAGTATGTTATTTTAAAACAATACATATCTCTCAGCGGCGTATTGTCCTACGTTGTGGGTCTCAACTGTAATTTAATCGCACATCTGTTTCATGGTTCGTTTAATTCTAACAAAAACTAAGTTTTGTCCACTTGTATATACACAAACACGTTCAATTAAAAAAAAACCTATGCAATTTGGATTTTTTTTTTGCCTCATGTTTCTTGATCACATTTTTAAATAATTAGCGTAGTGCAGTATCAATAACAACATATCAATACCAGCAGAAATTCAAATATTCTGATTGTTTAAGAACTTCATGATAATGTTGGAATTATCAATGTATCAAACTGATTATAATTTTATCATATTTTATTAAAAAACCAAAAGTACGGTATTGTTTGCTTTTCTTCTTCGTGTTTGCTAAGATACATATCAGACACAACAATTTCAAGAATTATATAATTCATTAAGTTGTAATAGTAGAAATCTTCAACTCTGTCGTGAAACAATCATAAACACAAGTAAATATGATTTATTTTAAGTATTTCTCCACAATTTAAAATACGATATACATGTATGCTCATTTCTTTACTTAATTGTCTTATAAAACTGATTTGATGAGAAATCTATAAAATCAGACCAAAAAAAAAGAAAAGGAGAGTGCATTTACGGAAAAATACGTCCTACCATTATGTAGATCTACGAAAGAAAACATTTTTATAGGCGTGTCATCATTTCACTGTGTATATTGTCTTAAAGGCGCATGGTCATGATTTTGGTCAGAAATTGTTTTTCCGATTTTAATATTTACAATGATTCAAATTGGCATTTTTAATAGGCAACTGAAATTTGAGTGTCATTTGTTGAGCTATAAACGAGTTAAACAGGTTGAAATTCTTCGCTATGTAAACAAAACGTTTGTCTACACTTTGAACGTTGAAGTAAATATTTCATTTTTAAACCTTAACTAAATGTGTTAAACGTTAGACACTGTTTATCTATGCTTAAAATAAATAAAAAGATAGACAAATAAGCTGGAAAAAGATTATTTACTAGTATATTGAAACAATGTAAACAAAAACAGGACACACGCCTTGTTTACATTACAAAGAATTGTGAGCTCTGCATCTTGCTTATAACTCTACGAATGACTCGCAAATCTTATTTGATCATTAGAAATGCATTTCTAAAGCATTATAAATAATAAAAACATAAAGATAGAGTTTGACCAAAATCGTGACCATGCCCCTTTAATATATATGAATCACTGGTGTCTGTAGATGCGATATTTTTTATTCCTATAATTAATCATAGTTTTAGCTAATAAGGCATGCACCACTATTGCATGAATAATCTTTATGGTGTTAAACAGTCCATGAATTCAGGCTTTCAGTTTATCAACGTTGTTTTCTTTGCAAGACAAATATTAGAAAGGACATTTAGACAACAATTACTATAATGTCAAGAAAATATCTTCATTTAACTTTTTTATACTAAAAAACAATAGTTGACAACAAAGTGAAAAAAATCAAACATTGAAAAAACGCTTAAATCTTCATTTTTATCCCATTTAAAAGATATTTGACCCAAGAAAACTCCACGGCCGGACAACAATGTTTGAAGAGGAGGATATCTTTAAAAAAAACTTTCAGCCGTGAGGTATGCCGGTCCATTAAAATCGAAAAATAATCGATTTTTTTCTATCTTTGTCACCTCACTACTAAAGAGGCTAATCATACCCTCAAAATGGTCACAATCACAGCCCTTTTAAGACGAGTCAAAGGTACAGAAAAATAACTGAGGCACTGTCTGATTTTTGTTGTTGTTTAACCGAAAATTCGCTTTAAAGAGATCTGGGGCTCGTAACATAAAGCATGCTAAGATTTTGACTTAAGTAGGGTCATAAGTAGGACCTTAGGACCTACATAAGTCCTGCTTAAGTATGTCTTATTCCGTAATATAAAGCAAACTTAACAATGTCTTAGCCAAGTCATGCTTATGTTAAAAATTAAAAACGAATTTTTCATTTCTTTTGTGGAATTTGAATGCATTGGTAAAATAATCATTGTCTTTGGTTGATAGCTTATTTATTCTTGATATCTTTGATATTACAAGGGGTGGATGTAAATGTACAGTCAAATAATTCAAGGTGGCATGAGGATACATACATATGTACCTAAAAATTTTAAAAAGCTCAAAGCGATGGATCTTAAGCAATGTATTCAGTCTATAGTTGTTACTTCTTTGTTTTGACGTATATCCACTTGTCCAGTTGTTCTCGAAGACTGTCTGTTGCGTAATATCGTGATGTCGTTAGACTTGATAGAATAATATGGTAGATTTCTTTTTTATCTTTTATTCTACATCTTACCTTACCAATGAGGCAATTCACATGCTCTAAGTATTCCGTCATTAAGTCGATATACATTGTAATGAAATGAGGCGATCGTCGTCTTCAAAATCACTGAGAATGTTTCTGTCTTCAAACGTCCTTTTTTAATTTCTAAAGCTTCGCGAGTTTACAGAATATATAGTTACTTCTTGTAAACTGACCATTACATGTTTACAACCTATTCAGCAGCCCAGTTGCATACTATATGGAAAATGTTACATCTCATTACGACCACTGTTAGAATTTATATCAATTGAATCAAAACTTTTATATTGGTGAATATTAAGACATTGATGTTGTGTAAATATGTGATTAATACACTGAATTCAAATGCTAAATTAAAATAAATAACATTAAAACTTATAAATGTATAAAAAAAATATTTAAGACATACTAGAGTCACTTTAACCGGTCCCCTAAGTTTCGGGTAAATTGTCCTAGCTAAGCACTCTTCTAGTTACGGACTTAAGTCTAAAAATGTACATAAGTCCTACTTAAGCACTGTCTAAGACTTAAGTACCCTTTATGTTACGAGCCACTGGGGCTCGTAACATAAAGCATGGTAAGATTTTAAATTAAGTAGGGTCATAAGGAGGACTTAGGCTGCATCTTAGGACCTACATAAGTCCTACTTAAGTATGTCTTATACCGTAATATAAAGCAAACTTAGCAATGTCTTAGCTACGCCAGTCATGCATGGTCACGATTTTGGTCAAAAATTATTTTTTTTCGATTTTAATGTTTACAATGCTTCAGTAAGGCATTTTTAATAGGCAACCAGAATTCAATTGCCATTTGTTGAGTTATAAGCGAGTTACAGAGCTTACAATTCTTCGCTATGTAAACAAAGCTTTGTTTACATTTTGAATGTTGAAGTGAAATTTCCAGTTTTATACCTCAAATGAATGTGTTAATCGTTAGTAACTGTTTAGTTATGCTTTAAATGAATAAGAAGATAGACAAATCGGTTTGAAAAAGATTTTTTACTGGTATATTGAACCTATGTAAACAAAAACAGGGCACGAGCCTTGTTTACATGACGCAGAATTGTGAGCCCTGTATCTTTTTTTTTTTTTTTTTTTTTTTTTTTTTTGTGAGTGAATATTTTATTGGCTCAACAATTATGGTACATATATTTTTAGAACATAATTCAAAACGTTTCACAATAGAATAAATGATAAATAGGATGGAAACAGATCAATACACGAGTACTTTGGACATGGAGCTAAAATATTAACATGGATCTAAAATATACATGCATCTTAGTTTTTAACATGGTAGAAAGCATTGATCAGCAATCTTCAAACAATCAAGACAATCCATATAATACTGAAAGACTACAGTTTATAAGTTAACTAATATTGGCTGCCATAATTCGTAAAAAATGTGCATTTGATTCTTCGAACAAAGATAATTTTCTTTCGCATGAAGTTTGTTTCTTAGAAAATTTTTAAAAGCAATGAACTCAATTTGTTTGCCAGGAGATTTTGAATGAATTAGATGTATAAAGCATTTTCCAAGTAAAATACAATAATTTAGTGGAACATTTTTTACTTTGTAAATACCAAATATGACATCTTGCATTGTTAAGTGATTGACATTTTCTATATGTTGTTGCCACCAATAAATTAGATCTTTCCAGAAAATTTGTATGCTTTTACATTGGAAATATCTATGATGTATAGTGTCAATTTCATTACAGTTGTCTGTGTTACAGTTCGGACTTGGAATCAATTTCATATTAAAAAGCGACTTGTTGTGTACTATGATTCTGTGTAATATTTTGAGCTGAAGAGATTGTGCGTTAGTTTGTGTGCAACACTGAAAAGGTAAATTAAATATCTTTTTATAATCAGAGACTGGAATTTCTACTTCAAATATTTCTGACCATTTTTGAATACAGAGAGTAATTTCCTTACAACTGTTAATTAAAATCCAATATGCATCTTTACATTTTAATTCACTTAATGATATAAGTTTTCCTTGAACAGACAAGGAGTGCATTATATTCCCTTCGCTATGAGGAGGATGTGTTTTGTCTTTGACATGTTTTTTCCAGTTATTTGGGATAGAGGAAAGAAGACTGTTGTATTGAAGAAAAGAGGGTTTAAATTTAAATTTTTCGTAAAACTCATCTAAGGTTAAGAAAGAACCATCATTGTTAATAATATCTTTAAAAAACATTATACCATTTTTATACCATTCAGAAAAAAAGATTGATTTATTGTCGATGCATATAAAATTGTTAAACCACAAGCATTCTGTAAAAATGGGTGGGTTTATACTGATTTCATTCATACAATTTCTAAATATTTTCCATGAAGTAATTATATTATAATAAAAGGTAGGTAACTTTGCTGGAAAACTTGGCAGGCTACATCTTGTTAAGAGAAGATCAGTAATTTCTATTTTACTAAAAAAAGCATTTATTAATTTTTTCCATTTTGCATCACTCTCACTAAAAAAGCCCTGTATCTTGCTTAAAACTCTACGATCGACTGGCACCCAAATTTCATTTGATCATTAGAAATGCATTCCTAAAGCCTTGTTAATATTAAAAACAGAAAAATAAAGTTTGAACAAAATCGTGACCATGTCCCTTTAAAAAGTATATACGAATTGTTCATTTCTTTTATCAAAATTGACTGTATTGGTATTAAATCATTATTCAATGTGGCAGCGATGGATCTAGCCAGTGTATTCAGTCTATTGTTGTTACCTCTCTGATTGACGAATATTCACTTGCTTAGTCGTTCTCGAAGGCTGCCTGTGGCATAATACCGCGATGCCGTTAGAACTTGGTTGGATACTACAGTAGATTTCTTTTTATCTTTTGTTTAACATCTTATCTCACAAATAAGGCAATTCACATACTCTGAGTGTAATTTCTTCTTTAAGTCGATATCTTGGAATGAGGCAATCGTCGTCTTTAAAATCACTGTGGGTTTTTTCGACTTCAAACGTCTTTTTTTAATTTCTCAAGTTTCGCGAGGGTACATATATAGTTAGTGTTACTTCTTGTTAATTGACCATTACGTGTTTACACCCTTTTCAAAAGCCCACTTGCATACTATATGGAAAATGTTACAGCTCATTGCGACTACTGTTAATACATGCACTTATATCAATTAAACCAAAACTTTGATGTTGGTGAATATTTATATATTAATTTTGTGTAAATTTTGTGTTAAATACACTGTATTCAAATGCTTAATTGCAATAGTTAACAATAAAATTTCTAATTGTGTGTAAACAAAAATAAGGATAAAATTAAGTCACCTTTACCGGCTTCCTAAGTTTTGGGTAAATTGTCCTAGCTAAGCACTCTTCAAGTTACTTATTTAAGTCTAAGAATATACATAATTCTTACTTAAGCACTGTCTTAGACTTAAGTACCCTTTATTACGAGCCCCTGATGGTTAATATAATACCCATCAGATAATTATGCCTTGAAAAATATACAAGGGTTGATCCAAAAGTTATGTCACACTCTGTATTGTGCTTATCATGGTAAATCAGGATTTGCAAAATCATATTTTTTCTAATTTAGGTTGAAAAACTTATTGAATTTTGATAAATAATTAAAAAAGATATAGATGATTAACACGTTATAATGTATACGATGTGATATCGCCGTGTCAAAAATTATTGTCAAGTTTGACATTTTTATTTCATAGTAAATTTCACAGCTCAAAAGTTCTGAAAGCTCCAAACGTCAAAATAATTTAATTAAAACAGACTTAAAAGGAACTTTTCAAACCGTTGTAAAAGTGTTGAGAACGTCATTGGTGATTTTAATTATCTACGTGATGCTATTCATCTCTCTAACACAAAACTAAAAAGCCTTGCATGCATAAAAGAATGCAATCAGTTTTGATTTGAAGTATACAAATCACCAATTGATTTGAATTTCACTGAAAGTTTAAGAGAGTCAATAGGATGTATCAAAACTGGTCCTAATGTTTTATGAAAGCATTTGGCTCGCTTTTTACTAAGAAGACGGTCAAAAGACGATAAGACAATGAGAAGGAAAGTTAAAGCTAACGTTTTTCGATGCTCTGAGGTTACGTATATGTCTTTCTGTAAATTTTTGTGGAGCCCTCGATTTAACCCACAACAAAGTGAGATATAGCTGCAGGTTTGTAGCTCCCGGTCTGAAAAAAATTCTCTCTCTCTCTCTCTCTCTCTCTCTCTCTCTCTCTCAAACACACATACATTTTCAACTAATAAACACCTTCTTTCTGGATGTATGTTTTTCATAACTCCTTAGTATTAGTGTGACAGTTACCGAGGGTCAGAGAAGAATAATAATTCCTTCTTTGTATTCTATAGTTGAAATTATCATTTATTTTTCAAGTTACACTTGATTCTTCCTTTCACATGTCTCTGTAAAAGAATAAAGAAAAAGATTAATTTCACAAAGAAACTCTAATACACACACGCATACACATACATGCACTCTTTCTCAAATTTATCTTATTATCCAATGTTCCAAAATTTCGGTTACATGTGTATGTACTGACACTTTGGACTCTAGAAGTCTGCTGATACGACACAAGAACGGGTTGTTAGTACAGGGACAAGGGGCCGTAACGCACTGAATATCTGAACAGCAAAGCAGAGCCATGGACCCTAACATTAAAAAGATGTGTCTGAATTTCACTACTTTTTCATTAACAGAAAAAGGTAAAATTTGTATTATGCACATTTCTATTATTGTACAGCACTTTATAGTTATCTTAGAATTAGATTTAGCGCTTTATTAATGTTTTTGATTGTATTATTTTATAATATTAATTCTTATTGTACAAAAAATTAAAAAGGAAAAGAAAAAAAACATACCTTCTGTTAGATTGGCTAAAAGGAGTCCAATAACGACCACAGAGAACACACAGATGAACCACTTCATGTCTTTTTTGTCGTTGAGATAATAATTGGAGAATTATATATATACTGCGTAGAAGAAATATATATATATACTAGCATACCTCGGGGAAAATATTGCCATTGGCTAGCAACGTGTCAATATTTCATTAGAATTAGGGCGCAATGATTAATTGTTAATCATTTTTCTGGTATGAATCAGTATAGGGATATATAATGACACAATTTGTGTTACAAAGGTTGTTTCTACAAGTAATATAATTTCATTTATTTATATATATTTGATAAAAGAAGAACTCTTATGTTAATTGCTCTATCTGCGTGCGTGCGCGCGCGCGATAAAAACGAGCACCTGCAATGGACCTATAAACAAATATGCAATATCAATACTACGTTGATTGTGTATACATAACTAATATACATGTAAGTTATCATATGTCATTATCTGGTTATGCTGAACAAATATCGGAATGTTGGTCAAGCCGTATTGTTTTGTTTCACAATTCTTAAATGTATATCTGTTTACATTTCAGAAGCGCACATCATGGTTTTTTTTCTAAGCCATCATTGAACTTTAATTGATAGTAATGAACTATGACAACTTCGTGCTGTAATACTATCGACACATCCATTCACTTCAGACGCGGTACTTACAAGGGTGACTGAGGGTCATTAGTCAAAGTACTGTGGTCCCTTGTATCTTTTCAGCCAGCCTTTGGTCAGTCCCAGTGTGTATTCTGTCCTTGTCCTACGGCCGTAACAGGCCATCCCTCTTATCCTAGATAATCAAATACAGTGGACACAATCTATTAGCCGCGATAGGACAACAATAGTGAAACTGATGCATTGTTGAGATACCCGAAAAACAGGGCTTTGAAAAAAACGAACACTTCCACCATGTTAAAAATGACTGACGAAGGTTTGGTAACTTATGAAGAAGGAGAGGCCAAACCAATAAAGAAGAGGCTGTTGTTGAATTTTGCGTCAATCTGTATTATGTGGATGTTTTCCTTCACTGCTTACTCGGGGCTGCAGAACCTGGAGTCGAGTTTGAACCCCGGTGTGGGAGTGTATTCGCTTGCAGCTTTGACGGGCGGGGGACTTGTATCCTGTCTGTTAGCTCCCGTCATCATTAGCTACATTGGATGTAAAGGTGCTCTCATCATCTCATGGATTACTCTGTGTGTTTATGTGGGCGCCAACTATTATCCTGCTGGCTATGTTCTTATCCCCGGGGCTGGGATCGAAGGTCTGGCTACTGGACTAATGTGGACGGCTCAAGGCGCTTTAGTGACATCCATTGCAATGGAGTATGCTAGAATAACACAGGGAGCGTTCGATGATATTCTCAGCAAGTTCTTTGGAATTTTCTGTGCTGCATTCCAGAGCACACAAATTTGGGGAAATCTTATTTCTTCTCTCATCCTTGTCAACGAAAATAGTTCATTGAATTTAACTACACCTCCAGAATACTGTGGGAAAAATTTCTGTCCATTAAGTATTAAACCTGAGACAAAGAATGTAACTAAGGCAGGGGTACATCCTGAAAGCAAAATAGAGATTATTCTGTTGAGTGTTTACATGGGTTTCTCTGCTGTGGGTTTGTTAGTCACCTGCATAATGCTTCGACCAATGAAACAGGAACACAATGGACCGACGGAATCATTCAGATCCAAACTAGTGTCCACTGTCCGTCTACTTGTCACCAATTCTAATATGGCGATGCTTGTTCCGTTTTACCTCTGGACTGGTTTAGAGCAAACGATAGTTTTTGCCGAATTTACAATGGTAAGCATCCATGGCCAGTAAAGTTTCAAATTTCTTTATTTCGTATTCTTTGGAGAAGGATTTGAAAAAATGAACAATAGACACCTACTCATTGTTCTATCTACTGTTTATATTTTATTTACCCCTAGTATTCCTCCCTAACTGCCTTTTCAAAAGCGTGGTTACAAAACATCGCAAGTCACTTGTTCAATGAGGGCAAAACAAAGTTGTAGGCATCTTCTTTAAATACCTTTTTCAGGCGTATGTGAATTGTGAGATTGGGATAGAGTGGATAGGATACACCATGATTTGTTTTGGTGTCGCCAACACCATTGGTTCTCCAATCAGTGGCGTCCTCGGCAAGCGTGTCGGCAGACCCACGCTCTTCATCGTCGCCACAGCTCTAAACATTTCGGCTCTTGTTGCGATGGAACTTTGGCATCTAGCCAGGAAGCAGTTAATCGTATTTTTCGTTATTCCCGGGATCTGGGGGCTAGCTGATTCAATCTGGCAAACGCAAAGCGCAGGTAAATGTGGAATTGATTCCATATACCGGTGTAATAATACTTGCATCACAATCAGTTTCTCTTCATACCTATTACAGGCATATTGTTTCCATACTAAGATACCTATAGACATAATTGAACATGTACTTTCACTTCATTTAAGACATACCGGTCTTCCGTTTATATTTCTACTAACGAGCTATGGATTTACAATGTACAGCTAAAGTATACATAAACTGGTCTCATGTTCATGTCATATGGCATTATAATATATAATTTGTTTGAAATGTTCCTTTTGCAGCTTTGGTTGGTCTTGCATTCTCAGACAAACAGGAACCGGCTTTCTCAAATCTCCGCATGTTTCAGGCGCTGGGCTTTACCGTGGGCTACCTATACAGCAACCACATGTGTGAATACAAGAAACTATACATCGCGGGTGGCGAGCTTATCTTCTCTATGATTCTAGTGATGGCTGTAGAATTCAGACTCAAGAGAGACGCTCCAAAGAAAGACAATCTAGTCATATAAATTTCTGTCAATTATTTTTGAAACTAGAAACCTACATTTATTCCATTAATACGGACAAAACGGGTATTGTATTTAATGTATATATATGTAGAAAAACAATTAATGCTAACTTACAAGATAATACATGCTTTCATTTGCAAAAATTTTAAGGATCGTCGATTAGTGTTTTTTAAACTAACAGCGTGTTTTAATGCTAAAATCTACTTCGTTGTGTAACAGTTTCTGATTGGGACATTGGTGTCTGTTTTTTATATCTTTTACTGACTAGCCGTAACATGAACTTCGGGACTTCAAGCTGCTGAACATATGGTCTTGGTTACATGACGGATTCAATCTCTCCGAAAAAGGTTAACGCAAAGGAAATAATTAACATATTTCTTCTTGTATTTTCTTGTTCCCAGTAGGTAGTTAACTTAATATTAATAAAATACTTATTGGTAGGGTGTAATCGACCATGGTGCATATCTTTTCACAGTAAAGACTCTTATAAAATTAATACAGCGCAAAATACAAGATTTTGCACAACTATTGAAAGTGAAACTTTTTTTTAAGGAAAAAATGTAAACACAGCATATATTACCAGATTGAAGGAATAGTCCAGAACACATTCTTTGTTCCTAGAGACCTTGCATTGTGCACATTTTTAAATTTCTTCAAATTCTACATTGCTTCCAACTTTCAATCATTGCCAATGGTAGTATTGCTATGATCAAATGAGATTGAGCAAGATTTTAATACTGTAGTTAATACACATGACGACAATGAATGTCGTAAAAAATGAATGCAATTATTAAAAGCATATTAGATTATGTTGTAAAACAATAAAAATGCATGCTATACATGTATATCAAATACTGTGGATTCATTCAATGGTAACTAAAGACATGTAGTAAAAAAAAATTCTGTTCTTATTTGAAAATCTTTTGATTTTCATATCAACAACAATATTGGTGAACATGATAATGAAACCACAGCATGTTGAAGTGAAAATGTTTCATGAATAAACATTATAATATCTGAAATTTTGAAAAGCACTGATAATGAGTATACACATTTCTGTACCACTAAGTACAAAAGTTTATGTTCCTTGCGTTAGCTTTATCAATACGGACGCATTTTCCACAATTTTGATTACATTTACTTCCTTTTTCTACTGAAAGAGAACCTAATATATGTAATCAACAATAACATAAATCAAGTAGAAGGAAATATTTACAGATTTTTCATAAAAGTCAAAAACTGGAAAAATTTAAAATCAGCGCAATATCAAAATGCACCCATTTTTTAAATTTTTAACTTATAAATGCTGGATTTGGCATTGCTAGTATTCATCATAAAGAAGCATAATCGATTGAGGTCAACAATTTTAGTTGCACAATATTTTAAGAAGGAAATGTCTTACTTTCCTTTGTTATCTATCTCCACATTCTTTTCAACTGATAAACTTAATAATATCAAATAAAAAAATCCAATAACTGAAGCAAATGTATATGTAATATCAATATATATAATAATAAAACATATTTTGTACACTAACATAAAAGTCATTATTCATAACATACATCAACTCATTTCAACAACTATTGAACACTCAATGGTTATGATGCATGGTATATGACCTTTTTTTATCATAGCCACAATTATGCACAATTAATGAGTTGCGTATTGCCATATAGCATCTACATTATTATTCGGAACATAAAAAATTGCCTAAACCAAGCCTAAGTTCATACTGAGAGAGTAATTAACAGATTGGTTTGTACACAGATGGTAGTCAGCACAATTAGTCTTCAATTTCTAAATACCTCTACAAGAACATAATAAATGCACTGCATACAGTCAAATAACTGCATGTACAAGTCTCTGTAATATATTTTTTTGTAATGTCTATGCAGGATTTATCTTCTGTGAATTGACAACAGAGTAATCAATTACCCACTGCTAACTCATTGACTATTTATGATGAGGGGCCGCAATCAGACCAGAGTCAGCAGTAGTTTTATTGTCAACTCTAAAACGAAACCCACTGGAGGATTCTTTTAGGCACAATGACTCTCTGCCAAAAGAAATAACTCTTGAATTGTAGTAACTGTAAATGACTCCTCAAAATATTTCCAACACATTGCCATGCAAGTTATGTGAAATGGTGTGCACTTTAATTCAAATTTTTTTTAAAATATTATAATCACACAGGAATTTTTTCTTATAAGAATGATCATAGGTTAATGAACTTTACGTTTAAAATCAGTATCAGTCTTCACTATTCACTCTGCGACTCGCAGATCTGCTAACATTTCCTCTCCTTCCGTTTGTGAAAGATTTTTCCGTTACATTATCAAGAGTCGAAGTTTTGGTCACCGGAACCAGATGCTGACTAAGCTTCAGTATCTTGGCTACGATAATAAACACAAACATTCCAGTAAACTCAAGGACAGCTAAGAAAAAGAAATAATAATCAAGATGGCAGGCTTTGGTAAAAGTCCCAGTATTGCAGCCCATACGACAGTTGATATTGCCAAAGTCTTCTTGAAAGAACCAGGTATCTTTGAAGGCAAACATGGTTCCAGTTCCCAACAGACTCCCGATCCCAGTAAAAAGATAGAAGAATCCCATGATGATCCCCTTCATAGACTTGGGTGCCATTTGGTAGGCAAATTCCAAAGCTAGAATGATAGACAGATTGTTTTCACATCACATTACGTAGTCCTAGAACCAATCTAATAAACGATTACAGTACAGCATTATTTAAGTGACTTATATTTACAATCAATCTTAAAGGGGCATGGTTACAATTTTGGTCAAATTATTTTTCTGATTTTAATATTTGAAATGCTTTAGTCAGACATTTTTAATAGGAAACCAAAATTTGAGTGTCATTTGTTGAGTTATACGCGATCTATAGAGACTACAACTCTTTGCTATGTAAATAAAGCTTTTGTTTACATTTTGAATGTTGATGTGAAAATTCCATTTTTAGACCTAAAATGAATGTGTTGAACGCTAAGAACTGTTTATTTATGCTTAAAATGAAAAGAAAATAGACAAATCAGTTTGAAAAAGACATTTTACGGGTATATCGAACCTATGTAAACAAAAAAAGAACACGAGACTTGCATGTTTATATGACGAAAAATTGTCAGCCCAAACAAAACAAACAAAGTTATCGAAATTAATACATAACTTAATTATCAAATACAAAACTGCACAAAACAGTAAACTTAGTAAGTACATGAAACTACTGAACCAAATTTAGCAATATATGCATGAACCTTCACAAGTAGTACTGTATAAAAATAAAATCTTCACAAATCATTGTATAGAGGATGCCTATAACTTTAATCTTGATTTTAGTCATCATTGCTCATTTGCTGTTTATATATCTATGACGTCACTTAAATGACCTAATTCCCGCAAATTTGCAAAAAATGAAAATACTCTCTTTTTTTCTCCATATTTTGCATTCGGAAATATAGAGCGCAGGTCTGCTCAAGTGCGATTTTAACATAATATGTTTTTCTTCCGATAGTTATACACATTATATTAAAAAATGGTACTTGAGCAAGCCTGCGCTCGATGTTTCCCAATCGAAAAACCATAGGAAAACACCCATATTTTGCTACAAAACATCAATTTATCAAAATAATGCAATCTTTATGACGTCATTTCTACATTATGACGTCACTGTGTTGATAATCTCATACACCTTTATTTCCAATATGATTTTAACTATCTTTCACCTTATTTTTAAAGCTCTTTCTAAAATTTTGATTTCGGGGGCAAAAATTGCATAAAACCGCACATAGGCCTTTAGCAATTTATGAAACTTCACAACCAAATTTAGCTATGCAAGTAATTTCAAATTTAGCCGTGTCAATAACTTCACAGCCAAATTTAGCTTTGTAAGTACATGCAATTTCACAACCAAGTTTAGTAAGACATCATTTTGACAAGAGCTTGGACTTTAGGAAGTTGTGTCAAACAGCAATGTGACTTATGCCTGTCTTTTTCATTGATGGCCGCTCGATCAATAGCCCTTTGAAATCTACATGATTTGTCTGGCTTTTGAGCTAAACCTACCAATTTGTGAATATTTAACTTCACCACTGTCATTTTAAACTTGTTTGGATGCAAGAAAATGAAGAAATAGATAGCTATGTCCTACTGAAAGTACAAGATCTTGTTAAAATGGTTGGAACGCACCTGCCACACTAGTAAAAACTTCACTGATACCAATCAGAGCGTACTGTGGGATCTGCCAAAAAACACTCATGTCTGCCGCCCTATAGACTGTGTGACCTACAAGTATACCTAAATTGAATATCTATCTTATTTTTATCTTTAATATAAAGGGTAGAAATCACACATTTGCATGCTCTAACCTCTGTTCAGCAATAGCCTACTCTTTAAATATACTTGTATACCCAGGTACTTAATTATTTCTATAGATAGTTATCACATGAAATTACTATGACTTTATTTAAGCCTTGACAATATATGTTTTAGTAATTCTAAATAGTTCCTGAGATTGATGCACGATGCACAATGCTTAAAAACTAACCTGATAGATTCATCTTCAGTGTAATTATTGCAAGTGGAACAATTAACAAATAAATTTTACATGAAGTTGTACATGAAAAATTAAAAGAATACAGGTGACAGATTCATGGGTAAGATGACTATAATCATGTCTAAAATTATATGACTACCTAATTTAGGGTTGATAATACCTATGGTTTGATTGATTGTATAACTACAGCATTCCTCATTTGGAAATTTCCAGACCGCTCTCAGTCGAAAAAGTTCCACAATGCCAGCAACAAGGACAGCAATGGTTGCAAACATCATTCCCACACTGATTCGGCATACTATCCCAACATGCATGTCACGCTTCTTTAGGTAAGGGTAGATGACTCTGTCAAACAGCGGCAGGAGAATGATTAAGAAAACCACGTCAAACAGCGAGAACCATGCTGCCACTAACTGAAAGAGACCACCATCAATTAATCTACAGCATCTAAATTAAGATCTGATGAAATTAAAAAGCAATCATTTTTGTTTGCTAACGGGCTCATGTACATTGAAATCAAAACCAAACAATATGATTGCAAAACTATAACAAATTCAAAGTACTTTAATTAATTTTAGATTGAAAGATCTCCTCTCTTTGTTGTAAATTAAGACATATCTAATTAGGTAATACCTGATACACCAATGATTTATAAATTACTTACTGTTGATTTTTTGGTTGATTCAGGCGAATAACTTGAAGAATTCATATCATGGCATATTTTATATTTCTCAACATTTGAAATATCCAGTTTCATATGTAAACCTTGGAGCTCAAAAGTTGTCTGCATCTAGAAGCGTAAATGCACATTTAAACAAAAAACAAAACTGCAAATCCCTTTCATGAGATCACTAAACACTCAGTTAAATGAATTCCTGTCATGTACTCACCTGAAAATACACCATCCAGTAGGGCAAAAGCGTCAAAAACACACAGAGGATCTTCAGAAGTTGTTTGACATCTTCCACTGCTGTTTCATGAAAACTTCCACCATAACGGCACTTGGCTTTATCCAGGAAAGATGGGGAATGCTCTGTGGACTTCAACTCCGGAATGTCCGATGAATCTGCACTATAAGCCCAAAAACAATCATTAAGTGTTGCATAACATTTCATTGTTGATATTAAAGTCACTGTATATGAACAATTTCCTCCAATACAGAGATAGAGGGCTTTTAGGGAGTACTGTATACAGGGAAATATTCACCCCTGTTTTATTTTCAGCCGTTTTGCCCTCTTTGCCAGTGGCCGATTTAAGACTGGGCGAATTCCAATGTCTCAAATTATCCCTCTTTAAAACAACTTTGTTAGGGCAAATTCAAGACAAGACAAAATTCTTTGCAAATGTAGAAGGGCGAAAATAACATGAGGCAAAAATAACCCAGTATACAGTATGTCTACAGACTATAATACTCACCTGATGTGTTCAACATTGTTCTCTCTCTGTCTGTGCAGTGTCCGTCTTTGGCATGACTCAAACAAAATTTTGAAAATGTTTGTCAAAATACTTCCTGTCTTTGGAAGATACACATAAGACCAACATCCTAAAATGAAATTACAATTCTTTTAAAATATATTAAACTGTAAGCAACAAAGCCATACTACATGTATATATGATTTTATTAGCATGAATTTTATTCCATGTACAGCATTTCAAAAAGTGCCTCGAAGAAGATGTTCAAATTCAGCAAATAATTGAATAAATGTTTTAGTCAACAGAAAATAATAATAATGTTAAATTACCTGCTATGAAAACGAGGCAAGATACACCTAAAGAAATATTGGAGGAAAGGAAACCAAGGAAGAAGCTGATATCCTGCTGAACATAGGTGACACCTGACAAAGCCACAAGAGTCCCTAGATTTATAGACCAGTAATACCAGTTAAAAAATGCCAAGCTTGTTTGTGGACCTTCTCCTCTGACCTGAAAAATCGTTTCTTTTATTTATCATAGAAAAAAAATGGACTTAGTTTGTGTAACCTTGTCTGGTCCTCAACAGGCTATGTTACAAAGTGCTGTTATCATCTTTTAAGGATAAAGTAATTTTTTCTTTCATAATTTCATATTTAGAATTATAAATCAAATATTTTTGCAAGGAAATAAATGTATCCTTTCTGTCAAATGATTTTAAATGGTTGATGTGTGTATCATGGATAAGGAAGCTAATATGCTTACTTGGTCAGCCCCAAATGGTGCAATTACTGATCGAAAAATTCCTGATCCAACTGAAATAATGGTTAAAATTCCAAAAATTAGACCAGCACAGTTCTCTTCAATCAATGATAGTTTGCTGCTGGCATCTCTGATCATGCTCATCTTATCACCTTTTTTTTCATCATTATCACGTCCACAAATATTAGGTAGACCTAACTCTGTTGAATTTAAAAGTTCATTCTTCTCTTCAAATGTAACCACAGGCAAAAAAATATAGCCAACAAGATAAATCACAAAAGCTAACAGAAGTGTTTTGAATTTCCCAAGCAAGGTATCTGCAATGATACCTCCCATAAAAGATAGCACGTATGATATTCCCAGGAAAATAAAGGTACAATAGAGGGCATTGTAAGACCTCCATCCGAAAGGATCGCTGTTCAAAAATAAAACAAGATTTCCAGTCAAACTGTAAAAGGCAAGTCTCTCTAAGGCCACAGTTAATAGAATGGAACCTTGGGCTACTTTCACTTTACGAGCATTTCCTGGTCGAGATTCGCTCTCGCTTCTTCGCTGAGGCAGCAAGCTCCTTCGTTCATCCATTGTTGTATTGCACTTTCTGTTTACATGTTCTTGCCTTTATCTTCATCCATTTGTCGCTCTTGTTGTCGTTTTGTGTATTATAGTGATTTCAGGCCTTACCCCTCTGTTTGTAAACATCATCAGATTGTCACATGACGATTAAATAAGTAAGTTGTGCCACATATAATTCGATTTCTCACGGAGACATTGGGACCGAAGAACTTATCTTGATTATATGTTTAAAACAGAGGTAACAATGATCAATTGCTGTAACAAATTTTATCAATCTGATAATTATAAACAAATCATCAATTAAATTTAACTTTTGAGGAAACTGGCTAGCGTAACATTTATTATAAAATTATTTTTACTTTAAGATGAAAAGAGCTGCTCCGGATCAGATGGGCAATAAATAACTAAAACCAGCTTAAGAAATCTGCATTGTCACAAAAAGTTGATTTTTTTAAACAGACAAACGTGTGAATTTATTAGTTAATTTAAAAGTTCTATTTCAGGCATGCAGTTTTCTACTTGTTTTACGCTTCGTTTTGAGCACAAATATCCAATTTCTATATTGTTTTTTTCATATTCAGTTTTGTTGAAATGTGGTATTTCTATTTAGTGGTTATAAACAAAAAACATAACAGAAACTTTTTTTTCATATTTTTGACGACTGATATTCGAAGTTTGGTCAATCGGCGTTTGAAATGCACATGTAAATATATTAGGCGTTCTAAACATCAAAGTGTGTGTGTGGGGGGGGGGGGGGGGGTTCTGAGCTATAAATCGTGTCTATGTCTTCTTAATTTTAAAAGTATCAAACAACATCTATTTCGAATTTCAATTTGCATATATGTAAACAGTTTACATATTCTAAGATGGCAGTTTTTATAATCAATTGTAATACCGGTAAAGCATTTTTAAGGTGGAATAACACATCATCACAAAATGGCTGACCACTGATCGAATCGTTTTATTAAAAGGATTTTATGGCTGAAACATATAACTTACTTAGCCGAGTGGATAAAGTGTCGGACTTGTGATCCGTACATCCCGAGATCGAATCCCGTAGGGGCTTTTGTTGTTACTTATTGGAATAATTATTTTAGATATTCATTTTTATTCCGAAACTGCAAATTTTTCGCTTATTTGACATTTGTACAGTTAATTTATCATTATATCTTTCATTATCAAAAAATTTCCTGTTAATTTGAGTAGCTTTTCCCAGGTGTGTTATTCCACCTTAACAAAAATGGACAATTTGAATTTTAAATAAATTTAAAAATAAGCTCAAATCGTTACAATCCCTCTTTAATAACACGATAGAATATTAATTAAGTAAGTATTATTGTGACCTAAAGTAATGTACTCCTAGAATGAAACATGGACATTTACATGAATAAACATTCCGTAGAACAATTTAAATACACAATCTGAAGAGTAAAAAATCTCAACTCGAGTAGTATTTGATGTCATTTAATTCACGGTCCTATTATAATAAACAGATATTTCTTTAATAGTTAGTCTGTGACATAAAACAAATACTTGTACAGTAGACCCTACATATACGGGTTCTAGTCGGCGTCACTGAGCCCACTCTCGTCCTCCGCTCCCGCGGTGTTGTGTAGAGCGTAAGTTCGGACATGTCCTGTGTCATCGGACACGGCCAGAGTGTAGTTGTCTCTGTTGAACGACATTCCCTGAATTAATCGGCTCCCTGTATGCACCACCGTGTGGGAAAGTACCCCGTCTGTTATCTGCATGATAGTCCCACAATCATACGCAACTAGAGCAGAATTATACACCTCAACCAAACTTCGCGGCTGGTCTACAGAGTTTTGAATCCAGCGAGGCGAGTGGTCGTACTTTGGAAAACAGTAGACACAGTTTTCAAACTGGTCAGACACCCAGAGTTCGTCTGTGTTGGTTCTAGGAAGTGTCCAGATTGGACATTTAGAATCCGGGAACAGGTTTGATACATCAATGCTTGCCACTTCATCAAATTCCACACTCAGAATCAGAATTTTTTTCTGCGATGGGTGAACGTACCCCGTGATACAAACCTCGTCCCCGTTGGTGGCGATGCTTATGCCGCTGATATCAAGGCTAACTCGTGTCCACTCAGCGAGTATTGTCATCTGTTCGTCGTCAATTATTTCGAAGATGATCAGCGAGTCGGCACAGATAACAAGCACGTTGTTATTAAGAATGCACATGTCTCGCGGTTCATAGCTGTTGGTGACCTTATGGCATCCCACTAAAGAGTACTCCAGGTCGAAGACTTTGATGAAACAGTTGGCACGGTCAAGGACCACGATACGGCCGTCGGGGAGATGGTCAACTGCCCCCAGCTGGCAAACCACCTCATCTAGGGCCGACCGACACCCGAACTCCGTCAGGAAGGATGCTGTCCAAAGCTCAGCAGATGCCCGCGGAGAGTTAAAGGCCATGGTCTCGCATTCTCGAGTCAGCCGAAACTTTGTAGAATGCTGCACATTCTAGAAACTGAAATTGACAGTAAAGTAAACCTTTAGCAATTAAAAAAAATGGTATTATTGACTTTTTGCCAAAATCGATTACGTACACATACATGTATGTACTAGCGAAGCGTGTCTCGAAAGTTCGTTTTGTTTATCAGTTTTAAAATTAAGTGGGTTTTAATTGAATGATTGAAAAGGAGATATTTAAACTAACGATGTCAAAATTGAAAGGTAAATTTATCTTTAAAATAAAATATCTTTCTTCGAGTACACACATTATGCAATGGGCATACATGTTGTTTCTTTAGAACTCGTCTCGAAAATAAGTATCAATGACAAATAAACTGATCCATTTAAATGAGTTATGAAAATATTTCTGTATTGGATAAGCCTTTTTATTTTAAATTTTAAATACAGAGCAGAAACCAAATGTATACCGGTACATGTATATAATATTTGACCTTCATGAACAAATATCCCGTATTTGAAATTCGAGCTTATAAGACTATATTCTACGGCTCTCTGCAGACATTTAAAGAATATATATGGAATCATTCTTTAATTGAGTATTATGAGGTGATAATTACGGTCGGGCGTGATCAAATCCAATAAAGCCCGAAGGGCTTTATGATAGAATTGATCACGCCCCGACCGAAATTATCACCTCGTAATATTAAAAGAATGATTACTTATATTTATATAATTTTACGCCATCGTACGATTTATATTTAAATCGAAATAAGCAAACCTCGCTGGCGCCTCAATTTGGCGTCATTTGAAGTTATGGGTTATATAGTACAAAATCGATACGTAGTGTTATCACAGGCAAAGACACTGGAAAATGTAAATATCAATGTATATCCTTCTTTTTATTTAAAACAGATAAGTAGAATTTGCCCATGTTTAACAAATATTATTCAAAAAGTTTCCTCGATAGGGATACATATTAATAGAATAAGCCAGGGTGGTCTGCTAACTACATGTACATATCAAACCGACTTGGATATTTTAAACACGATTTCCAATCCAAACTGTTGCATTCGTATATAGAAATTTCAAAACACACAAAAACAAATTAACAAAAACATGAAATAGATTTTAATTAAAATTTAAATTTTTTCTCTATATTTTCACGAAAAATAAAACAACAAATCTACTTTAATTTATTTTCATTTATTGATATCCATGTTTATTGATAATCACAATCAATAATACAAAATAAAATAAGTCTACATTAATGACAACATGCATTACGACACGGTGGAAAACTTGTATCTCAAAGCTGGGGTAAAAATGTTAGTGAAGGTTCTTATTATTATGCTACAACTTTACATTTTCTACACTAGTTGTTCTACATTATATGGGACACTATGAAATTCTCCTTGAGTATTATTCAAGTCCAAGCACTTAGCTTTCTTTGCAAAATCGTCTGATTGTTAACTTTTAAAAAAAGGGTACAAAATGAATAAATATCCAAAGCACAGATGGGTTGAATTCTCCCTTGTAAAGATGTAAGTCGCAAAAATTTGAAAATCTGATATTCCCAAAAATATTTACTACACAATCCAGCAAGAATTTCAAATATGATAAGTTAGGATACTAATCAAAGATTATTCTGTATAAAACTATTCATCTTCTCATTTTTCTTTTCAAAGCTTAGCTGCAATTCTGTAGCTATTTAAAGCTATGCAGTAAGCCACTGCTACTGAGAAAAAATTTAGGAGATATAAAGTTATTCATTTACAATGAGTGAATGATACAGAATTTGTCTTGACTTAAAAGAAAGTTTACAAATGTACCAAGGATGAAATGTATCAATATACATGCATGCAATAATATGATCGGATTCACTACCATTCAACATCCTGACATTCTGTTTGTGACTAAAATAAATACACACTGATAATGAAAATAATGAGATAATATGACTAGATTAATTCTGAGCTTCTTGCAAGATAGGCTCCATGACATAATTTCTTTTTATAAAAATCACAAACACTATGTCATCATTTGATTCACAATTCATACGATCAGTTTTGTTTTCTCATCTGATAATATAACAAACACTGATTACTGAAAGCGATGAGTCTCCTCTAGTTTTGTGTGAACTAGTCACTGAGTTGACATCCAGTCAGCTATGTGGATGTCCAGAGCTAGCTATGTGGATGACCAGAGAGCTAGCAATGTGGATATCTGGAGGCCTCCCTGTGCAATCTGCTTCTCCACTGAATAGTTGTGTGTTCCCTTGGATACTCTACACTAGCTATATCACAGTATACACATTAAACAAAAATATCATAATATCATGCAGTAACAACTTCAGTCTAATTCCTATATTAATGCTGATGATTAATATTTTGCTTTCATAATATTTTCCAATGTACAGGTAGTTTATTTTTCTGATATAGTATACATTATGTGCACATAGAGAAAAGCTTTACATGCCTTTTCAGAGAAATTATTTCTTTCCAACGGAAAGTTATTTTATCGTATGCATGTGAACTATTCAATACACACATAAAAAAAAGGTGATAAAAACAAGGATAAAATAACCTAAAATTCTTTGACCAAATACAATCTTTTCACATAATGCCATTGATAATTTGAATAGCTATTATTTTCTTCTTTGTTTTTTAATGGGAAAATGCACAGACTGATGATGAATCCACTGACATAATACTGTTAGATTCCACCCACCCTTGTTCATATTCTCCGTAAATTAGAAATTTTGGCAAAGACAAAACAAGGCACAGAGAACACTTATTGCAAATCTTTTTTCCTATTGCATCAGGTTATTACATGGCTTGCCTTCTGTTGCCTCATAAAGGCATTCTTACTTTGTACATAAGTATTTTCTTTGTTATGAGAACAAAAAGCATGATATTAAAGCAACAGCTGTTTCCCTTTAAAGCAAAGCATATTGGTTCCTAGTTTAGTATTTTATCAAAATAATGATTTTTCCCCATCAGAACAACACTGCACATAAAAATGCCAGCATTTCATATGAAACAACAAATAGAAGGGAGAAAATCAACTTTTGTAAGAAACTGATAAACAAAATACAGTGTACTATTTGGCACCAAATCAAATTTCCTGCTCCCCTTAGGGCCCCTGACAGTGTTTCCATCAGATCTTTCATTCAAGGCGTCTTTTGAACATTCTCACTGAAACAATGTAACAAGTTCTTTAGCAGCTCTTGCAATGTCAAAAGCACACTGCATCACTTGTTGAGTTTTAAATGGAAGATCAAGTTCGGGCTCGAGGTCACCCATGTTTGTGTCTTGGCATTCTTCTTGTAGCCGAGCAGCACTCGATGTTAAAGAGTTTAATGCATGGCGAACTGTGCTGATTCTGGAGTTCTGTAAAAAAAAAAAGGACCCACAATTTATTTTATATGAGCAGAACAAGTCCAAAAATATGGATACTATACACAAAATAAAATCTATAATACATGTACACACATAAGTGCACAACAAAATATAGCATCAATTTATAAAATATAAACAAGGTACATCTACACACGAACAACACTATACATGTATGTACATGCAGAACTTCACATTCCAATCAGTGTTTTGTAACTCAAATTCAACTGAAAATAAAATAATTGAAATCTTAAAATATCTTGAAGTAAAACAATTTTGATAAAACTTGGCTTAGAAATTCTGTATGAATTATGATAAATGCATTTCTCAATGTTGAATTATTTGCAAAGAGACATATCAAACTCATGTACATTTACAGGTACATCCATAGATCTAATGTTGAGATCTACATATATATTGCTAAAATTCTCTACCCATCAGTCTCTATGTATATTGGGTTCTCAAAGCCTGTCCTACAAATGCTTCAAATCCTTGACTACAAACAAAACAGAAAACTGCATACAGCACAAACAAAAAAATTAATGTTATACCTTTGGAAACAATGCTGCCATTTCTTTCACTGCCTCATAGATTTTGTCAGCACAATGTCCAAAGCTATATATAGAAAGGAAAGATGATGATCATATATTGATGTTACTATTATTGTAAAAATTGTTTTTAAAATATATAGATATATATGAATTATCTGTATATATATATATAATCTCTACAAAGCATTTAAACTACAAGTACGTTTGATTTAAATACTGAATGGCAATACAAGTAAAAAGTCACATCATGCTTGCCATGATGCTTTCCATGAACGCTTACAACCATGCACACTACAGCACTTGAACACAATACACAGCCCACACAGAAGCCCGGACTGACCTATCGTGCTTCCCGTCCTGACCAGATTTGTGGAGTTCCTGGATGTTCTTTGTGATCTTCTCCGTCTTCCTCATCACCTCCTCCTGACTGGGGAGTTCCTCGTCCAGGTGGACAGGCAGTGAGCTAGGACAGTCGTAGTGGGAGAGATCAGGGGGGTAGGCACACTGTATCTCCTCCGCCCCCGATCCTGAACTTGAAGATTGCACACGGTTTGACTGAAAATTTACAGAAGTTGTGTATTGTATGAAAAATTAGTATGGGAAATGAAAATTCATTTCTATAAAACTTAACTGTTAAAAAGTAAATACAATGTACCTTATTTAAAAAATTGTTATCATAATTGAATTGAAGCCTTTGTAATCTATATAACAACTAAAATTTGATGCAAGGGAAGTAATTGCAATGAATATTACAAATTATGATCAAACAAAGTTTTGGTACTCACATCAGTTTCTTCTGATTTGTGGATATTGGACACAGAGTAAGCTGTGGGCAGTGAATCTTTGGATGGAGTCTACAGGAAGAATAGAAACATTAAATAAATTACCAGTACCTATATAATCATCACCAGTAAAATCAAAACCAGTATTAACTTTACACTTAAAAGACAAATTCACATTAAATTAAAGATAAACACAATAGCAAAGAATAAAGGGAAGTGAAACATGATCTAATGGGAAGCTTGTAAAGTTTGGTTGAAATGGTTTGTACGTTAATATTTTTAGTACTAGGATTACATGTACCTGGTAAGTACATTGCAGAGACCACTCTTCTCTGCTGCACATTTTATTATATAACCATGCATATTTCATATACATGTATTATCAAGAGAAGGTGAATGAATAAACATTATGTAGATTCTAGTAATTAGTTCACTCCAACATTTTTTTCAACATTCACCTACAGATCAAACCCAATGGTTTTGATGTTGACCTGTTTTTTAGTCTTATGCCTATTTCATTTTTATTATTCATTAAATAAATATAATCTTTAGATCTATATCATACAATATAGGAGCTTCACTTACAACAAATTACATACTTTTATATATCAGGTTAATAAACACATTCATTTAGAAAGACTGTTATTTACTTTGTTGGATAAACGCTGCTCCCGTTCTCGAGGCTCAAACATCGATTGTGGGCGTGTCCCAGAAGAGGGGCGTGTCCCTGATGATGGGCGTGTCCCTGACCTGGGGGTACCTGTCCGTCCACTGTCATCCCCACGATCAGGGCTGTACCCATTGGGTAGTGTGGTTGGAGGACTCTGCTGGTGCTGGGCTTGTTTTCTTAGTATTGAAATCTCTTTTGTAAGAGTTTGCACCTATTATAAATGTATTATATCTTATGTTGAATACCATCTGACATGGACAATGTGTAGATTTATACACCAGCTGCTGTTTGTAACCACAAATTTAAAGTGGCTAGCTTAATGAGCAAAAAACAAGAAATTAGCTTGCATTGTTTGTCTATCTGATAAATAAATACAGATAATCTATTCAATGAATACATGTATGTAAATCATATAACAGCCAGGCCGTTTTCACAGTTGAGAGGCACTGACCTTTATGTTATAATGATAGCCCATTGTCATCAAATGTTGACAGATCATTATATGAACCATACCAGGCACATTACGAGGCCCCTTACCAGTTGTGTGAGGTCATCCCTCTCCTTCTGTAGGTCCTGATTTGTCTTCAGAATTTGTTGCATTCTGAACTCCATTGTGGACAGCTTCTTCTTCATCTGTAGGAATTCTTCTGTGGAGACAGGTCCCTCTACCATGGCTTCCGGAACAGTGGGGGGCTGGTAATCAGAACAGAGTAATAGATGAGAGGGGGCACAGAACCACCACAAACAGTAGCAGATTACAATAAGGAGGTGTGGAACACTCTATTTTTGTAATATATGGTACTCTCTTTTAAAATACATGATAAAATTGACTCCAACTTAATATTTTTGATCTTCAGTACACACATCAAAATGTCAATGTCCTATACCACCTCATAAACACTGGTCACAATTGAAACACAAGCATAAGTTTTTGTCTACAACTAATCAACAATCAGTGAATCAAAAGCATGTTCTTGTGAACTGGATCCCCAAGTCCCTCTTTGATTAACTTTCATCTTTCTATATGGTACTGATTTGGATTATTTTTACATGTAACTGTATTATATCACAAAGTATTATCAAAGATTTTCAAACCATATTTATCAAATATACATGTAAACATATACAAGAATGATAGTGGTAGTTTAAATTCAAATACATTCTAAAGACATGCTGATTATATTTCATAGAAATTATCATAAATCAAAAAGGACAGTATTAACCAGTATTGGAAAATCCTATATGATGTAAATCAAAGATGAAATTAAATACATAATAAACTAAAATACTTTTATATACTAATGAAAAATGTGTTGAATCTCTTATACTTCTTTTTTCATAATCACTAATATGTAGATTAAAATCAGTTAACCCAAGAGCTGATGATATGGTTTACAATATATAATATCATGATGTATGATATAACATACAAAAAATGAATAAACTGTACAAAATAAGTTCTCAGGTAGAAGTATATGTACACATACTGGTATATGTACACAAGGTATAGATACACTGTCACAGTAAGGCAGGATATACCAGTAGACGTGAACTCACATGTGGTACTAGGCTAACCCTTCTATGTGACCTTATAAGGTCACCATATGACCTTAGATTTCCATAGGACCTAATCCTCTGACTCTTTCTAGGTATCTGGTATTATGAATGCAATAAACAATCATTTTAATTTTTTTTTTTTTTAATTTCTATAAAAGAAGTATTCATGAATTAAATTCCTTTTCACATTTTTTTTTAATTTATAAACCATACCAGGTGATTTATGATTAAAGACAACCGATTCATATGAATGCTTGTTAAAAGGAACTTTGAAAATGAAAATATTAGATGAAAAGAGGTCAAACAAGTCAGAGTTCATAGGTCAAGGTTGGATACAAAACTCACACGTGGCGACCCTTGTTTGACGGGGTAAACATTTTCCTGTTTAAGATCACCTTCTGACCTGAGATTGCCTGCTGAATTTTGTCTCCTTGTGCTTTTTCTTGGAACCTAATTAGTGACATAGTGACCTCCAAATGATTTATTTATAAGCTATTGCCAAACTTTACTATACTGGTACTTAATTCACATAAGCCAACTAATAAAAAATTGTTATCTACAATACATAATACAGAACATAATAAAATATCCAATCTAAAACAGAAAGTGAGCTCAATCTAATTTGAATTTTCAATAAATGATTTATTTCAAACAATAGTCTTATGATACCTGTATCAATAGTTAATCATATAAAGCATAACTGACCTTTTTTATACATGTAATGGTCTTATCATATTGTACAAAAGGAATAGATTGAGTCTCTTTCAATGTGCACATGTAATCACTACCAAGTGAACTATCAAGCATTAAGTTGAGCCATACTACAGTTAGAATCTTTAAAATATCTAGACAACTTTTCATCTGTCTATTCTATTTAGTTAGACTACAGTACAATTTAGCTAGATAGAATTGTGAGTGGTTATACAAACAATACAGCCCAAACATCTCACCTCCAGAATTATTGATTTTAATAAAGTGTCTGATTCATTATCTGGGTTCTAAAATAAAGCCAGAATAAAGTGTCAACAAAAAAGATATGTACTTTACCAACCCCCCACCAAAAATAAAAATACAATTACAGGTTCCTCAATATTGGTCAAAAGTTAGCAACAGCAACAGTGCATAAAATGACCTCTCATAAAAGATACAGTAGTGACGTCAGGGAAAAAAACATTGATTGGCGTTAATGGTGTAATTTTTAAAATTATGAAGAAAAAATGAATTGTATAAATCCCTGATTATGTCTGAAAAGGTTTGGTCCACTCCAAATAAAAATATTTCAACTACATTTTTTCAACATATTATTTTTTTTTTTTCTGGGGGGGGGATAATAAAGCTCAATAATGTGTGTATACTCACTGCTGGGGGCTGGGCAAGAGAGCTGTCTTTCATGCCAGCACTTTTGATGCTGAGGTTGTCAATGCTGCTGTAGTCCTCGTCTGATGCCACCTGGTCATAGATCGGCTCCTCATCACTCGCAATGCTGTTGAAGTTTGTTTTCCTTTGAACAACTTGACTGGGCAATTTGTCTACAAAATAATAGGAAAAACAAACTCCGTTTATAAATCTTATATATCTTGGAAATTATTATCCTACATACATGCACAAAGACAAAAAGGAAAACATCTAGAAGAAAGATGACATATTCCGTTAGTTTAATTAAACTGATGCTCTTCAATGCCCAAAAATTTCCAAAACCATTAATAGAGTTCATGTAATTAAAGTGGTCATCTAACTTTGTAATCATAGAGACAATCAGAAAAAAACAACATCTTCATACAATTTCTTGTTTTGTGTCTTGTAACTGAATCAATAAAATTTCCACATATTTGATTTCACTATAATAACAATTTCTATGCAGCTTCAATTTATTTAAAAGTCACATTAAATTCATGCCCCAAAGTTTTTTTATTGCAAAGTGTCTGTTACGTAAACGATGCATTTAACATCAGACACAAGAAGAGTCTGTTTGCTCAATCAGGCCCATCACCACATAGATGAAACCATGTGCAGTAATCTATAACATGATACTAATACAGTTAAAAATAGTCTCCTGTCTTCCGTTTTGTGAGCAATAGGTGCCAAAAGATGTCAAAACATAAAAACTTTAAAAAGTCTTATCTTCAAAAGTTGCATCATTACCTGCAAGAATGAATAGACTGGTACAAACACTTCTTAGAAATTCCTCTCTATAGAAGGCAAGAGTTCACAACAAGAGAAGTCAACCTAATTGTGTGCACATCCCATATAGTTCACACATATACACAAAATAAAGTGTCAACCCAGATGCATATATGAATTTCAACCAACAGTAAGGCTCCAAGAGGTTAGTGTTGTTTGTATAGGGACAGTTCTTCAACCCTAGATCAATGACCACGAAACCAGGGGCACCTGTCTGCCCGGCCTGATAACAGGACACAGACTTAACTCCATTCTACCTGTAAAATTGGGCGGAATCATTGAAATTTGAGATGGAGATTGAAAAAATAAACCTTTAAATTGCCCCTGTCATTGCAGAGCAAATTAAATCTTAAATCACTGGTAAAAGCAGTTTGTCAGTGTGTGGAGGATTTCAAGCGTAAAATGTGTCTGACCTCCAGAGATAACCTGACCCACTCGTCACAAACCCTGACTGCTTCCGATTAATCTGTGTAACCAAATACCACAGATCATCATTTGTGATCCAAATGCTTTCTTTGTGCTGTGATCTTTATGTATTGCACTGTTCGATGTCTGTAAGAGCAGACTCAGGCATACCTAGTAGGGCCAAATTCTGATGTGTTGGTGCCCTCTGTCTGACAAGACCTTGGATTTATTGAGATGTATGAGATAAGACCATTAAACCTGTCTATTTCATAATATGTTACACAAATATTCAACCAAAGATGCAATACAGCTTATCCAAGGTGAATAGGTAAAAAATACACTACAAATTCCAAGGTCACAGATGCAGACGAATCCAGTAAACAACGTTAATACTTCCAAGGTCTGTCCCTGGTGATTTTTTATACATGTATCTACAACAGGTGCTTAAATTAATATATATAGAAATGCTCACTTTAGACTCCCCTCCAATATTTATACATACATCACCTGACATCAACCCCCCCCCCCCTTTCAACTTCTTTTTCAAATTAAAAAGGGTTTAATATATGATTCAGAAAATCTCTACTTACCCCTTAATTAGTTAAGAATTATTCATTCAGGATTGAGTTTACTTTATATGGATGACCAAGTTTTCAAAAAGTGAACATCAAATACGAGTGGATGAAGCTTCTTGTTATGCCAGACCATTCAATGCCTCCCATTATAAACAATATATAATTCAATACACATAATTCATAATATCAAACAATAAAAATTTTGATTTTCATCATTTTGCCTTAAGCTAAAAATATTTGATGTAGAGTTAAGTTCCTTTTTCCTCATTGAAATATTTTGATTTTATATGAGGGTTGTTTGGAAATTATTGAAACATTTAATCTTACTTCCTTGAGAAAAAAGATAAACCATTAAAATTTCACTTAAATGTTAATCAGGATACCATTCATTAATGTGAAAATTTTCCAGTCATCATTAGACCATTTCTGGTAAGCTGACAAACTTCCTTACATCCAGTGACCCGGCGCAACCCCAATCTCTTCACATCATTTTAACGTGTTTCATAGCTCCTATTTTTTATACGCTTTACAATTTAACAAACAGAAATATTCCTCTTTCTCATCTATTTTGTTTTAACTTTAAGATATAAACATTAACATACATGTATCTTCTCCTTTCTTGATTTTTTTGGTGAAAAAATTAAGTCATTTCTACCCAAAAGTTAAATTTCTGTGAAAGGTCTGTTAAAGATATTCTGTACATATTCTTGGCCTGTAAAGGTATTCTTCCGCGTTTCCTACAAATTTGATGTGTATTCGCTGCGCCGCCTTGACGTCAAAATTCAATAAACCGTCGTGGTCAGATTGTCTATTGCTTGGTAATTATATTTGTAGCATCTCTGTATTTCAACTCAAACACTAGTGAAACTTGCCCACAAGTTAGTCACAATAGCAAAATAAACATACATTATTTGATTTCCTTTACTATTAATTGTTGGTCCACCAACACTTAGTAACTATTTCTGAAAGTTTATTTATCTCCGAGTTTGTGCCTGAGCTGGGTACCCCGACCTCCGACTTGTTAACAAAATATTCAATATTTTTTAATATTGCTTTGTTTCATTATTTGTTTACTTTTCTTCAATGTCATTAATACCCCACACTCCCCCATTATATATTTACTTAACAATGCTACACAAAATCAATGGCAGGGTACAAATTTATCAATAATACACAAAATACTTTAATAAAGGGGCATAGCTCTCCAAAAATTATCACATCAAAACTTCTTGAAAATATGAGCAAAGCCGAAATTTCCAGGAAAAAAGAAATTTATTTTATGGTACATGTAATATGCATATCTACATGTTATGTCCCACTCATTGTGTCTTAGAAACCTGCGATGATTTACAAAATTCTGGGTAGAGGTTTAAAAAAAGTTGCTTTGACAAAGTAGATTGACGATGTTCTATGTGGCCAAATTTTTAGGTTTAAACAGGCCAAAATTCCCACAAAATAAAGGAATCAATATGATAATTTTAACATCTTCACATTGTGTCCTAATCAATAATATCTTTCTGTGTCCGACAGTAAATCACTTTCTACTTAATCCCACTCAATACCTTACACACAGGATTTGTGCAGCTATTGAGATATTATTGATGATGCCTTGGTATTTAATAAACAATAAATTAACAAAAATTTACTTAACATTAAATACTTCCTTACTCATGCAAGTAAATTTTGAATTAACTGTATGTTATTATGTACATACATCAATTTGAGCTCATATACACTAAGCACATTTTTTAATAAAGCATTGTGGATATTTTCTTTTCATCATCTAGTTTCTGTAAAGTGTAAGACCTCCTTCTTGTTGCGACCTGTAGAATGACTACGCATTGAATGTGTTTTAACAAATTGTTTCTTGGACAAAAACAAATTCTAAATAAATTCTTCAAATCCTTAGAAATGTTTATTAACTCTAAAATATCCAAAAATAATTTGTTCATATCAAAGATTTGAATTTTTTTGAAAGCTTTCTATCACACACTATCAAAGACAGATGATTACTTTGGCTCACCGGAGAATAATCATGATTAATCTGTCAGGAAGTGGGTTAAAACCTCTACTTCACCATGTAAAAAATTGACAATTTTACACTTTTTACAATATACATTTACAACTGCACTGGACAAACAGGCTACATATATATAGCTTTGTTAAAAAAATAAATATACATGTAATAGTTGATTTATTTTGATTTCAATTTATATTATAAGTATGAAGAACATGCTTGGGATGAAAGCAGTACTTCAGCTGATTGAGGAACAGAGAAATGAAAAAACCTTACCAAAACTAAAGAGAGAGATATCAAACCAACTCCTAAACTCCTTTAATATCCTTTTGATATCTATTTCATTTTCAATATGAATTAAGGGCCATTTAACCCAAAGAAAAATCTTAAAAAGGACAAAAAGTGCAGATGATAAAAAAATCACATTTACTTATCGGTACTCAAGTAGGGAGAATGCATGTGAATTAAGTTTTTTGATAACATTATCTTAGTCTAATTTAATGTTCATAATACTTCAACTGATTGCAAATTTTACACACACTGCAGATTAAAGTATTGCTATTTATATCTAGAAGAAGATCTACAACTGAAATACCAGTAATAATGGCCCATACAAGTCAATGGTACATGCAAAGAACAATAACTCTATCAAACAAACTAAACACTTCACTGATTATTACCAACCTGTCATAACAATTCAAAATCTCCCTACCTGGTTCTTTGGGAGTCTGAACAGGGGACATCACTCCTGTTTGTCTTCTTTTTGCGTCATTTAAAATGTCTATAATTAATGTGGCAAACTCCCTTGCATTGAACCTGGCAAGCTTCTGACGGCCCTGTAATGTAAGACAAATCAGAAATTAAGCTCACTTCAATTAAATTTCATTCAATATATCAAAATGTTTAGCAGTTTTAACAAAATTTAATATTCACAACATAGAGATGACTGTGGTTTAATCAGGGAAAAGAAAATCTGAACACCAGGAAATATAGTATCGGAAGCACACAAGTAAAACATATCGGTAATAACTTAAAGGGGCATCGTCACGATTTTGGGCAAGAATTATTTTTCTGATTTTAATGTTAACAATGCTTCAGTAATGCATCTTTAATAGGAAACCAAAATTTGAGTGTCATTTGTTGAATTATAGGCAAGTTACAGAGCTTACAATTCTTTGCTGTGTAAACAAAGCTTTTGCTTACATTTTGAATGTTGAAGTGAAAATTCAAATTTTAGACCTAAAATGAATATGTTAAACATTAGGAACTGTTTTTTTATGCTTAAAATTAATAAAAAGATAGACAAATCAGCTTGAAAATTATTTTTTACTGGTGTATTGAACCTATGAAAAAAAGAACAGGGCATGAGCCTTGTTTACATGACGAAGAATTCTGAGTTTTATATCCAAAATTCATTTGATCATTAGAAATGCATTTCTAAAGCACTGTAAATAATAAAGAGAGAAAAATAGAATTTGACCAAAATTGTGACCATGCCCCTTTAAAAAGCCCTAAACCATCCTAAAATAAAGAATTGCAGAAAAAGAGAAAAAATGGATAAAATATGTGAGGAAAAAATGTTCATACCTGATTGCGTGTGGCTGAAAAATCTGGGTTGAGGGGAAGAAAAGGCACCCCCTGCCGATCACTGACTAAAGCCTTGTTGTCATGAGTTTGTAACCAATCTGTTCAAAGAAACAAGTAGGCTTTATGCATGAAAAAGAAATACTTTACACTAACATATTCACTAAAAATGAACAGTCAATCTAAAACCAAGCACTTTTGTTTTTGCTAAACTGAGTAGTATTACTTACGCTCATCATTTTCTCTTCTGTCAACCTCATCATACACATCCATGGCAAGCTCTTCAAATAAGTGATTTGGAAGCTGAAAATGCAAAGGTACTCATTTTTACACTTCCAAAACTGATTATATGATGGTTGCTGACACGATAAGAAATAAGATGGCCAAACACTTACTGCTTGCAGTTTTTTCTTTGCCTGCTTAGCTAGCTCTGACATGTCTAGAGAACTGTAAACAAGAAAAATTATATAAAAGCCATTCACTTTAACTGTCAAAACTCTTACTTTACTCGTTAATGACTAGGACAATATTATCTTAACACATTTTCTAGTTTTTTTTAACACATGTGTATTTATCCGACATTTTCTACCTAGTCATGCATTAAAATAAGTACCTATCTGCCATCTCCGGTATTTTGAAATGAATGCCTGTCCTGTGATCTGAAAAGTAATCACAAAATTTCACAATGAGTGAACAGAGTATGTTTTTAAAATTTTTCGCTTTCTAGCAATTCTGTAAAAAAGCTCCGAATTCATTTCCTCTTACCAGGTTTTCGTTGACAAAGATAAAATGCCAGTCTATCTGTCAGCTCGTACTGACACTCAACAAGTCTGTCCGCCAAATCCATATGATCTTCAGCTCTGTCAATTTGGAAAACTCAGTGATCATCAAATTTTACCATAGTCATTAATGTGTAATTATTATCAACAGGAACATATGCATTTTTGCATACTTCATGTAGGAATTCTAAACATAACTCTAACATATATTAAAAGTTATCTATCCAACACTGATAAGGGGGGTAACTCCTCTTACTTTGCATGGTCAATGGGTGTTTTCCCATTGGAGTCGTATGCCCCTGGGTCAGCACCATACACTACCAACAGTTCCACTTGTAATGGTTGACCACTCTGGGCTGCTACATGCAAAGGACAATTTCCTTTCTCCTAAAAAAAAAAACAACAAATAAATCATTTCAGAAAATTACTCGAAAAGTTCAAATAAAAGGGAATTGAACATAAAAAGCATGAAAGGGTGTATTTGTAGAATTCACTTACAGGGTGAAAGTAATTTGGATCCGCTCCTTTAGACAGAAGGCGTAAGCATGTCTCTAAATTGTTGGTTCTAACACTTGAGTGTAATTGCTGAAAAATTTAGATATAAATGATCACACATACTGATAATAAATTCAAATCTTGAACATTAGGATCATTTTTCATGGAAACTAAATGTATTAATACAATGTCAAGAAAAAAGATTTGAAGTACTCATTATTCTACAATACCTTGCTCAAATCATCAATGGAATTGAGTTCACCATCTTTCTGCTTGTTAACAAACTGTAAGAACTGGTACTTTGATCTGATGAATTCTGTTTTTACTGGACTGAAAGAAAAAGATTTTTTAAAATTTAAAGCTAAAAAGAGAAGCTTTTTATTATTTAACACAGTGGCAGTATAGCTGTAGCTCCCTGTCTGAAAAATTTCGGATGGAAGACATGGAAGTTACAGTTCAATTTGTGTTATAAAGTTGCAATTTGCACGAAAAATTGCACTGGTTTTTGACTGATTAACCTTATTTCCATACAAATTCTGTAGAAAATGCTATTACCATTCATTTCTTCAGGCAATCTACTACTGATGTCACTTTACTTGATCTTAATTATGCTAACCGACCTCAGAAAATGAAGTTATGTTTAATTCACATGCAGATCAAGACATACCATTTTGACATGTAAACAAACTTCACTTTACCGTGTGGATGGTGGTGTTAAAAGAATATCAGAGGCAAGTTAAGTGACGAAATCTGTAGTAAAATGTCAGAGAAATTTTTTTTTTGAATCAAATAATTGTAAAGAATGCATTCAGAAATAAAATTAATCAGTCCAAAACCAGCTCAAATTCATATGGAACTGTAGCTCACAGGTCACTTATACAAATCTTTTTAGAACAGGTGCTACAGACCTGCAGCTAGTGGCCATAGTGCTTTTAATTATTGACATCTCTTTCAAACACAGACCTAGCACACAGTTCCTAGAAGCTCCTAATTTTGGTAAATACAGTTGATTTTTAATAATCGTCAATACCCTATTTAACACAAATTTTGAACATATGATGTGTAAGAAATTGTGAATTCAGGTTTGCTAGAAAATTTAAATATTTCTACAACACCATCAATTACCATTAACCAAAAAAAATCTTTCAAGACCTCATGCTTCCTCTCTCTCTCTCTCTCCTCTCTCTCTCTCTCTCTCTTATAAAAGCTTTGAGACATTTTGTACATCTGCAGTTTGAAATTTGCATTTTTCCTGTGTATGTTGTTTACTATATTCCCAAATCAAAGGCTTATTATATGCTATTGATTTTCCATGTATCAGGGAAGTCAGTGAACAATATGATATTTGTTCTTGTAAATTTCATACATCCTTAACATTATTTTTTATATTTATTTTTTCCTTCTAGAGATTGACCTGCCTACATTATTTTCCTCTTCCCAGAATTTTCGTAGTTTCAATAAAGGTCTTTAAAGTGAAAATAAATTTATAACAGTAGCTTTGGAATTAACTAACACAATCTATATCCCTGTGCATATTTGGATATAACAGTTGCATACTGTTACAGGGAAGTTTACATGAAAATAATGAATGCTACCCAGACTGGTATTATCTAAGCTAAGTTTCAATTTAGCATGAGGTGGTGTTGAAATTAACATTTGATGAACTGTAAATGGGTCATATGCAATACAAGATTTTCCCCAAAGAAATAATGATTAAAACAATGTTTATCACTATTCCTTGATAAACCTTATCATAACTTTATCTCACTGCCTTGCATGTAAGCCATTTGATATAAATTTTATCATGTTTCAAAGTGAGTGTAATCATGCTCCTATGTGTTTTGGTTATGGGTGTGTAGTTATGAGTGCACAGGATGTCCTTGAGTTGGATGTGGTTCCTGATTTCTACTTCAGCATGCGGAATGCCTGTCCCTGAGCAAGCCGTTTCGATAGTTTTACTTACTGGACTTGATCTCTGGGACTGGGTTTTTTCTTGCCATGCTTGCTCTGTGAGGGGTCTAGCAGAGAATGCTCCCAAATACTGTTGGCTCCATGGTTAGCTAAATGCTGCACCATCTGTAAAAGACAAACAAGTCTGCTTTAAACACTTAAATGAAAACAAATGTTACAGTGTTTCTGATGGTGTTTTTTCCTGCATGCTTATTACCCTTGAAAAGTAATCCATTGATTCGATAGGCCATGTGGTTCTTACTAAATAATTATAAATCCAATTCTATCATTGCATATGTATGGACAATGTTTATTTAACTCTATCTATATTTCATTAAGGGATTTAAAATTGCATAATACTCTCAGATATATTCCAATCAGTTAAAAATTTGAAAGGATAAAGTGAATGAAAGGAAAAGCAATCTACATGTTCTTTAGTCATACTTGAATGAGAAACCAACTAAATGAAACTTTGCTAAAATTTTACACCAGAAAGATAAAGTTTATTCATTTAAATATGAGTACTATACATGTATGCTATACTCATTATCTCTAAACATGCATTATTATAATCCTCTGAAGTAATATCCAGGGTTCAAAGCCATTTTTCACTCAAGGAGGTTTCAGCAAACTCTCAACAACTGCTAATTAATTTACCCGGTAGTTATTGGCTTTCATGATGCTAGTTAAATAACAAATTCTAAATACAAGTACATACATTTCCAATGGAGATAGAAATGCAAAGGACTAACGGTAAATACATGTATAATATGGGCCTAATTAGGCCGCCTAAAACGAACATCATCAATTAAATCTAATTCTAATTCTTCCCTTCCTTTATGTCCTTAATACAGAATATACATTCTAAGTTTTTTTATAATTTTCATTTTGATCCCAATGCCCACAATTTTGTAATATGACATCATAAAGTTAACCTTTTCCCACCACTTTTGCATTTTTAGCATAAACGGATTGTTTTCAAGCAGTTTTCCTTTCAGAAAACAGTGAGTGATTGCTTGAACAAACAAAATATTTTCAAAAAAAGATGTATCTATCAAAGACTTATTAGTGGAAAATTTGTTCTTGTTCACAGCGTTGCTCTGCAAATCGTATATTTTCCATTCAAAAAACAATAGGAAAAATGTCAATTTCGGACAAATTTTGATTTAAGTACAAAAATACTGTCACTTCTGAAGTCATATACTGCCATTGAGTGCAAATAAATAAGTGAAAAACATATATTATATCAAATGTCCTCAAAATATGCCCTGAAGCACTTTCAATAATTACAAATCATGGGGCCATGTTAGGCCCATATCATAGTAAGTCCTTTATAAATTTTCATTTTTCTCAAAACTGCTGTATCCGAGTCTTTATGAAATATTAACTATCAATGCGATCAATAAGTATCAATGCTTCATATAACAATTCTAAATTCCAATCACTGGCACTCTTGTTTTTATCAAATAATTAATGCAGTGTGTCAAAATACACTTTTATATGAATTTAAATATACAAAAAAGATTGTAGCTGCCACCTGATTGACCTGAATGAGTTAAGTCACTGTTCGGGTTAAGTTTCCCTTCAGATTCCAGGGTAAATGACTCAATGATTTTACTCAGTCACTGTAACAAGAGCTGTAACCAGATATGAGGGGACAGCGGCAGGCTCATTTTGGGATATACCTAAATACTCTATTAGTACAGTAGCTTTTTTCTAACATCTAAACAAATAATTTTCAGATCATGGTCACAGTGAACCACAAAATCACTTTCAAAAGGTGACATATTTATCCCTTGTAAATGGTAATACAAGTAAATACTTAACCCAACAATCTTAAATTGAGTAACTTTGCATACCTTTTTTGAGAATTTTTACAATTCTTGCCAAACATATTATTTGAGTTTTAGAATGTAATTTCTACCACATGGCTATATCTAACTTAAGTACCTAAAATGGGCACCTTAAAAGCTTTTCATGAATCCAGTACTGGTAACTTTATCTGAAGTTAACTGCAAATCTTCAATCAATCTCGTTACCAGTATAATTCATTTGATAAATCTAACCTACAAGTTCAACTTTGTATTCCATGTATTCTAAAAAAAAAAGCCCCAGAATTCTAAGTCTGAGGGATTTGAATTAACATTACATATTAACGATTGGGATTTCCTTGAATTCTTTTTGAGTGGAGTGAGGTACTGCAGTAATTGTGTACAAGGAACTTACCAGATAACAAAGAAGAGTTTCACCTACTGTTTATGAATGGCCAAATGGTACTTGTAAGTGAAAGATGTACAACGTGTACATCTGACTGAGTCTGAGTGATGGTCACTCTGAGTCAACAAACAGGGATATGCTCTAACAATCTCAGGTGACTAAGTTACTGTTATACAATGTTACTTACAGCTAACAGCGTGGGACTCCATTGTCCCTTGGTCAGTGATTTGACCTGAGAAATGTGGCGACCCAGACTTCGATGGACACTGCAGCACTCATCACAGATTAGGACACCCCGGTTGATGGAGGCCCATGTGGGATCTACAAAATTAAAATCAGACTCATATATATACATTATGAAATGACACTGTCATTTGCAAGAAGCAGAACATTCTTCACACTGGGGTTTCTTCTTTGGAGATGGAGTGAGGGAGGTGTAGGTGGGGACGGATGCTGGTGGGGTTGTTTTAAATCTTACTAGGAATATTTGTAGCTGAAATCTCAATGGCAGGCTTGACAGGTTTAATCTATATTAATCAATCAAACTTGTGCTTTCCCATAATCCTTAATTATAATACATGTACATGTACTCTGGGTCACAGCATTTAATATATATCAATAAATAGTTAACAATTTTTATTTAGCATTCACAAAGTTATCTTTCCAATACCTAATACATGTACATGTACATCAATTTTGTAAGTGGTTTTAAACACGTGCAATCCATTTGATGTGCAGCAATTAATTAATCAAACTTGTTTCCTTAAATGGCATACTTAGATATTTTGGCTAAAATTAATGTCATTGATTTATCTAATACACATATCAATTATATCTGATATATGTATGTAACAATATGTATGAAACCTATGGAATAACGATTAAAAAGCATGTTATGTCAGGTAGTTGCATAGATCCTTATATACAGCATCTGATTAAACCACTAGTATGTCTATGGGTCTTGTGCATTAGCACCTTTGTTACTGTCTGTAATATACATTATGATGTAAACATCAATGACCACACTACTGACACAATCAACATCTTATCCCCTTCTACAAAACATAGCAATACAAATGCAATATATACCGGGTATATATAACACCACAGTTATCACTATTTGTCAAAAGACCCTCTGTTTGAATAATTAATCAACCTTAGCCCCAGTAATTCATAGATGAGCAATCTTTGTGCTAATCTATCATGACCTAATTAAAACTTTCTCATCACATAGTAGAGCTCAACTTTGAGATACAACTTTTAAAAGAGCAAAAAATCTGCCACTTCAAAGAACTTTTAATTCAACATCTACCACTGCAGCTTGAGGAGAAACAATAGAGCATTTGTAATTTTTACAGTTGTAAACTCATCTCTGTCTTTCCCCGATTCCTGCAATCTCTGGCAGAGATTTTACTTTGAGAGCAATCTTAATCTGATGGAACACAAGTAGGTTCCCTGTCAAACATAAAGATGGAGATAAAAAGATCAGATAAAATCTCCCTCCCTGGGCCTCCCTCCTTCCTACATAAAAAAATTCTGCCTAGTGCCTTCTCTCCCATTCAAAATATCTGCAAAACCAGAACAGTAGCAAGGCAAAGGAGAGAAGATTAAAAATATATCTCCCCAACAACTTGTTATACAGCTGCTGTGAGAGTTAGACTGCTAGCAGATGCAGGAAGGCTAATGGGCAACAAGTTCTGAAGCAGTCAATAACTACTGAGGGGATTAATGAGCATGTAGCTATCTAAGGTGACTCAATTGTTTCCACCAGTAATTAGTGGAAGTGTTGGCATGGATTAATAGGGAAAAGAATTCACCACCGTCATTATATCAGTACTTCTTTTGAAACAGTCTTTAGTCTCATAGGCATCTTGGAAATTAACGGTATATCAAAGTCATAATTAATTTAACAATCTTTGAGTTTGGGGCTTTTTCTTTTTTCCCTGCATCCAAAGAAAGTTAGATAGAATCTTTGAACCCAGTGTATAACAATATATATATATATATATATATATATATATATATATATATATATATATATATATATATATATATATATATATATATAAAACAGGAAGTAGATGCTTATTAAGAATTGAATAGCATATGTCTGCTTCTATTATAATGAGAATATACTTCCTAAGTGGGTACATTACTTCATTTTTCTCCTTCAAGTACAGTCAAGACAATTCATGATTTTTTCTGATTTAAGTGGGAAGATTGGAGAACATCTTCCTATGATTAATCCACTACGTGTGTTCCTAATATAAAACACCCAAGTACTTATTTCAAACATTTATATCCTTTTTTGTCTGTGAACAAGAGTTGCATAAAAGTGAAGCATGGGGGAAATTATGAGGAAATAAATTGCTTTATAATCATGCAGAGACATCACTGCTCCATAGGAAGCATCCAGTGTTATCACATACTTCCTGAATCACTTGCAAAATTTATTTATATGACTTCAATTTAAATAACTTACAACAAACTGGTCAATGAACTAGCCATACAATTTAGGATAAACAGGAAAAGGAGATATACACATGATCCTTAGTGCAATGTATCATATGAACTGTGGTAAACTGTCCGTACTCCCTTTACTAAAATTTGTTTGCATAGATAATAAAAAAACTACTAATTTTACTTTTCTCAAAATAGGCTCAAAACTTGATGCTTTAAAGAAAATTTACATGTAATTGCTTTCTTTTTGATAACTTAATAATTAGCTGACATTTAAAAATATTTTATTACTTATTTCAGCATAATCCTTGTCTAAATCAACCATACATATCTTTATTGTTGACAAACCCAAGTGAAAAATATAATAAAAATTCACTACCTTTGTTGAAGTAATTTTTTAATTCATTAAGAAATCACAATTTCTATAAGCCAAAACTCAATAATGAGTTATTGCACTGTTTTCTGCTCAGTTTCAGCATCATATATCTTTACTGTGTTTAACATTAACACAACTGTGAAAAATAAATTTACAATCTTCAACATGTATTTTTTCCAAAGTGAAACACTGCAACTATGTTGTAGAATATTAACATGATTAAGCTTCAAATATTTGTTGATTCACAATAGAAAACTTTTATATTATGGGAATTTAATATCTTTAATATATCCTAGGTGAAATACATAACTGAAAAAATATACACTATAGAGAAAACCATGAATACCTTAATAAATTGTTATGTGGTCATCATGGTCATGTCTATTGGTAACAACAATGGGGAATAAATGTTTTCCTTTTACAAATGGAAATTTCATAAATCTTGAAATGAATAAGTTTCATTGTCCAGAATACATATAATCCATACATGTACATATATATAAAAGACAACAGTTCTTTGTTTAAGGTATTAGTTTAAAGTCAAGTTCTGTTTTTATCATCAATATATGATATTTCATATTATTGCATATAGTGGGTTTTTAACAATGCAGCAAGCTGAAAAACCATTCAACAAGTACACCACTACAAGTCTATAAACGGTTTGTTTGTATGCTTGACAAATGTAACAATAAAGTAAATCATAAATGATTCATAACGTTACACGGATGTATCAGGCCCCCAGTCTCCCCATCAAATTACTTACCTGGGGCAGCACAGTCGGCGCACACCTCAGACGCCGCCCTTACTTTTGTCCTGGACATGAGGACCTACAAAGGTACCATTTACAGCCTCGTATTCTGCATAAAATCTCCGAAAGGTACCCTCCCAATTTTTCCACAACACAGAAGAAATATGAAGTAGGGTATTATGTTTCAATGGTAGTTTCGAACTATTATTTCCGTTTTTACTTATGAATATTTAAAGAAAACTTTTACAGCTTTTACACATGTTAATAAATAAACAATAAAAATAATCAAGAGCGTTTTATTTATGTTCAAAGAATATCGACTTTAGTTTCGTATTTTGTTGTCGTAAAATTTATCTGAGTAATAAACAAAAAAAAATATTATAACAAGCATATATATGCACAAATCTAATGTATTTCATGTAAAAGGTATATTATTTTGATATATTTCAAATTACATATCAAGTTTTCTGTCGACTTGTGTGCGACAATCGTAAATAATATTACCACACGGAAGCAGCATCCTGACTTTCTTTTCGGAATGAAAAACTCTGAATTGGAGGAGTGACTCACAAAGATGGTGTAGTTTGTCATGATCATGATATACTTGGGAAGATAAGACAAGAAATGTCAAGTAAAACTTTGCAGGACGAGTTTCCTATCCACTGGTTGGTGTGGGACAATGATTTCCGTGGAATAGAAAAAGAGTTATCAAACAACAAATCGAATGTAAATATTTAACATAAACAAATATTTGTTTAAATTTTATAGTGCGACCGTTGGGGCGAGTGCAGCATATATTTGAATTAAGAATAAAAATAAAAAAAATTTACACTCCAGTATAACATTTATGCTTTACGGTGTGACGGTTTGGATCGCCATTTCACAATCAAATTATATTCTGACCCAAGATATCTTGGATCACATTTGGCTTAATTGCTTGATATTTATAAATACCTCAGGGTTCAAACGATGTTCATTCAAAATTATTGAAAATTCCAAAGATTTCTCATTCGAAACGCCCCTGTTAGCTGATCAGGTTTCAATACAATGCTAACAAATGTGATGTCTACGGAGATTTTGTATTGCAGCAAGCCCGGATGATAACGTTGTAAAATTGCTCAATGTATTCCGAATGGAGAAAAGATGTAAACATTCCCCATTATAAATCAATGTAAGGAATCTGTTTTCATTCATGTAAATTTTTCTGAGTGAAAGATGATAATGTGTCAATGAAATTATCTTGGAAAATATCCCTTTCAACTATTTCAATTTCACTTCTTTCACAGGTATGTGTATTTTTATTAAAAATCGTCCAAATGTGCTGCATAAATATCTTGGGACAGACTATAATAAGAAACATCAGAGACATAAATAACTGAGATTGGCAACTCAGCCATTACTGTGTTTTGTTGACGAAAAAAGTTACAGGACCAATATTACTTTGAGAACTACATTTTAGTATATTGATACATTTACCAGGTATATTGATCTTAAACCAAAAGTATGTTGTTATGAAAAATGTGCATAGAATTTAAAAGTGTTGGAAACAATAAATTTAATAATAAGAAAAACATATAGAAAAAATTAGGGATGTTAAATCGGTCAATTTTAAGTACTCGGTTACTCGGACGTTTTTCCGATCGAGTACAAGTGTAAATAAATATGAACAAGTACATTGATAACTGTAAAACCTTGGTCACTTTTGTAGAAATAAAACCACATGATCTAATGGGAGGTTTCCCCGTAAGTGTTTATCTGTTGTAAGAATTATGAGCACTTCGTTTTTTTAGGTAACTTTTTGTTGCGTTTGACGTCCAAGTATCAGTCGTCAGAGATACAGTATCAACTCTATCAAGTTCTCCTAACAGAGCGGATTTACGATCTTCGTACAATTTTTCGATCCTAGATTTTATAGTATTACGGGACAGTATGTTGTAGTTTGGTGCGACGATGGACATAAGTTTTTTAAAGCCTTTGCCTTCGACCATTTGTAACGGCATGTAATCAAACACAACCATATCAACAATCCCACGTGTAGTATCATCTGTCTCTTTTCCCGAGATCTTACGGCTTCTTGGAGAATTGACAAAATTCGATAAAGTCGGTTGTTTTTCTGGAGTTTCTGGCCTGTCAAATTCCTCCTTATGTTTAAGACGAATGTGATTTAACATGTTTGTCGTTCCCCCCGTATAGGATAAGTTTACTTCGCACAGCTGACATTTTACGTTTTTTGAATCTTCAGTTCTTTTAAAATATTTCCAGACCTTTGATGTCGGTGGCGGCATTTTAGGTCTGTTCAATTTCTCTACTGTGTGCTATCTAATTTATATAATAGACTATATAAACGATATTCAGTGAAAACAAATCATTAAAGTAAGCCAAAAATAAGGGTAGAAGACAGCCAAAGGTGAGAAAAGCTAGGTAACGGGTGCTTGGTCAAGATAATTACTATATAAACACTGCCACAGGCGATAACGGTCATTTAGCATATTTAGAGGCGTAGGAAATCCTAATTACTGTATGTACAAGTGCAATGGACATTTTAAGTTTTAAAACCGATGTTTTAATGCATTATTAAATAAACTTAGATATATTAAAAAATATTCATCCGAGTACCGATTTTAGTATTCGATACTCGGATGTTCGAACGAGTACCCGGTTAACTGGGTACTCGTTGACATCCCTAGAAAATATATATGCCAGCTATAAAATGTTGGCGAAATCTCGGATGACGAGTAGCCAACTACCACCTGTAACTCCTCTTTAGACGAGAACTCATGAAAATATAATATTTTAAATGTTTTGGTAATAGGTTTTAGCTGTTAATATTTCGATATAATTGTTTATTAGAAAGATATACTGATTCAAACTGGGGACACTTAACAAGAGGGACCGCAAGATTTCAATCAGTTGCCTATCTGTTATTTATGTCTCTGGAAACAAGCGCATATCACTATCTATTTATTCATATTGATACGCTAAAGGTTGCGTGCTCTGTCTAGACATTGTGACGTCATGCGAGTAGAGCAGATATCACAAGATAGTTTCTGTCAAAGTAACAATTTTCAGAACAATTTGCTTAGAAAATAGATTAAAACAACTAGTCGCACTCCATTGTACTTTAATCAGCAGAATGTTGTATTTATATGATTTATTTTTTTAATGCATTTCTTTCTTTAAATACATTTTTACATGTTCTTGCAAGAACATGACATTGGCAGCCATAAACAATTTACAAGGAATTGTGAATATGATTCTCTAAACAGATAAAATTCAGTATGTCAAAGAGAGCAACAATTCAAATTTTCTCCTCGTCCAGGTGATGTCGTTATATAGAGCTTGCAGTGCATGCTGGCCCTTTGCGCTAGCGGGCTGTGCTTACTATGATGTGATAATTAAGGCAGCATCAGAATGCATTGCACAAGTTTTTTCATGTAGAGTCGATTTCCTTAATGCACATATTTTTATGTTGTAAAAGTTGACATTGAGTTCAGAATATTTTAGCTGTAACTATCATTATTTTTGAAGATCTACAGACCAGACCTAAGATTTTGAATAAAATGCCGTATGTTTAACGGTTTGGAGGGTGAAGCCAATTAGACAATCGTATTTACACTATCAGATTTATTGGAAACGTGGACAGTTGAATCCATCTCTTAACATTTATTCATTTATAAGGTGTCTTGGATTATTTGTGCTTTTGTATGAGGTTGACTTCATTGTGATGTCATAAGGCTTGACAATATGTTTCTAGAACTAAAAACAAGTTCTAACCAAAAAACTATTCAATCAAGATATATGTTTTAATATCTTGCATTATTCCATAACGCACGCTAAAGATCGCATGCTCAGTCTACATTGTGATGTCGTGTTAGTAGAGCAGACATCACTGGACAATTTTCAGTAAAGTAACAATACTCGGAACAAAATTGCAGAGAAAATAGATCAAAATGTCTAGTTGCAGAATATTAATGCTTAAACCAATATTTTCAAGATTTCTTTAGAATTTAAAGCGGTGGGATTTTAATTAAATATGAACATATATCTTTTGATGAAATTTCTGTACAAGATTCAAAATGGCGAAGAGTATGGACCGCCATCTTGAACCACAATTTTCCAATTCATCTATAGGGAGAGCTCAAATGGGCAGTGAGAGGACTTTACCCTCTATTATGATAAAATAAAAAACAAATCATGATCTGTTCCAAAATAGTGAGAAGATGTCGAGAAATGAACATTGCAGTTGATAGTGGAATTATTCAACGTGTTGATGAGATTATAAATATGGGATATATATCTGTATATATATCTCATATTTATATGAGATATAAATTCTGTCTCAACATTATCCAGGGGATCACATTTTTATCTTTTTCTCTGGAACCTTTAGGCCTGTTTCATTTAAACTTGTTACAAAACATTTTTTGGTGAAGCGGGTTCAAGTTCTTTAAATGAAAGAGAGTAGATTCTATCCATTTGTGGTGGGGGATGGGTAATTGGGGGAATTGAAGTTAGGATGGGGTCTTTAAAATGCTTCTTTGCATTGACCCAATAAACAAAAATTACAAAAGCTAGAAACCAAATAGGGGATCTCTAGATCATGCAAGATAATGTGAACAAATTTTAATTTCAAATGATTTTGATCATTTTCAAATTATACTGTAGTCTTTGGAGTTAAAATATTTATGACTACATTTTTATTTTTTATTTTTTGAGGGGGAGGGAGGATGGGAGAAGTTACTTTGTTGTTTATTTAATAACAAAACTGTTACTTGTTACAACTATTCTATTTTTTTCTATTCAACATTTTCTATTCTGTGATATTTTTAAATTTTTGTGTAGGATTTAAAACCCAAATAAAGGTTTCATTTGTGAATCTTCTCATGCTAGATGCTTTATAAATATTTATTGAAGTATGATGTGGATCAAAAGGACCCACGTGGAAGAACGCCATTACATTTGGCAGTAGTTTTAGGCCATCTAGAAAGTGCCAGGACTTTATTACGACATGGAGCAAACACTTTGGCAGAAAACAAAGGATATTGGTCAGGTAGTCAACAATGATAGATTTTATGCTTTTAGATTTTATTTTTGTGAGTGCTATTAATCCAACAATATAATTTCATTCAAACCATCTCCTCATGTGTTCAGTTAGTTTTTTGAGGTAAAGATGAGATTTAAATTTTTCAGTCTTGCATGAGGCAGTTTGTACAGGGGATCCGGAACTTGTCCAGTTAGTACTAGAAAACAGAGACTACCAGAGATACAGCAAAAGAACCGTAGGGGTTCCTGACTTACTGAAAAGATTAAAGGAGGTGCGTTATTCTCCCAGATCTGTATGATCTCTAAGAATTATACGTAAAGATAAATAGCTACAATGCACATGCATATGGTTGCTGTTATACTTACAGTGTGATAAATTTTTGATATGTCTTATAGTCACCAGATTTCTATGTTGAGATGAAGTGGGAGTTTACAAGTTGGGGTATGTAGAGTAATATTGTTTTTATTACGTCACATTTTCATAGTTTATTATTGTTTTCGTAAAGGTTAAAATAAGATAGTATAAAAAATACAAATGCCATCAATTTAGTTTCCAGTTTTATTGATATGAAATTAATCCTCCTCTTCCAGTTCCTCTTGTGTCAAGAATGTGTCCCAGTGACACATACAGAGTCTGGAAAAGCGGTAAGTCTCACTGGTCAAGGTTCCATTCTGTTTTATGATGGTTTTATTCATTGTAAAGTGTTGGACACTGTGCACACTGGAAGTTTTATCATTTGAAAAGTCATAGAAATGGTTTTCATTGTCTTTAAAAATGAGGTGTATTTGAATACATGTATTTCTTGAATTTCATTGTTTTTCCAACTAAGTCTTGTTCAAATGTGAAAGATTCCTATAAATTAAACGAGAATATTTTTTGGAAATGGAAAAATTGTTCATATATATACATGTTATCACAAATCTTTTAGCTTTATATGTTTGACATTTGATGTAGAAATATTAGTACTACCGGTAATTAAATTGGGTAGTGACAGGCACGTAGCATCGTTTTTGAAAGTGGGGGGGCCAGACTCATCCAAAAAATCTTGACAAGCAAAAAAAAGAAAAGAAAAAAAAGAACAGGAAATGGGGGGGGGGGGGGGGGGGGCTGGCATAGTATATAACTTCAATTTCAATCCTAATTTCCTTATTTTCATATCTATTTCTTCAGCCTCCAAAAAAAACTGGGGGCCAACTCCATTATAATTCAATTTTTTATATGTAAATTTTAAAAAATTTCTTGCTCCGAGAAAAAGTGGGGGGGGGGGGGGGGGCAGGCCCCCCCTGTTGCTACGTGCCTGAGTTAGAATTTGTCTGTAACATGATTTTGACTACTTAATTTTGGATATCCAGGGTCCAATGTAAGGATTGACACCACTCTCCTGGGCTTTGATAACATGAACTGGGAGAGAGGAAGCAGAAGTTACATCTTCAAAGGCCTCGGTAACATATCAATATCAATATCAAAGGCCTCGGTAACATGTCAATATCAATATCAAAGGCCTCGGTAACAAATCAATATCAAAGGCCTCGGTAACATGTCAATATCAATATCAAAGGCCTCGGTAACATATCAATATCAATATCAAAGGCCTCGGTAACATGTCAATATCAATATCAAAGGCCTCGGTAACATGTCAATATCAATATCAAAGGCCTCGGTAACAAATCAATATCAAAGGCCTCGGTAACATGTCAATATCAATATCAAAGGCCTCGGTAACATGTCAATATCAATATCAAAGGCCTCGGTAACATGTCAATATCAATATCAATCAACATCGACATCTATAAATTTTTTAACCAGTTAATATGAAATTAAAATGAAGATATTAAGTTCTTTCAGGAATGAAGTAAATAAACACAGCAGATATACCATACATCTATTTTTTTTTCAATTAAGAAAACAAACACATAAAAATAAAAAAGATTGATATGCAACTAATAAGTGTTATAAATTCTTTTGTGAATAAATTTCATCAGACTTTCATTTGTGATCATCTTAATGACCTTTGAACTGACTTTGGTACTGTATGTCATGCTTTATAGCGGACCGAGCGGTGGCAATGGAGGTGGATCATGACAGACGAGAGGTGTTCTCAGAAACAATGCAAATTTTACCCGCAAACTTTGATATGTCACTAATGAAGCCCTCGGATGATGCCATTGCTGCTCGGCTGACCAATCCTGTAGTCACAACTTATGTTGACACTGAAAAGATTTCATTTGAAAGGTACGCTATGTTTGATAAATGATTATGAATTTATTGCTTTAATACAAAGTCAACAGTTACTGTAATATGTTTTTCAAAGTATATGCCTTATTTTTGTAGTCATGTAAGAGTATAAGTGAACTCTAGTCTTGCTATTTTATATTTATTTTCCAGGAATAAATCAGGAATTTGGGGCTGGAGAAGTGACCGGGCAGAGGTTGTGAATGGTTATGAAGCCAAGGTATTAAGGTTTACGATATGCATGTACAAAGAAACCAAAGTTTAGTGCTCACTCTGTAATCATCATGCGCTATTCTATTCTTTAATAAACTGTGGTAAAAGATAAATGTTAGGATTCACAACTTGCTTTTAGTTAAAAAAATAAAACCCATTTTAATACATGTATATTATATAAATATATATATTATGGTTTCATTCTTATTCATTTAGAATCAATTTTTATTGATTTTGTTGTTGAGTTCATTCATGAAATCAACTGTTCATTGAAGAAAAATCCTAACAACATTATAAACTGACAAAGCTCATGTACGTCCACAGGTTTTGTTGAAATAGGGTCACTTTCTAATTCTTTGCATATTGATGGGCACAAATACCCAGTAATTAGGTTTACTTGCTCCCAACATTTTCACCAAAATGTTTCAGTCTGGAATAAACAGATTTTGGATGTTGTAGGTTTTCAGTGCATCGAATGTGGAGCTCATAACAAAAACTAGAACAGAGCATTTGTCTGAAGCTGACAAACAGAAATCCAAAGGTAAAAGTAGCAAAACCCCACTGGAGTCCTTCCTAGGTGTAGCTGAGGAACATAACAAAAAACAAGGGGCCACTAATGGGGTAACTTTTATTTGCAAGAATTAAATACTGAATGAAAAATAAAACTTGCTAATCATGTGAGTTGATTATTCATCTTATTTAAGGCTCTCAAGTTTCTCCAACATCAAATTATTTTCCATTTTAGGATGTATCATCTCTTATTTACAATCCCAGTTCTATTACTAAGGAGGAATATTTCAATAGACATGTTGAACTGGGTGACCGTGATATTGGGCGTCCTATTGAGCAATCGAAAAAGACTCAAAAGTTTAAGGCGACGTTGTGGTTGTGTGAAAATTACCCGTTGTCACTTCAAGAACAGGTTGTTCCAATTATTGACTTAATGGCAGCCAGTAATGCACATTTTCAAAAACTCCGAGACTTCATTACTCTTCAACTGCCGGCTGGATTTCCTGTGAAGATAGGTTGGTTGAAGATCTTTAAATGATGTTTGCATTAGATGGTCTGTCAAAATTATGTTCTGTGATTTTAACACTGATGGTAATTCGTAGTCAGTGTTTCGGGACAAACAGAATAATAAAAATCATTAGTGAACAGTCAGTGTATCATACATGAATGTCAACCTTAAAGTGAGTGGGTATATTTTAATGCTGTTTTTGAGATTTAGGTTTAATATCAAAATTACAGGTACATTGATCTGCTTCTTTTAGTAGTTTTCAATGAATTTTTATAATACATGTATTACTATTTTGCTTATCACACATACATATACAGTACATATCCAGTTAAGACCAAAAAAAACAGTGTTTTGTTATCTCAAAGCTTCATGAAATTTAACTGGTACTTTCACAGAGATCCCACTTTTCCATGTGCTAAATGCCAGGATAACTTTTGGAAACATTAACGGCTGTGACGCCGCTGTAGAAGGTGTGACCACAATAGAGGATGCTGGGAAAATTACTGCCAGTATCGATGAGACTAGCTTTGATTCTCCACCAGGATACAGAAAATTAGGTAAAGTAATCATCAGTATCTCAATTCATAGTTTAAGAGAGGCAATAAATTTCTTACATGTTGCTTGATTATCAACACTAAGAGTATTGAATTGGTTTATACCTGTGTAATTTTCACTTATCGATGGAAGCAGCAAAAAGGGTTGTAATGAAAAAATAAAATTCCATATAGAGTAGATATTGTACATGCTTTTTAAGGACAGTGCAGCTACAGATTAACAATTTAGTTTGACATTTAATGACATTCATTGGCCTGTTTACAGGTGATATTCACCATGAGAGACTGCGAGATGAAGATGACCAGCTCCTACAGTTTGCCATTCAGCAGAGCCTGATGGATGGGAATACTGACCCTGTAGAACAGGTACCTGTGTAGTACAAGTACTGTACAATTAACGTAATAGCTTATTGGGGTCATTGTATGATTTAGTAAGTAAGAAGTACAGAATTCACCGATCTTGAAGGATAAGGGGGACATTGTACGGTACTTTCAGGGTAACTTAATCTTGGTATTGATTGAATAAACAGCTGCAGTTGTTTTATTAGTGATTTTTTTTTCAAATACTACATGTGATATCAAATTTAGAATCAATGAGCCAGGTATACTTTTATATCTTTCGTTTGATTATATCCGAGTCTCACCAACATTCTTTTTGCTGTGTTCACCACTGTTGTATAATAAACAGGTACCATTCAAGAAGAATTATCAGAAAGAATTTAGCTTTGGCATTTATTAGCAAAGAAGATTAATATACATCTTCCATGCATTCCTGTCACAAACAAATTTTAATCATAAAAACACTAGTACACGTAGATGTGTATTACCTTTTGCTCTAATGACATGTATTATTTTTTTTTCAAGATTAAATATGTTTTAAAGTTAATGGATAGCTTTTCACTTTTTTAGACCTGTTTATTAATATTTTACAGCTGACATTCTATGAAGCATTGAATAACATAAGACCTCCTCCACCATCTCGACCTTTGCCGTCTGTAAGGCAGGACGAGGATGCTCTTTTACAAAGGTAATCATATGTTATTGTTCTATCAGAATTTCAAACAAGTAGTTACTGTATACTTCTATTTTTTAATACAATGGCAAATCATTTTGTTTATTAGTGCCACATTTGTAAATTAAAAAGCTGCAAAAATTCTCACAGTAACCGATTCTTCCAGGGCAATTGCAGAGAGTTTAGCATTACAATCAGGAGACACAACTTATCCAGAAATTCTTCCTGAAACCAACAGCAGCAGTAACCTTGACGACGACCTTAGACTAGCCCTCCAACTGTCTCAGCAAACCTTGACAGAGGATGAGAAGAGACGGAAAGAAGAAGAGGAGGAACTAGAAAGAATTCTGAAGCTCTCAATGCAAGAGAAGTGACCTGTTCCGTTTGCCAAGTACTACGTCCATGGCTAGTCTGATTTCAATGGAAAGGAAAGAAAATGCAGATTATATGATGTTTATGTGCTTTACCAGGTGTAATGTGGTATCTGTTTAAAAACTGTCAAATGTGAGGATGGATCTCGTCATACATGTACAAGCAATGGAGTTGACCGATCAGGCGCCCCTTTCCATTAGGTTTTACATTCCTCCAACTATAACAATGTTGTTAATTGATGCAGTTGTGATGCTGCCAGCTTCTGTGTTGGAAATGAGTTATTAAGCCTCTTTATGATTAAGACTTCTTGGCATTGTGAATAATAAAACTCAGTTGTCTTGTTCAGGTTAACATGTGCTATGTGTATGTGTTCATTGTTCAAAAGTCTGCAAGTTTTTCATACCTGTATTTTGTTACAAAATCCTGTGTACTCTACCTGTGTTGTTGCTTAATTTATTAAAATTCATATTACCGGTATAAAGTGCTATTTTTCACTTAGTATATAATAAAATTGATGTATTTGTGTGCAGGTTTCCACAGAAATGGTAAAACATGTACCTTCAAAAGTTTTATGGGTAATAAGGTACTGGTCCAATTCTAGCTAAGTGATGTGAAGGGACTTGCATGCACTACTGTGTTAAATAAACACACATTGTTAATTTTGTGCAAAATTAACTACTATAGTTTGCCCCTGTTATATAATTAAAAAGAACAGTCCTTCGACAGACTTGGTTTGATAACAGTCTTGTGTACGGTACTCCTTTTCTCTGGCAGTCATGAGGAACGGACACAAGTAATGAATCAACACAACTGTGATACGAGATATCAATGTTACTGTACACAGGGAAATATTCACCCCCGTTTTATTTTCACCCCTTTCGCCCTCGTTGTCAGCTGGCGAATTTAAGACTGGGCAAATTCCAATGTCTCAAATGAAATAGTAAACACAAACGTGCCTTGGTGAATTTAAGATGGGGCGAAACTGAAAGTGTAGAAGGGTGAAAATTACCCGGGGCGAAAATAACCCAGTATACAGTATATCAGAGGATTTAATATTTTCAACAAGAAATTGAACCTTCTTGCTAAAATTTCTATCGTCAATTATACTCATAAAAGTTATTATCATTTTTATTTCAACAGTTTTATAGTCTGTAGAGTTACAATTTACCAACAGCCATTTCCCAGTGTTAACAATGTGAAACACTGTATATTATACTCTGTCCCAAGATATTTTGGATTCACGTTTGGCTTAATTGTTTGATATTTATAAATACCTCAGGATCCAAACGATGTTCATTCAAAAGTATGAAAAATTTCCAAGATTTCTCAGTCAAAACGCCCCTGTTAGCTTATCAGGTTTCAATACAATGCTAAAAAATGTGATGTCTACGGAGATTTTGCATTGCAGCAAGCCCGGATGAAAACGTTGAAATATTGCGCAATGTATTCCGAGTGTATTCCGAATGGAGAAAAGATGTAAACATTCCCCATTATAAATCTCCGTAAGGAATCTGTTTTCGTTCCTGTGAATTTTTCCGAGTGAAAGATGATAATGTGTCAATGAAATTATCTTGGAAAATATCCCTTTCAACTATTTCAATTGCACTTCTTTCACAGGTAAGTGTATTTTTATTAAAAATCGTCCAAACGTGAATCCAAAATATCTTGGGACAGAGTATAGCTAATCATGATACGTAACAGTACAGGCAATCTAAAACAGATGACAAACAAAATCTGTCAGGGCACATTATGTCTTGTATACTACATTTGGTTTAATGAAGCACTACACATATGTCAAAATCATCCATACTATATATTCAGTTATGATTCAGATGAACTGTAATTTATTAAACTATTAAATGTATATAAATAAAAGGCACCAACACTTAATTTCAAATACTGTATATATACAAGACAATCTGCATTATAATTACTCCCATTTTTAACAAATCAGGCAGCTGAATATCTCAAAGACTACATGTACTTGTACATACATGTATGTATCTGTCCATTATGAGTGAGATTGATTGTCAAGGATTAAATATTTCAAGATTTTTAAATTGTACAGCTAACATGAATTCATGAAAAATATAAACATAATTGTTTCATTTCGAACACTGTAAATTTAGATGCAGAAGAAGTCGGATAGTTGGCTAGTGATTTAAATACCAATGCACCTACATGTATTGAAATGTTGTAAAGCAACACTAGACATGTCACCCATAATAATGGGGACCCCTAGTGATGTTGATAGTGGCATGAACAAACTTTTTTGAGTTTTATTTTTTTTCTATATTGATATAAAATGATTTTTGTCACTTCTTTGAAAAACAAATATCGGAGTAAAAACATACCTCTGAATAAATTTGCTACCTATTACAGATGTAAATAATGGAGACATACCGGGTACACGTACAGTGGCCCATTTATTGCTACAATTTTTTTTTTTACAGAAACAAAAGAGATTACTATATTTGTCACACTTTAAATGATTCAAATATAACTGTGATAGTTATTTCTTTAAAAATGTTCGACAATATAATGCAATACATTTATACAATGTAACCATGAGAAATGAACACCAATTTCACATGAGGAATGTTGTCAATACATACATTACATAATAAACAGAGTGGATGCGATATGCGTCAATAAGAATCCAAAACCGAATAGATTTAACAATTATTACCAATATAAAGAAGAATGTACTGGTAAATACACTTCTTAAAACACTTTCGGAATACATGTAGTTTTAAAGTAAATCTCAAATAACAGCTAGAATTGATAGGATTGAATACACAATACCAGAGTTCAAACAGTATAGTTATTAGTAGCTTGAATACACATGAAAATGAAAATTTGAAAGAGGGTCAATGATTGATAACTCATCACAGTACTATACTTCATCAACATCTCCTATACACACCAATCGGTCTCTCTCTATCCCACTCAAACACAATTGTTCCACAGGACACACTCTCACACACTGATATCACAGGGACCTCGTCAGTGAAACGCATACAACATCAACAAAATGGTACAGGTTGCTATCACACTCGCCAAGATGATGGTGTCTCTTCTCTTTCGCAGATTGATCTTTTGAATTAAGTTGTTGATGACAGGGAAACGATCTTTAAATATGTTAAGGAGTTTCACAATACATTGGTTTATACACTTTTGAATTTTTTTGAGGTGTCTGTCTGACTTGCTTTCTTGAATCTATCGAAAATACATGTTTAGTTACCAGTAATTTATTTTTACACTGAATATGATAGGTCATTGGGCATAGGCTCTTTTTAGTATTTCAATTAGATGACCATAAAATTTGATTCTACACAGGAAAAGGATACTAGCTAATGAGTTCATTCTCTGTGTAATACCACCCAACATTTTCTTCTGAGATTGCAGATTTTCTTTTGTGGCTATTGCAACACTGAAATATAACAAAAACAAAATTTAATTGTGAAAATGAAGTGTACTGGCTAAACTTGCAATAACCTCCACAAATGATCATCCAGATCAGATTATGCTCTTAAACTCTTCTTACCTTATCTGGTCATCAATCAGCCTGTCTGAGCTGTCAACCAGAAAACGTAATTTTCATTAATTTTCAGGAATTAAATTTTTGAATTCTACAAGTAACCCGGTATTTTTTTTTTTTTCATGTTTCAATACATTAACTTACTTTCTTATGTGTTCATTTTCCTTTAAATAAAGATCTGTTCTTCTGTTAAGGCCAGAGGAATTCTTGTATGCACTAAAAGATTTAAAACTTCCAAATGAAAATCAAGGAATAACAGGATTTGCCACTATTGCATTGATACTTGAGGACATGCTTATACATAAACAACTATGTGGCTGGCTTTATTATTATTTTACAAATTAAACACAATATATTAATGGTTATTCATATTTACTTAATATCTCTATGGACTGATCCCAGAAGGTCCTCTCGCTCCCTCAGAGCGGTGATGTTGGTCCTGGTTTTCTGGAATTCGTGGGAGTAATCCTGAAGGATGTCTCTGTGCCTCTGTAATGTGTGAAGAAGTGCCGCACTGGGTGAGTTGGTCCCTATGTTCTGTGTGTAATCTGCCATTCTGTCGTTAGTTTCCTGAAGCTACAAAATTAATGAAATAATTACAAACGTATCTGTCAGATTTGAAGTTTCATTAGAAGTTTTGGATATCACTGTTAATGGTAAAATAATGAAAATATACTTTTAGAATTTTCAAATGCTATATGATGGGTAGATAGCAATGAAATTAATCAAAATATAATTGTTCATATAAACATGCACCCATGTAGAGAAATCTATTTACAATTGCACTTGTTAAATATGTTCACAGACTATTTCAAAAGTACATAACTTTTCTAACATTTCCTTTAGAAAGCATGTCAGTAATACCTTAGACAAAAGCTGCTCAATCTCCATTGCCATGGTATCAAACATATGCTCACTGCTAGACCTCTGCATCAAGGGAGACGACTCACTACAAACCAGTGATACTTTATCATGAATGCTTGTATGGTAGAACAAGCGTATGTGTCTATCATTTTGTAGATTTAAAATACTGCATTGAGATGTTGCAGCTACATCAATGATATTCGATGAATGAGATTTCCACAACTAGGTTGAAATATTCGACAATTATACTAAGAACAGATTTATGATTGACTGTACCTGGCAAGATTGAACAAAACATCTATTTACTGACTAATGTAGATTCCAAATTAAATTCGAGAAATTAATATCCACGTAAAATCGCAAGAAGCACCTTTCATGAATTTTAAAATCTCACCATTATTTTCTGAGAGTTGAGAACTACCGGTATAAGAAACAAGGAGAAAAGTTCCACGCCTGCGATTTTTTTGCCCCCCCCCCCCCCCTCTCTCAACAATTATCTTAAGCATTCTAGATTAACACTATAACCTGTTCTTTGCAAGTGACAATTGTATATAAAAACTTTCTTTGACTTTCTCGACTTTGCCTTGGGATATAGTTGCCATCTTGCAGGACAATTTGCTTCTGTCCCCATAACCAATAAATAGGTACAGTATATATTACGACATACAAAAAGTAGGGCTGAAGCATCAAATGAGATATTGAGGATTTGGAGAGAAAAAATACACTGTGACCAATACATATGGTCTTTGACTGATCACAGCAAATTGTTCTTTTAATAGATTTTCACTATTGGTCTCATCCATAATGTTTTTAAATTTATTTCTGGTACTTCTCTCAGTCAAATCATATATTTACCTTCCATAATCTGAATGAGAATAACTTGTTCCAAGTTTGCTAAAGGAAACAAGCTTCAAATCTATTTCATTTTCAAGCTGTCTTGCCTGTTTCCGCAAATCTGAAAATAGAAAACATAACCTTTATTGTTCAAAATTTATATAAAATACTTTATCTGTATCTTCATTTGGTTTCTTTACTTATCGAATGTTTTGACAGGTATTTTCCGTAATATCTAAATATACATTTTAGATACTCAAACAGCAAACAAAATCTTAACATAACATTCACGTAAGTTAAATATACACAAGAAATGGTGTTCTCAAATTGACAAACTGTCAAAACAGATAGAAATACTTGTGTTTACAAATTGCATACCTTCCCATCGGTTCCCCATATCTGCCATATTATATCCACCGTGTCGAAATCTCGCGAGATGTCTCATGGTCGAAATTTTTGTATGCTGATATAAATGGAATGTTTTTTCGGAGGTGCGCTGAGCTTTAGACAGTCACATGTCAGAGTGTGAAGTTTTATTAACAACATATAAAAATACTGTAATAGAGTATTTATTATTTAGTCTGGTAAATTTATCTTTTTAATCTCGATGTAAAGCAATTTTAGAAGTAATATCAATAACCACTGAAAAGTTAAAAGAAAACATTTTTAACGTTAACGTTTATCTTTACATCTTTTAATCATAGGCGTCGGAACCGGGGGGGCTAGGGGGGGCTTAGCCCCCCCACTTTTTTTGCAAAGTTATACCTAACCATTACAAACATAGCATGATAGAGGGTTCAGCCCCCCCACTTTTTGTCGTAGGAAATATTATTGTTCCTAAATTTACCTTTAAAGATTGAGAAGTTAGATTCAGAAGCATACTAAATATAGCTCCCCCCCCCCCCCCCCCCCCCCCCCACGGATTAGGAATTTCATGATTTTGGAAAAAAAAATTTGGATAAGTAATTTTTTTTTGTTTGGAAGTATAGGTATACCCCCCCCCCCCCCCCCCCGGATTAGGATTTCCATGATTTGTGGAATAACTTTTTTCTCAATATTTCTGAGGATTAGTCTAGCCCCCCCCCCCCCCCACTTTCAATTTGCTTCCGACGCCTATGTTTAATATTAGCAACGGTAACAAGTGAACTCGGCACCTGGTGAATTTGGCACCTGCGTAAATAGTGAAGTCGGCACCTGGTAAACTCGGCACCTGGTAAACTCGGCATCAGGAATCTGGTGAACTCGGCACCTCGATATTTTTTTCTTATCATAACTTTAAATAAACATAGAAGAAATACAAAACCTCGTTATTTTTTTATTATCATAACTCAGATATAAAAAAAAAACATCGAAGAAACACAAAACCATGATGCAATTGTGACAAAAATTTCACGTATTCCGTGAATAAAAGCAGTTAAAAACAACTAACTACAAAGAGGATATATATGATTAATATAATAATTGAATATTAAAACGAAGAAATAAGGTAGATTTGTAAACATATTAATTTATTTCCTATATAGAACAGTAATATAATTATGTATACACAACATCAAAGGTACTGTACTTAAGCATGTGTTATCCATTGTGTACCTTGTTTAAATTGCTAAAACAACAAGATGACAGCGGGGTATTCCTAGTATACATGGAAGGGGCTACCAGGTGCTATTAGACGGTGTATTACCCGTACACATAGAAGGGGTGAGATACTGATTATGAGGAGGTTAATGAAGAGACCCTGTCAACACATGGGCTTCCCAATGTCACCTTTTCTTGCGACTTCAAGAAGACAACAGCAATGGGTGGTAAGTAAAATATATTTTTTACATTATAAACACATATATTTAAAATAACAAATTTGAAAAGAAAGTAAATATGTAATAACTATGCATATATTAATTGTTTGTAGATTTATAAAGTTCACTTGAATCCCCTATAAAATAATATCTACATGTATAATTATGAAACTAATTAAGATATTACCATTAGACTCTGACTATTTATGGAATATTTTAATTTTATGATCAAGGCACCACATCAATTGATTATTTTTAAATAGCTGACATTTATTAAAATAAAGTATATTAAATAAAAAAGAGTTTATATACTTTAAATATATACAATTATTGTATATATTTAAAGTATAGATGAATTTTAAATATAAAGCTTATACTTGATTCCCATATCTACATGTATGATTAATATGAAACTTATTAAGACATCACCAATAGATTCTTACTATTTATTGAATATTTATGAAATATTTAAATATTTTAATTATATGATCAATGCACTATGCAATATAACTAGTTAAAGATCACTAAAAATAGGAAAATATATAAATTTACACTGTATAACCCAACTTTCAATGCTACTTAATTTACACGTCTTGTAATACATTGTATTAACTTTCTTCAATCAATTACACTTTTGGAAAAATACATGAAATTTCAAAACTATTCAACAATCAATGAAAATATGTTGAAAACAACTGATTCTCAATCTTCTATCTAGGAAGTTAACCTTTGTCTTGATACTTGTGCTGCAACACAAAAATATTTGTCAAAGTATAAATTCTAAGGATGTATTTTATCTCTGATTAGTGCAAGACTGCTTTGAACTCTCGCTCTCTCTCCCTCCCCCCCCCCCCCCCCACCTCTCTCTCTTTGATAATTATAAATGAAAACACATATAGAATGTGGCATTAAGTTAAAACGTAAATTCACAAAGGCTATTGTTTAAATTCATGAAAATGTACTGTAACAATAAGATACCATATTGAATTCTGTTTACACCTGAAAAAGCATTTTACAAGTTATCCAACGTAAGTACCAAACAACATATCCTTTAATTGCCTGCAAATGATTTCCATGATTGGATATTTTCCCTGAAAGAAAAACTGGCAGTTCATATCATAAGTATAGTTTTATATAATTTTTTTGTGTCTTTCTTAAAAACAAGTGTACAAATGCTTCTTTCTTTCTAAATAATCACATTTATAGTGTGTGTATATATATATATATATATATATATATATATATATATATATATATATATATATATATATATATATATATATATGTATGTATATGTATATATATATATATATATATATATAGTTGTATGTATAGAATTTTAGCAAGTGTAGTGACATTCAGGCTAAAATTACACCAGTATTGATATTGATTTTACTTGATAAATGTAGTAATTTTAAGAAAGTTAATGTTATCTAATATTACATGTAGTATTACATGTATGCAAGGATGAACTAGATATATAAAATAAATAAAAATAAGCAAAATGTTACCAACAAAAATAATTAGATTTGTGACTATTCAAATCTGCCAGTATCTTGAATATAAATCAGAAAAAAGTATTTATTTTCATGCAATTGTAGTTCGAGGAGACCTTCCGACGTCTAGATGGGCGTGCACCAGAGGTTCTTGCTCCAGTGATGGACTATGTCTACAGGACGTGGATCTGTTCTTCAATCTTCAAGATCCATCACTGGAGTGTGTTCATGACGTCCATCCGGACGAACAATGATGTGGGGGGATGGCACAACCGCCTCAACACCAGTGTTGTCACCAGGGGATCGGTTCCCTTTTACCATCTTCTTCTTGTTCTGCACCGGGAAGCGACAAACATCACAGTGCAGATGAAGATGGTATCTGAAGGGAAGATGCAGAGGTTCCAAAGGAAGAGGACATTACAGGTGGAAGGTCGTGTCTTCAAGCTTTGGAACAACTACTGTGAAAGATTGATCACTGCGAGTGAACCAGTTAACGGGCTGTGCTTCTATTTATGGACCACCAGCTTTGAACATGTGATTCGTTCAGATATCGTGATATCGACAGCTGTGCCCCCCTTCGTGAAATGTGCATCTTGTAATAAAAATGTCTTTAACTTATAAAGTATGTTTGTAATTGTCACTGCATTTAAAATATCTTGTTTTGTTTTATTGAGTTTTTTTTAATCAAAATTGCTATTACTGTTTTTGTTATTCGTTGTGCCTATGTTCATAATGAATAAAAAAGATGGCTGTAGCTAAGAATAAAATAATCGTTGTTGTTCTTGAAAGGATTTTAATGAATTCAATTAGACAAAATTGCAAAATGAGTTAATTGAATATACAACTACAAGCAATATTATAGTTCACACAGTATCAATAATTTCAGTGGCAAGTGAAAAATTTGCTCTTTAATGGTAAAAAAAATGTAGTAAACATACTACAATGCAAGAAATTAAGGACATGATAAGAAAATGATTTAAAAAAACACAAAATAATCATTTCTGATATTCAATCTGTCTCCTTTAATAATTTCTGCCTATAGTAATTATTGTAAGTATTTTTACTACATTTAGCAATAATATGGTTATATGGATTAATTGTCTCAATTCATCTTTTAACTAGGCCTATTTTCTCCGACCGTAATTAGCTTGGGAGCGCCTCTGATATGCTCATTGATGAATGTGAAGTACATCGCGCCAAGATGAAACTAAACTGGTCATATAACAACCAAATGTGCAAATGTTCATAAAATTTTCATATTTAGAAAGATAAATTCTTACATAAATTATATCAATTCAAATATATGTTAAGCCAGTAGCTAGTGAATTATTTCGTATCTGTTGATAAATGTGGTCGTCAGTAATAAGTTACATTGAAAAACTCACCTTTCTTCATAAACAGACATTTCCATGATAAAGATACAGTCGTATACATTGTGTAATCAATTTTTTTTAAATGTGTGTCTAGAAACAAAGAGATAAATGAATACTATGCAAATGCCGAATTCACCAGATGCCGAGTTTACCAGGTGCCAAGTTTACCAGGTGCCGAGTTTACCGGATGCCGAGTTCACTATTCTCGGTGCCGAGTTCACCAGGTGCCGGGTTTACCAGGTGCCGGGTTCACCAGCATTCTTAGCAACGATTCTCTCTCTCTCTCTCTCTCTCTCTCTCTCTCTCTCTCTCTCTCTCTCTCTCTCTCTCTCTCTCTCTCTCTCTCTCTCGTTATTATGATTTTTTCCATTATTCTCGTATTAAAAGAAGACTTCAATGTAAGTGTATATGTACTTTTTATTTCTTAATTTAACGATCGAATTTAATATCCAAAATTCTGCGTCTTTTTAACTTGTAATCATAATTACTTTTCATCTCGTTATAATTACTTTTCATTGCGTATTAAGACTTTCAAAATACCTAATAATAATATGAAAAGTTATTGAATTAACCTTCATTTCGCAACAACGACGGCTAATATCTTGTTTTATTTCTAAAACAAAAATAACATTAAAATTATTCAAACAAAGTGATTAAGGTATAACGTTTTACCACCATGGACTATTTTCTTCATTTTGAATGACTAACATACTATATTCTCTTTTGAAACATAGAATAATGAGTTCAAGAATTAGAAATTAATTTAAAGAGGCCCCCCCCCAAAAAAAAAAGAATCTAAATATGTTAATCTAAGAGCAATATTAATGCACAAGTCAAAATGTTCGAGAACTGCCCAACTGTCATAGCCCCGCAATGAAAGTACATCTCTATGCGATTGTATTTTAAGTAAAATATCCCAATTTTTGGAATTTTGAGATTCTTTATTTCAAAAAGTAGCAAAATTCTGTATTAATTCTGGAATATCGTTCAGGATTAAGATTCCATGCAAAACTTAAAAGAAACTAATTTTTGATTTGCTCGATTATTTCTATATTATTAAGAACATCATTTTGCCTCGATCTAATACAATAATAAACAAAACTAGACACGATCTCGTTGCGAGCAACGAATGGGTCTTCCGTCCGATTTTTTAATAGATTAGATCAAACTTATTAATTCAAAGATAAAATCGTAGACCTAAGCGAAAAATAGTAAAATAAAAATTGCGGCACTCGGGGGTTGATCCCGGGTCGCCTGGGCCATGTCCACGACTCTATCGACTGAGCTACTCAGACTCTCGTTTCAGAACTTTGACGCTTAGTTTCTCGAGAATGCCTTGATCGATTTTAAAACAAATTACATATTCTGAATCAGTGAAAGGGTCACTATCAACCCTCCAGAAAATATCAAAAAAGGAAAAAGTTGAAAAAATCGATTTTTTGTCTTTCCTTCCGGTGACAACCAAAATTGACGGACGTTAACCATTTAACCTAAGGGCATCTTTCCAAAGATAGATCTATCATCGCTGGAAATTTCAAGTTTCTATCTTCAACCATTAATTAAATATTCGCTGGACAAAATGAATTTTTTAAAAAAGTAAACTTAACGACGTTGACGAACGGAAGTGACGTCATATTCGAAAAGATACGTATGCATAGCTATAGTTACTGTCTTCTATCTGTGAAATTTACGAGAAAATCCGTCGAATCGTTTTTGAAATATTCGGTTTTTAAAAATTTGGTGCAGGAAAAAAACCAAGAAAAACTAGACACGATCTCGTTGCGAGCAACGAGGAGGTCTTCCGTCCGATTTTTAGAAGGAAATTTAACATCATCAACTTTGATTCTCGACAAAAAAACATGATATGGAAAAAAGAGTGGAGAAGGAATGCTTTTTTGTATCACATTTTATAACTTCACTTATATTGTTTTTTTAAATACTTGCATTTCTTCAAATTAAGATAGAAAAGATTAAACTTGTTTACCTCTGGCTCCTAAAAAACCCTTATTAGGTAACGCAAGAGAAAATCATTATATTGTTAGGATATATAAATGTATTATACCTAATTCAGCTTAAATAACCTTTCACAAAATAGCTCTTAGTAAAACGCTAAAGATTAAAGACTTAAGAACCCTTTGATCCCCTAATTTAAGGGGCCAGCCCCTTTTTCTTGAAATGGAAGGCCATTTCATTCTGAACACATTTTGTCAACAAATGTTTAGAAATTCGTTACCGTTCTTGAAAAATATGGGAACAAAGGTTTTAGGGGCCCATCCCTTATATCCATGTAGGGGCCGTTTAACGAAATTTTGAAGGTTGCATATTGTTAAAAACATCATTTTGAACAACTTTTCTTCTGTACTGCATTTCAAAATATTTTTCCTTTCTGAGATATGGGTGATCAGAATTTTGGACTTTTGGCCCCTTAAACCCCTATTTACATAACATGATAAAATCATTACATCGCTTAGATACATAACTGTGAGATAAACATATTTGCTTCTATAACATTTTACAAAATGTCTCTCAGTTAAGGGCTATAGATAAAAGACTTTAGAGCCCTTTGATCCCCTAATTTAAGGAGCCAGCCCCTTTTTCTTGATATCAAATAAAAGGTCACTTAATTCTAAACACATTTTGTCCAACAAGTTTTTAGAAATTTGTTACCGTTCTTGAGATATATGAGAAAGAAGGTTTTAGGGGCCGATCCCTTATCTCCTTATAGGGGCCGTTTAACGAAATTTTGAAGGTTGCATATTGTTAAAAACATCATTTTGAACAACTTTTCTTCTGTACTGCATTTCAAAATATTTTTCCTTTCTGAGATATGGGTGATCAGAATTTTGGACTTTTGGCCCTAAAAACCCCAAATTACGTAACACATGGAAAAATCATTACATTGCCTGGATATATAGCTGTGAGATGAACATATTTGCTTATATAACATTTCACAAAATATCGTTTAGTCAAGGGCTACAGATTAAAGACTTTAGAGCCGTTTGGTCCCCTTATTTGAGGGGCCAGCCCCTTTTTCTTGATTTTAAAAGAAAGGTCATGTAAATAAAAATTATTTTTACATTACATATCTAAACAAAATATTTTTCAGAAATTAGATAATTAAAGAAAACCACAAAAAATTACAACGATTTTTAATCCCAATTTTCGGGTCCAGGCGAGCTTCAAGGAAAATGGCTTTTCGCCAAATCTAAAACAAGCAAGCATGTCTACCATTCCCACTCTGTCTTGCATATAAATTTCAAGTCTCTAACTATAACGGTTCCTGAGGAGATGCGTGGACAACATCATGCTCCAAAATACAGGAAAAAGGGAGATAATTCAGAAGCGGAAGTGAATTTTCAGACAGGAAGTGGGATGCAAAGAGACATTCACCAAAGACATTATCCCTGTAAAAATCATTAAAATCGATTGAGAAATGGCTGAGAAATTAAGGGTGTCTACCAAGGAGAAAAATAACTAGAGCAAAGCTCGTTGCAAAGCAACGAGTGGGTCTTCCGTTAATGTCGGAAGTAAAGCTGGAAGTTCCTGTAAGAAGCAGAGCTCTTAAACCAATAACAAGAGTAACTAAAATATAGAAGATGAAAATAATGGGATTATTCCTGGTACGACTTAACAAAATACGAATGATTTTAAGTACGACTTAACAAACACCTTTCCGATATCAAGAACGACTTAACAAAAAAATCCGAATGTGTTCGAGTACGACTTAACAATTATTTTTGGTACGAGTTAATTTTACCTTAAACATTACGCTATTTTTTAAACCAAGGACGCGGAATCAAAATTTCCGGAAAAATCAATTTTTAAACCCCGATATCTCTGTAATGCATCGTTCGATTTTAAGGACGTTGGATCCTGCGATCAAAAGTCTCTAAGTTTTTTTCTAAAGTATCTTTTAAATATCTACACACATATCTAAACCAAAATTCAAAACAAAATTTTGGGGTCTATATGCTCCTTTCGGTGCTACGATGTATTTAATATGACCTCTCTGCACTGAGAATGCAAATTGCACATAAATCGCCTTTCCCTCTAAAATTTTTTATTGAAATGAACCATGGTTTCAAATACAAATTTATATTATTTAGAATTAATAAAATTAAAATTATCATAATGAAGAAGTTTGCAATTTTTTCACCTTATAGATATTTTGACCTTTTTGCACTGAAAAAATACTATTTTTATTCATAAACGATTAAACATGTAATTAAATAATTTAAAAGTCTCAAACTTTTTCTCAAATTATGACAGACTTGTCAAAAGAAACTTAAATATTCAGAAAATAAAACCAAACTTATGGGTCTATAATGTAAATTTTGAGATATGGCATGAAATAGGCTAATTTTAGGGGAAAATTGGAGTTAATTTTTTCTTTACTTTTATGAAATATCACTTAAACATGCTAATATATGTCGATAGAAATATTGAAATATTGTTGAAATATGTTCTTTAAACAATACGAAGATATCCCAGTGCATAAACTATCTGAAAATTTGGTCTGCTCGGAAAATAAGAAAGCTAAAATTATGGTGCTCTAAAACAACCGAGTTATGAAAAATGTTCATTTTCTTCTTAAAAACCTTCCGCCACAAAATATAGTCCCTTACTACACTCTCTAAATATGGAATTTTTTCTTCACTATTTTATTCAATAGAGTTTATTTGGCATTGTAAAAAAGGAATTTACAAGTAGAATTCATATATGACACAGAATTTCCAGACTAGAGGTGACACAAAATGGCTACCCAAAATCAGAGGATCGAACCTCTTTAAAACGGGTTTCGGTTTTAATTTAAGCTTAAGGGTGACGTTTACTCAGAATGAAAAAAAATTCCACTGATGATAATGAAAAACCATCTAATGTGTGTTATAAACCTTTTATTGTAGTGTTATTTTTCATTTTCAAAAAAGTAGGTCAATGACCTACTTTTTGAGTTAATGGCCATTATATATTTTTGGAAAATTAAAGGAAAATCTCTGAAAATTTTAAACTATGCTTGAGATTTTCTTAATTTAGAAAATAATACAAATTGCTCAATATTTTTAAAAAATGAAATACAGTTTATGAATGGCAGTGACACTAAATACATACAAAGCATTACGTTTTCGTTCACAATTTTTATAAATATTCCAGTCCGAATTTCCTCTATCATTTTTCAAATTCCAACTCATTTTTGATCAAATTTTACAAAAAATTGAATGATGATAATACAAAAAGATTTATAGTATTAAACTACTTATATTGATCTTATTCTGTCGGCATATAATTTATATGAGGTCAATGATCAAAATTTTGAGATATGGTGTCTTTTCTCGATTTTAAGCATTTTTCAATATTTGTTAAATTCGTGCCTTACGATTATTATAATGAATGAGGGAGGTAAAACTAACAGAAAATATGTTAAATTATAAAGACTAAAATATAAAATCTTAACTTTTAATATTAGAGTACTGCCAAAAGTGTTTTGGCGGAAAACAAAATCTGCAAAATTTAGTCCGAATTTCCTCTGTTTGGCTAAAAGTCCATTTTTGTTTGGGCATAATTCCATAATATAGTAGAAATATCAAATGTTATGTCAATAATATTTCACTTCACAAGTATTTTTTGTATTTAGAACAAATTTTACTCATGACATTGAACTTTATAACAATTCGAATTTGAGAACTCAAACCCTGAGTAAACAACACCCTTAATAAAAGCTTTTTTGCTGCTTTATGATTAATATCAAATTATTGGTCAGAAAAGAGTTATTATGAAAAGACTTCGTAGCCCTTCTGGCCGCTAATTTGAGGGGTCAGCCCCTTTTTCTTGATATCAAATAAAAGGTCTCGCTAATATAAACATATTTTGTTCTACAAGTGTTCATGAATTGTAAACCGTTCTCGTGATATATGTACAAATGCGTTTTAGGGGCCGACCCTTTAACCCCTTACCGGGGCCACTAACAACAACATTTTTGGTATCATATTGTTAAGAACATTATTTTGAAGAACTTTTGTTCTACATTGCTTTTCAAAATATTTCTCCTTTTTCAGATATTAATGATCAGAGTTTTGAGTTCTGGCACCTTGAAACCCCTAATTACGTAATATATGACTTAGGTATGGTAATATATAGATGAACAGCTGTACAATGAACATTTTTGCTTCTATAATTTAAAACAAAATATTGTTCAGTAAAGAGTTATTGTAAGAAGACATTAGAGCCCTCTTGACCCCTAATTTGAGGGGCCAGCCCCTTTTTCTTGACATCAAATGAAAGGTCTTGTAAATATAAACATATTTTGTTTAACAAGTGTTCACAAAATGTTTACCGTTCTTGAGATATCTGTACAAATGCATTTTAGGGACCGACCCTTTAACTCCTAAATGGGGTCATAAACAAAAACATTTAAGGTAGCATATTGTACAAAACATTATTTTGAACAACTTTTGTTCTACATTGCTTTTCAAAATATTTCTCCTTTTTCAGATATTAATGATCAAAGTTTTGAACTTCTGGCCCCTTGAAACCCCTAATTACGTAATATATGACTTAAGTATGGTATTGTATAGATAAACAGCTGTACAATGAACTTTTTTGCTTCTATAATTGATAACAAATTATTGTTCACTAAAAAGTTATTGCAAATAGACTTTAGAGCCCTCTTGGTCCCTAATGTGAGGGACCAGCCCCTTTTTCTTGATATCAAATAAAAGCCCGTGCAAATTGAAACAACTTTTGCATTACATGTTTTAACAAAATATTTATACGTCAAAAGATATTACGGAAAATGTGCGAAAATTTTGTGGAAAAATTTGGTGCTAATTTTCAGGTGCAGGCGAGCTTCTAGGCCTTGCGCATTTTTCGCAATTGGAAGCATGGAGGGAAATCTACAGACATTCATCTACAATCCCTGCAAATTTCAAGCATTTATCATGATTAGTTTCAGAGGAGATGCGTGGACAAAATGACCCTTAAAAATTTACCAAATCGTCCATATCTGAAACCGGAAGTGACGTAATCATTTTAAATTTTAATAATTAGTAGCGACATTGATGCTTTATAACTCCAAAAAATTTGGTGTAAATCGGTTGAATAGTTTTTGAGAAATAACGCTCCAAAAAAGTCAGAAAAAGAAAAAAAAGTATAATAACTAGAGCAAAGCTCGTTGCAAAGCAACGAGTGGGTCTTCCGTTAATGTTGGAAGTAAAGCTGTAAGTTCCTGTAAGAAGCCGAGCTCTTATACCAATAGCAAGAAAAACTAAAATAAAAAGATGAATAAAAATCGAATTAGTCCTTATACGACTTAACAAAATACGAATTATTTAAAGTACGACTTAACAAAAACCTTTCCGATTTCAAGAACGACTCAACAAAAAAAATTCCGATTGTGTTTAAGTACGAATTAACAATTTCCGAATTATTTTAGGTACGAGTTAATTTATCTTTGAACACAACACTATTTCCTTAACCAAGAACGTGGAATCAAAATTTCCGGTAAACTCAAGTTTTAAATCCCAATATCTCTGTAATGCATTGTACAATTTAAAACGGATATCAGTTTAAATTAAGCTTTATAAAAGCCCCTTTGTTGCTTTATGATTTATATCAAATTATTGATCAGAAAAGAGTTATTATAAAAAGACTTAGTAGCCCTTCGGGCCTTTAATTTGAAAGGTCAGCCCCTTTTTCTTGATATCAAAAAAAGGTCTTGCTAATATAAACATATTTTGTTCTAGAAGTGTTCATGAATTGTCAACCGTTCTCGAGATATCTAAACAACTGTATTTTAGGGGCTGACCCTTTAACCCCTTACCGGGGCCACTAACAACAAAATGTTTGGTATCATATTGTTAAAAACATTATTTCTAACCACTTTTGTTCTACATTGCTTTTCAAAACATTTCTCCTTTTTCAGATATTAATGATCAAAATATTGAAATATGGCCCCTTGAAACCCCTAATTACATAGTTTATAACTTAGGTATGGTACTGTATAGATGAACAGATGTACAAACAACATTTTTGCTTCTATATTTAATAACAAATTATTGTTCAGTAAAGAGTTATTGTAAGAAGATATTAGAGCCCTTTTGGCCCCTAATTTCAGGGGCCAGCCCTTTTTTCTTGGTATCAAATGAAAGGTCTTGAAAATACAAACATATTTTGTTCTACAAGTGTTCAAGAAATGTTAACCGTTCTTGAGATATATGTACAAATATGTTTTAGGGGCCGATCCTTTAACTCCTAAATGGGGTCATAAACAAAAACATTTAAGGTAGCATACTGTACAAAACATTATTTTGAGCAACTTTTGTTCTACATTGCTTTTAAAAATATTTCTCCTTTTTCAGATATTAATGATCAAATTTTTTTTTTCTGGCCCCTTGAAACCCCTAATTACGTAACAAATGACTTAAGTATGGTACTGTATAGATAAACAGCCCAACAATGAACATTTTTGCTTCTATAATTAATAACAAATTATTATTCAGTAAAGAGTTATTGTAAGAAGACTTTACAGCCCTCTTGGCCCCTAATTTGAGGGGCCAGTCCCTTTTTCATGATATTAAACGAAAGCCCGTCTAATTTTAAACAACTTTTGCAATACATGTTTTAACAAAATATTTAAACATCAAAAGATATCACAGAAAATGTGCAAAAATTTCGTGAAAAAATTGGGTGCTAATTTTCAGGTTCAGGCGAGCTTTGAGGCCTTGAGCAATTTTCATCATTGGAAGCATGGGGGTACATCTACATACATTCATCTACAATCCCTGAAAATTTCAAGCTTCTATCTTGATTAGTTTCGGAGGAGATGCGTGGACAAAATGACCCTTAAAAGTTTACAAAATCATCAATATCTGAAACCGGAAGTGACGTCATCATTTAAAAATTTTATAATATGTAGCGCCGATCATGCTTTATCTGTCCTGAAAATTTTGTGCGAATCGGTTCGATAGTTTTTGAGAAATAGCGCTCCAAAAAAGTCAGAAAAAGAAAAAAAAGAATAACTAGAGCAAAGCTCGTTGCAAAGCAACGAGTGGGTCTTCCTTTAATGTCGGAAGTAAAGCTGGAAGTTCCTGTAAGAAGCAGAGCTTTTAAACCAATAACAAGACTAACTAAAATAAAAAGATGAAAAAAATTGACTTATTCCTGGTACGACTTAACAAACCCGAATGATTTTAAGTACGATAAAACAAAAACCTTTTTGAATTCAAGAACGACTTAACAAAAAAACCGAATGTGTTTAAGTACGACTTAACAATTATTTTTGGTACGAGTTAATTTTGCTATAAACATTACGCTATTTTTTAAACCAAGGACGCGGAAACAAAATTTCCAGGAAAAATCAATTTTTAAACCCCGATATCTCTGTAATGCATCGTCTGATTTTAAAACGGATTTCAGTTTTAAATTAAGCTTAATAAAAGCTGCTTTGTTGCTTTATAATAAATATCAAATTATTGGTCAGAAAAGAGTTATCATAAAAAGACTTAGTAGCCCTTGTACCCCCTAATTTGTGGGGCCAGCCCCTTTTTCTTGATATCAAAAAAAAAGGTCTCGCTAATATAAACATATTTTGTTCTACAAGTATTCATAAATTGTAAACCGTTCTCGAGATATATGTACAAATGTGTTTTAGGGGCCGACCCTTTAACCCCTTACCGGGGCCACTAACAACATAATTTTTGGTTTAATATGGTTCAGAACATTATTTTGAACAACTTTTGTTCTACATTGCTTTTCAAAATATTTCTCCATTTTCAGATAATAATGATCAAAGTTTTCAACTTCTGGCCCCTTGAAACCCTTAATTACGTAACATATGACTTAGGTATGTATAGATAAACAGCTGTACAATAAGCATTTTTGCTTGTATAAATAATAACAAATTATTGTTCAGTAAAGAGTTCTTATAAAAAGACTTTAGAGCCCCCTTGGTCCCTAATTTGAGGGGCCAGCCCCTTTTTCTTGATATCAAATTAAAGGTCTTGCAAATATAAACATATTTTGTTCAACAAGTGTTCAGAAATTGTTAACCTTTCTCAAGATATCTGTATAAATGTGTTTTAGGGGCCGACCATTAAACCCCTTACCGGGGCCACCAACAACAAATTTTTAGTTTTCGTATTGTTGAGAACATTATTTTCAACAACTTTTGTTCTACAGTGCTATTCAAAATATTTCTCCTTTTTCTGATATTAATGATCAAATTTTTCAACTTCTGGCCCCTTGAAACCCTTAATTACGTAACATATGACTAAGGTAATGTACTGAATAGATAAATAGCTGTACAGTGAACATCTTTGCTTCTATAAATAATAACAAAATATTGTTCAGTAAAGAGTTATTGTAAGAAGACTTTTGAGCCATCTTGGCCCCTAATTTGAGGGACCAGCCCCTTTTTCTTGATATTAAATTAAAAGTCTTGCAAAATTAAACAACTTTTGCATTACATGTGTTAACAAAATATTTATACATCAAAAGATATTACAGAAAATGTGCGAAAATTTCGTGAAAAAATTTGGTGCTAATTTTCAGGTTCAGGCGAGCTTCGAGGCCTTGAGCAATTTTCATAATTGGAAGCAGGGGGGTACATCTACATACATTCATCTACAATCCCTGAAAATTTCAAGCTTCTATCTTGATTAGTTTTGGAGGAGATGCGTGGACAAAATGACCCTTAAAAATTTATAAAATTGTCAATATCTGAAACCGGAAGTGACGTCATCATTTGAAAATTTAATTATATGTAGCACCGATCATGCTTTATCTGTCCTGAAATATTTGTACATATCGGTTGTAAAGTTTTTGAGAAATAGCGCTCCAAAAAAGTCAGAAAAAGAAAAAAAAGAATAACTAGAGCAAAGCTCGTTGCAAAGCAACGAGTGGGTCTTCCGTTAATGTCGGAAGTAAAGCTGGAAGTTCCTGTAAGAAGCAGAGCTCTTAAACCAATAACAAGAGTAACGATAATAAAAAGATGAAAAAAATCGAATTATTCCTGGTACGATTTAACAAAATCCGAATGATTTTAAGGACGACTTTACAAAAACCTTTCTGATTTCAAGAACGACTTAACAAAAAAATCCGAATGTGTTCAAATACGACTAAACAATTTTACTTTGAACATAACGCTATTTTCTAAACCAATAACGTGGAATCAAAATTTCCGGAAAAATCAATTTTTAAATCCCAATATTATTGTAATGCATCGTCCGATTTTAAAACGGATTTCAGTTTTAAATTAAGCATAAAAAAGGCCTCGTTGTTGCTTTATGATTAATATCAAATTATTGGTGAGAAAAGAGTTATTATAAAAAGACTTAATAGCCCTTTTGGCCCCTAATTTGAGGGGTCAGCCCCTTTTTCTTGATATCAAATAAAAGGTCTCGCTAATTTAAATATATTTTGTTCTATAAATGTACACGAATGGTTAACCGTTATCGAGATATCTAAACAACTGTATTTTAGGGGCCGACCCTTTAACTCATTACCGGGGCCACTAACAACAAAACTTATGGTATCATATTGTTCAGAACATTATTTTGAACAACTTTTGTTCTACATTGCTTTTAAAAATATGTCTCCTTTTTCAGATATTAATGATAAATTTTTTGAATTCCGGCCCCTTGAAACCCCTTATTACGTAACATATGACTTAGGTATGATACTGTATAGATAAACAGCTGTACAATGAGCATTTTTGCTTCTATAAATAATAACAAAATATTTTTCAGTAAAGAGTTATTATAAAAAGACTTTAGAGCCCCCTTGGCCCCTAATATGAGGGGCCAGCCCCTTTTTTGATATCAAATTAAAGGTCTTGCAAATATAAACATATTTTGTTCAACAAGTGTTCACGAATTGTTAACCTTTCTCAAGATATCTGTATAAATGTGTTTTAGGGGCCGACCCTTAAACTCCTTACCGGGGCCACCAACAACAACATTTTAGTTTCCGTATTGTTGAGAACATTATTTTAAACAACTTTTGTTCTACAGTGTTATTCAAAATATTTCTCCTTTTTCTGATATTAATGATCAATTTTTTCAACTTCTGGCCCCTTGAAACCCCTAATTACGTAACATATGACTAAGGTATTGTACTGAATAGATAAACAGCTGTACAGTGAACATTTTTGCTTCTATAATTAATAACAAAATATTGTTCAGTAAAGAGTTATTGTAAGAAGACTTTAGAGCCATCTTGGCCCCTAATTTGAGGGGCCAGCCCCTTTTTCTTGATATCAAATTAAAGTTCTTGCAAAATTAAACAACTTTTGCATTACATGTGTTAACAAAATATTTATACATCAAAAGATATTACAGAAAATGTGCGAAAATTTCGTGAAAAAATTTGGTGCTAATTTTCAGGTTCAGGCGAGCTTCGAGGCCTTGAGCAATTTTCATAATTGGAAGCAGGGGGGTACATCTACAGACATTCATCTACAATCCCTGAAAATTTCAAGCTTCTATCTCGATTAGTTATGGAGGAGATGCGTGGACAAAATGACCCTTAAAAATTTATAAAATCGTCAATATCTGAAACCGGAAGTGACGTCAACAAATTTTTTTACTAAAAACATTTATCCCCTCCGATGTCCTATAAGTCTGGAAAATTTCGTGCAAATCGGGCGATTAGTTTTTGAGAAATAAAGCTTTAAAGAAGGCAGAAAAAGAATGTTAAGAATAATAATAATAGAAAGAAACAGTAGAAAAACAAGAGGGTCTTCCGTTGGAAACGGAAGACCCTAATAAAGAAAAAGAAACCGAAGAATAACAAGAGGGTCTTCCGTTGGAAACCGAAGACCCTAATAAAGAAAAAGAAACCGTAGAATAACAGAAGGGTTTTCCGTTGAAAACGGAAAACCCTAATAATAATATAGAAGAATGAGAACCCGTAGAAAAACAGTAGGGTCTTCCGCTGAAGACGGAAGACCTTAATAATAGGTCAAAAGAAACCTAACGAAAACAATAAGGTCTTCCGTTGGAAACGGAAGACCTTAATGATCTGCACAATCATCATTGTTCTGTGTGGCATATGAAGACGAGGGCTGATTAAGATGCGTTTGGCTTAATTGCCGACAAGTTCATGCTCATGCGCGGACCTACATTGTAAAGGGGGGGGGGGGGGGGTCGGAAAAATTAATTTTTTTTTAAATTTTCGTAATAAAAAAATTGCCTCGGACCAAAAAAATTTTTTTTTTGGATCCGCGCATGCTTTGTTTATCATTTTAAAACACGGTAGTGTTAAACTCATTCAGATTGTCGTCATAAATTGTGAGCTGGATATAGTATAGGTATATTGGACCGATTCGAAATTCCCTATTGCACCCTTGTCCTAATGTCTGCATTGAGTATCTTATTAGATCATCATGATACAATAAATCTATCTTTTTTTCAAGAATCTTGCAGAATTTTTCCAAAAATTATACTTAAAACTACGAGAGTTGTTAGAAAAGTTCGCGGACAATTTCAATTGTGAGTAAACAATTCTGTTCGCATAATACCAGTGAAACTTTTCAGATTTAAGCTTGACGTATTTTCTAAGAAATATGTAGTAAAGATTTTTATGTATTAAATGCACCATAAAAAATATACAGCATAATTATTTTGATAAGATACGCTTCACGGAGCATGTCAGATTTTTTATTTTTGTATTTTGTACGCATTTGTACCGTTTAAGCGCACCTTATGAAGGTCATTTTGTGAAAGTTTCAAATAAATTGACGAATTCCTTACCATTTTATCGCCGGATTTGGCAAACAACTCAGAATCACACTTAGAATAAGGAAGAACTGATATTTTGAGTCTTGCGGCAGACCCCCCCCCCCCCTTACAACCCGGGTCTTGCACCTATGGATTTCGCTTTTTTTTCCCTTATACATCTAAAGTCGAAACTGCGTGGACAGAGAGACATTGTTAAAAAAAACTGACAAATAATAATATGAACGTGCATTTTAAAAATAGGTTAAATGACTTGCGGAACTGAAAGGTGTTTACTTTGATAGAGTAACAAGTTTGATTTTCAGTGGTTTGACGTCACCTGACGTCGTCACTGGAAATATGAAATGATGCGCCGTAAATCTAATTCATGCAAAGTAATAATCGCTGCATCTTTTTTTAAAATTCAAATTCTAATGTTTTTTGCATACTTATTTTCAGTTGACAGTCATTTAATAAGTAAATTTATTTAAATTTGCTTAGTTATATAGAGAAAAAAATCGGGACCGTAATGTCACTTCGAGAGATCAAGAACTTCGAGAGATCGAAGTTCGAGCCATCGAGTGTCACCTGTAGTACCAAGAGGCAACTGTATGAAATTCACACAGCGAAGATGGGCAGTATAATGTATTTCATTAGTTGAATGTAATTTATAATCACCGATTTTCATTATGATGAACTTAATTTGTAAAAACTTCTAAATTTTTATTGAATTAAATTAACATCAACACAGACGGAAATACAATGAAAACTAAAAAATAAACTCTACTGATACATGTATGGCACTAATAATTATCGAAAAATTCTAACAGCAGCACGACTAAAAGTGTTTCAGATATTGGTCGCAATGTTTCTGGTGCGATCCCAGCGAACTCCGCCACTTGAACTTCATTCCACACGAGCACGAGTAGCGCGTAGCACTATGTTTCCCTAGTGTGTGTTCCCGTAGCGACGCCTTCCCGCGCAATTTCATCCCACAAATAGAGCACGTGTACACGGCCATGGACCGATTCTTGCATTTTAAGACATGCATTTCCAAGGACATCTTGTCCGAGAAAGACATCTTGCACGCAGGACAGAAGAGAGGCCCCTCAGTATGGGCTGCTGAGGATGGAGAGGGCTTTTTCTGTGAGCTGCCTAAGAACTCGATGTCACGTGGCTTGTTCGGAGCTTTATTTACATACTGTCCCGGAAAGTTTTCACGCGATGGTTTTTCTACATTCCTGTTCAAGCCTTTTTCATTGGTGTCACCCTTAATATTCTCTGAGGAAAATATCTTGGACAGTGACGCCGACATTTGATGATACAGCTGTTGCATGTTGAGAGCGTTAAATCCGAAATTCTGATATGGTATATACTGACTCAAATTGGCCATCGAATCTCCTACAGGGAAAACCATACCATACGGATTGCCAGAAGTGTGCATAAAGGCATTGTTCTCAGTTTGTGTAGAATTTAATGAATGATGACTTTTAGAGAAATTAGTTGCTGCTGAGGAAACTGCCATAGGTTTGGATGGATCATTTGCTGTTGTCACCGGCTGTGGAGTGTGCTGGTTAATCGTCTTAGACTCAGGTTTTAAACTGCTTGATGGACTATTCTTATTAGCTGGCCATTTCACATTGGCTCGCTGTTTCAAGCTTTCGATTATTTTTTGGGTCGCTGGGGAGTTGAGATCTGTCTTTAGGGAATTAGATAAAGGCTTATTGTTCATTTTCTGTACAGTTAAATCTGCATGCGCTCTTGGGGGCAAAGGGGAAGGTTCTTTTGTTTTGAAATGTGAGACTGTGTCAGCAGCAGAGGGTTTGGGGTACCTGACTTTTAAGTCATTCAGTATGGTATGAACACCAGGAATTTTTCCAGTGCCATTGTCATTGGAGAATTGCTTTGGTTGCAATGGCTGTTCTCTCTCTTGTTTAGCCACTATAGGTGGTGGTACCATGTTACCACTGTTTGATGCCAGACTACCACTGTGGTTCAGCCCATGACGCTTCCTGGTGTACCTACACATGGTGGTTGGATATGGTTTGTTGATGCACGATATTGTTCCACTACAGTTCCGTCTGTGTCCACTGAAAGAGCTCCTCCATTTGAAGGTCTTTCCACAAGTGCAAGCATACCGCCTTACACTGCTGTGCTTACCTTGAACATGTTCTCGAAGATAGGCTTCAGAAAGGAACTTCTGACCACATATCTTGCATGGTTTCACTTGTGAACTCTGTTTCAAATTGTAAATACCCTGAATTCCATGTCTCTCATATAAATGCTGGATGAAAGAGTAAAAGTTTTTCAAAGTTATATTGCATATTCGACATACTCTGTGCTGTGTGCCTTTTGCATTAGCTAAATCAAATACAAATCTACACTGAGAGTTCTGGATATGCTGAAGGAGGTCCTGTGATGACTTGTACGAGCCCAAACAATTAGGGCACTGTGAAAACATTTCAAAATTGTCTCCATATCTTTGCTCATAATGCCTCTGCATTTCAAGACTCTCCTCTCTGTAATCTTGTTTATTGCTGAGATTCAAAACCTTTTGTTCTTCTTTTTGACTTTCACTTTCTTCAGTCCTTAATGGATGAAGCTGATTTTCTTGTCTTACATTGCTAGACATGATAGGAGCCAACGTTTCTCCCTGCAAACTAGAGCAATTCATGGCTACATTCATTTTTGACAAATCAACAACTGCTACCTCATCCTCCATGTAGAAGGTCTCATGTTCTGAATTTTTATCTTTTTCCTGTGAAACCATATTCTTTCCCTCTGATATATTTTGCAATTCCATAACATCTTGCAAGGAACATCGCTCTTCCTTCACTTTGGTGCTATTCTCTTCTGCATAGTTTTCAGAAATGGCCATACTTTTGATTTTAGTGTGGTCTTCTCCAGATTTGGATATTGCTGCTGCAAGATTTTCAATATTTTCCATGGTTGACATGTTACTTTGACAATCTTTAGGATGCTCTTTTTCTTGAATATTACCCTCATTTTCCAAACTTTCCTTTTTTATTTTAAAATTCAAAGGCACAATATCATTTGCAACTCTGTGATCAGTATTCTCGGATGATAAATTGTGCACATCATTAAGTTCTTGGGTCTCCTCTGAAAGTGAAATTCCTTCCTTGATAAGATTCTCACGTAGTTTTGCCTCCATGCTGTTGTCTTTTAGTAAAGCTGTTGATTCAGTATCTATTGTTTTCTTTTCCTGTTCTTTTTTATGATTTTGATGGCTTTTCAGTTTTCTTATCTTCTTTAAACTTACTGATTCTTTCTGTGTCTTGCAGACTTTTTTGTGCTGAAAATAAAGGCTTTTCCAATGGAAGTATTGTCCACAAGTACAGCCATTCCCCAAAAAATGTTTCTTGATTTTATTCTGATGCAAGTTTCTCAAGGGATTGATGTGCAACCTATGACAATGATGATTATTGAATTCTCTCCATCTTGGTTTCAATTTTAGTAGTTTTGGAAAGCAGATATGATTATGGAATTTTAAGGTCTTTGTGTTAAAAAACATTTTCCCACAAACAGGACATGAGGTTTCCACAGAATGACCAATTTCTTTTCCTGGTGGTGTTTTCCTTGAAGAGATCTGATGCTTTATTGCAAGATGAAAGTGCAACTTTAATGTAGAATGAAACTGAGAAGTACATTTGGGACATTTGAACACTTTGGTAATAATGTCACTGGAACCTGTAGGAGAAGTTGGCAAATCCTCAGGTTCGTCAAATTCTATTGGTTTAATTGTCCTGCTTTCACCACCTTCCTGCTTACAACCTTCCAAATCTGCAAATAAAAAAAAATACATTTGTGGCTAAAATGCAAATTGAGAACTACGGTATGTAATCTATACTGAAAATGATCTAGTGTTACTAAATTAAATATATATTTACATCCACTAATTATGATTCTCTCTATTTCTTACGGAAATTAAACGCAATTCATAACTTTATTGAGACTAAAAAGACTGAAATATACACAATCTAGTTCTAACCAGTTTATCAATGGGTCGAAACCTTCAGCAACCTAAGGAAAATCACAGAGTGCATGAAGTATAAATCTCAAATTCTAATGTAAGATGACTTGGAAACGTATAGGTAAAACGACTTGGGTCTATCTCAACGGGGTTTATGTATTTTTTCTGCAATGTTGCTACCTTCATATCCAGCATACATTATCAAAGAAAGCATTTTATTGTATAGATTAATGTACAAATGCAAAATTCCAATGAAAAATAAACTCAAAAAGAATTTCTGTGCAAATTTCTAAATCACACTGTCAAATGTCAACATTTCATGTTGGACAGCTTCTTATCAACATCTGCAACCATTATTGTTGTACATACACAGTTCTAAATATTACCTGAAAATGAAATGGTGTCTGCTTCCGTGTCCAAACCAGCCTGTCTGTCTTTAGCATCTTTGTACCTTAATAAAATAACAATATTAATAAAGAAGCAATCAAATTTCAAGATCATTTTTGTGTTCAAAAGAACAAAACATATTTGATTTTTTGAATTATATAATGCATGTACCTATCATGAAGATCAAGAAGGTACTCCATCACTTGACAAGCTTGTGAGAAGTTGTTTTCCAAAGAGACAGCTTCCATACGCTGGAAGATACCAGGACAGACCATGAGAGGGCACAGATCTCCTTCTTCATGTCTATGACTACTGCCTATGAAATCCGCCATCATCAAAGGCTGCACTCACCTGAAAAAGAATATACCTTTGAATCACATCAGTTTACTATGATTTGAAAAGTAAAGTAATCCTTCACAAATTAGATTATATTTAAAATTGAATGCAGCAAAGACTCCTGAATTCTGATGACTTTAAAAAAAAAATACTCCGCTATATAAATCGGACAGCAAAATTTGCTATCTCTAGCATTTCCATTTAAAATGTCATTATAACCTTTGGGCATAACTATACCCCTTGCAACTATATAAACAATATGCCATTTCATAAATTTTAAGTAAGAACGAATTATAATTTTGAATTCCCTCTCTGTGTTTGGCAATTATTACAAAAAACACAAATAAAGACATGCGCTCTTTTTGTATTCGGTTTTCTGTGTATGGAACCGAGATCACATGCATGTTGTACAACTTTATTCAACATGGCGTACACGCTGCTTTCTGTACGCAAAACAAAACATTGCCGTGATTTTAAATTTTTTGCTCATGGCATATATTTTAGCATTTTGCTATTTATTAAACATAAGCTAAAATAACAGTCTTACCTTTTGTCGACATCTTTTGAGATCATGTTGCCATAAAATAAAACATTACCAGCAAAGTTCAGCAGCGCGTACAATTTCATGGGAAGCAACTCGTGATATAATAATATCTACAGGGTGTGCCGATAGTTCTATACCACAGAGTTGGAGTCTTCAACTGCTGATTATATTTTATACGTCAACAGTTGGAATTAGCTTTGACAGTGGCAGTTGTTGAAATAACTGAAATGGAGAGGACATCCACGGATGAACTAGAAATTTATCGGAGGGGGGGGGGGGGGAGGATAATTTTGTTGGCGGCAGGGGGTTGGGGGGGGGGGGGGGGTTCCAACGCCTAGTTTAGGTAAGTTTACGTGCAGTTATTTTACAGTGTGGATTTAACTGTTTAATAAGTCTGAATTTTCCAGGAAGGGGTATTGGCACTAAAAAGATTGAAATTTTTGAGGAGGTCCGAGGGATAATTTTGTTGGCAGCAGGGGGTTTGGGGGGGGGGGGGGGGGTCCAACGCCCAGTTTAGGTAAGTTTACGTGCAGTTATTTTACAATGTGAATTTAACTGTTTAATAAGTCTGAATTTTCCAGGAAGGGGTATTTGCACTGAATAGACTGAAATTACTGAGGAGATATTATATTGACCAATTAAAGGCATATACTGCTAGGATCAAGAAATTTTTGTGATTTTTCAAGAGGGCGAGTTGTCTGAGAGCTATTCATTTGAATTTATTAAGGTTGTTTTTTGCATATTTGAAACCGGACGGAATTTAATAAACAAAAACAGACTCCAGGTTGAGGTGTAGAGTTATTTTGTGCGCGGCATCAAAACCCCCATAACAGTGACCACCCCCATCCTCACACGGGACGGCCGGACGGCCACGAGTGGACTCAAGACCCATGACATTGTGAGGATGGACCCTTTCATGAGGTGCGAAGGTCAGACTTCTAGAATGATAGTGTTGATTTGGTGGGGTATGGAATTTCTGATATGTACACTTCAAAAATATAAAACGTCAAACTGGAAAATCATTACTATAAAAATATAGTATAGACAATGTCAGCATATGTCTGTCCTGCACTCTGCATGACGACCAGTTCCAAAATCATGAACAAGAGCCTTTCTAACAAAAGAAATTTATACCTCTTAAACAAATCACATGACCAGACTCTATAAAAAAAAACTATAAATAGGATAGTGACCACTGGTTAATACCTGAGTACTTGAGCAACAATATTCCTCCTGTAACAAAAAATGACTCGATATATTACACAAGAAATAGCGTGAATTGTATTGTCCCAATCAGCAGATTAGAACTTTATAAAAAATCTTTTGTACCCGCACCATTTGGAAATGGAAATCTCAAATTAGAAGTTAGGTAAGCAACGTCGCTCAACATATTCAAGAAAAAAATGATAATTGAGGTATTCCTCAACCCCCGAAATATTTTTCATTTGGTAAACGCACTATTAATATTTTACATACCAAATATTGAGACACAGCACTAGCTGTATTTTGAATAATGATCTGTACCGATGAAACATTATTGAATCACCTATTAGATTTGTGGTCAAAAGAAGGATGTTTATCACTTCTTCTTTGTGTCCGAGTATTATGTAAATACAAGAAACAATTTTTTGAATTACTTTTAATAGACTTGAAGAAACAGTTTTAATTAATTCACATTTTCTTCTTTGGGGTAGTGACAATTTATCTTATAATACAAATGAACTGCTTATTTTTTTCAGCAGTTCAAAACTTTATTAAAGAGTGGAAGATTAAATAATTATTTTTTTGTTTTGTTTCTTGCTATTTTTATACTGTATATCAACACTATTTACTATATATTCGCAAATATTTTGTAAATGCTAGAAGTAACATTTAATATCACTATGACAATTGACTTCAATATAACTACCGGGTATTATTAAATAATAATTCAAATCTGAATTATGATAAAATCTACTATATACACCTGATATAAGCACATTGATATCACAACAAGATCATAATACCATGATAAGACGGGTTGGTATTCAGTAACATAACACAGTCATACTCAAACACGCCTGCCGACGCCTGTCTGTCGTTTACCTGATGGATAATTTTAATTTTTTTCTTTTAAATTTTATTTTACTTAACTAAATTAATGATCATAGAAATAAAAAGTTTACTCTTTATTCATTGATTAACACAAAACTACTAAAAATCAGGTATGTAGATAGCGCTTAACATAACATGCGGTGAATAAAAGAAATAGCTCTTCGAGAATATATATATAAACAAATATGACCCCTCATCACCACCCTGCACCCCCAAACATTATTATATATATTTAAATTTTTTGACACGATACAGTGCATGCGTCGGAAGCAAATTGAAAGTGGTGGGGGAAGGCTTGACTAATCATCAGAAATCTTGACAAACAATTCAATTCAGTTTATTTCGCTCACACCATGGAATGGTACATGAGGTCAATCATTATATACAGTTCAAAAGTCAGAGGTACATTGTATAAATGAATAGATAAGTAGTAGATAAATAGTAAATAAGCATAAATATACAATATATACAATGAAGATAGGAAAAAGTATAATAATGGAGGACAGACTATTATATCAAACTGTATATTTTGATAATAAAATAACATAATTTTTTCAGGTTTGTAGCATTTGAACGAGACATAAGTTCACAAAACTTAATAGTATTTGGCGCTGAAAAGAAAAAATCCGGGGGGGGGGGGGGGGGGGGGGTAGTTTACCTATAACTGCAATTTTCAATATCACTCCTTACATTCTACCGAAAATGTGAGGGCGGCAGCTTAAAATTCCTGATACTTCATTTTTTTGTATGCAAAATTAGGAAAAATTATGTTTGTTGCGAGAAAAGTGTGCGTGTGGGGGGGGGGGGGGGGGGCTGGCGCCATTAACAACTCCTGATGTGCTTGATGGTCATCTCTAATTAAGTTTGCAAAAAACTTAGGCCCCCCCCCCCCTGTTCCGACGCCTATGCGATATATTGTAATATGTATATATTTATTCACAAACCAAGGGCCCTCATGGGGGCATATGCATTAAAATAATAAAACAACATGATTATAACAAAAAATGGATGGAATTTATATATAACTATTTTACTGTAAGTTACGATGGGAGGTACATATACTGTATCTGCCAAGTTGTCATACACATAATGTATGCAAGGGTAAGGATTTATTTGCTAGAAGTACAGAAATAAATTGAACACGATTTTACAGTATTGTGTAGATTTTTTTGTTTTATTTAGCCATCAATGCACAAATCGTGATGATTTATCAATTCTTTTCTCAACGGTGTAATTTTCCCCAAACAAACCATTGTCCGTTTTTATGCGGTCTTCATTATTTTCCAGAGCTTCCGGTTAAACGTGGCCTTGACCTAATAGGGAAGTCGTACACTGCTGGCGGTTTGTTTGAATCGGGCGCAATGGAAACGTTAAAAAAGCTTCACCTTCCGTGGAATTTAGGGAAACGATATAATGTTATAAAGGGTAAAGAAAATTCATATTTTAATACACCAAATCCCAAGATAGATGATACAATAGACGATTGTGTTCAAGAAGACATTCCTCCAAGAAGGCTTCGGCGCAACACCAGCCTAACTCGATCGGTTCGAGACGTAGTGGGGACATTACGACAGGTTTGTCACGACAAGTGTTTACGTACTTTATTAAACATTTTTCCTTAGTAAAGTTAAACTCCCTCTAAGTTAATTGTGTGTTTAATAAAAATTCAATCTATTTTTACTCACCATGCTCAGATATTCAGATATTTAATCTGAATAGCCATCTGGCAGTAATATTTTGATTAATCAAGTTATGTTACAATCTGAATCATCTCTTGATGAATTAAAAATTCAATGAAGATAAAGCCATCATTATGCGCTGATATAGAAATAATTTTTCCCAAGGACCCCCTTTCTACACATGGTCTTAGATGTGATTCAATCACTGATTGTAGTGATTTACAATATGGATTTCTTTGTGTGTTAAATCTGACATATGATTCAATAAATGAATAACCCGTCTCCTCAGTAAGTGTCGTACTGTTGTAATGCACGTAACAGAAATATAAAATGTATTTGTTTATAATAGATGTAAAATGTTTAAAAATGTATATTCATTTATACATTTATATTGCAATTTTTGCAATCTGAATATTTAACCTATCATATCCACAGAAAATAAAATCATCTACAAAAAGACGAATGCGATTTAATGACCATGACGAGATTACTTCACCAACCCATTCAACTATAACAAAACAAAGAAAGAGCAAAAGGAAACCAACAACACCGAAACAGACGAAGAATACAATTGTCTACAGAGAAGTCAAGTTGTACTCGCCCTTCCAAATTGAAACACCACCAACAAAAACGCCACCTGGAATCAGAACATCAACCCGTTCGCGGATGCAGTAAGTGTTATTATGATCATTGTTGGAAACCCATTGCCAGTTTTTTTTAGGTTTACTCATTGTCATTGATATTGACTTAAGGTCAATCTCATTGTTGAACTTTTCTCATTTTTATGAATATATTTAATTCTCACTTCACCATTGAGAAAGCAACTTCTTTTCAAAGTTGTTGGGGATGTGAAAAAACAATCATAGTATGAATTTTAAAAACATGCTGATGCTGTTTTTAATAGTGGCATTCGTAAGCATTCAGATTAACATACCGGTAGTCTTATAAAAATCAAACCTCAATTTTGATTGGATTGTTTGGACATTTAAAATAACAGAAGCTTGCAAAGGTTTGAATTTAATCAGAATTGCCATCACTGACATTAACATCTTTCACAAATGTGTGAAGGAGCCAATCAAAATGTAGCATGAATTAATACATCTTCGCTAGCCACTTTGCTCCCCATAAACCCTTGGCGGATTTCATTACGAAAACTCGGTGATGTGGTGGATCTATCTAGCGAGCAACTTGAGTTGCGCCCCTTGCATATTTACATTTTAATCGAATTAAACAATGGGTTATATACACACTACAGCATTAATACAACTTGAAAACATATTGATAACCGATATCGGAACATAATTAACAATGTTATTAAATACGAATTACGGTAAGTTATAACCCAGGGAAAGCACGGCATGTTTTATTCATAGTGTTTTGTAGGGGCCTGTACTGGGAGAGAAAAAGTTGCCGATTTATATGAAAGCTTTCATGCAATAAAACCAGGTATCTTTGTCGTGAATATTGCGGACCAAAGAAATTAAACAAAACACAGCTCATTGAACCCTTAAAAGCAATAACCATAAGCAGGAACGTATATACTAACGGGATAGACAACTTTTACATTCGCCATGTTTACTTCCCATGCTATCATGCGAGCCTTGACAAGTTTGTAGAACTATGTTCATTCCCAGTAAAACATACAGGTTTTTTTAAATCAATCTGGTTAGACCATCGTTGGGGAAGCACAGTACTCAAGACTCAAGAACTTGTGTCTCAACTTGTTAAAAGCACTGAATGTTTGACCAAAGATCACACTTGTGTTTTCTTTTAAAGTTTATATTTACCAGCACTGCGATTGGATCTGTTACTCGCAGCTGCAGCCAATCTTAAAACGGAGCTTGTCACAGAGTTTTCGTAATGAAATCCGCCAAGGGTTTATGGGGAGCAAAGTGGACCAAAAACCCTTGGCTATCGAAGATGGAATTAAAAATGAATGAATAATTATACCCCCGCAAACGAAGTTTAGGGGGGTATATTGGTTTCACCCTGTCCGTCTGTCTGTAGACGCAACTTTGTCCCCCCTATAGAATTTTTTATTACTGCATGGAACAGTTTGAAAATTTGTACATATGTTGAACACCATCTGAAGATGTGCACCTGCAATTTTTTTTAAGATCAGACAAGATTTAATGATTTTATGACAGTTTTCATTTTCCTTATTCTATATATTGTACACTAATGTTGAAAAGTAATGGAGGTAATCCTTACAGATTTTAGTAATTAATTAATAGAAAACACTCTAAAATATATTTATATAAATACATCCAGATGGAGTTTTTTGTCTTTATATCTTAATTAATAAAAAAAAATTATTTTTTATAAGTATTCTATCAACTGACAATGCAAAGTTTTTGTTTGTCAATGATAAATTCTTAGGAGCTAATGAGAACATCAAAGACAAGTGTGGCTGAATTCATTTGTCCCAAGGGAGCCATTATCTGAGCCATGGTTCAGATGGAGCATGTGTTTAGGGGAAATTGATAATCTGTAAAATGGGTGATGGTTTGGGGCTATTTTAAAACTGTTTCATGTAAACCAAAAGGTCTATCATTATAAGGAAATAAATAATATAATTATTATTAAAGAAGTTAAACTATTTTTAGAGGTTGTTTAAATTTATTTGTCAAGTAATTTGATGAAGTGACCCTATTGGGCATTAATTTAAATGAAATTCAAAATTACTGATATGATTGAAGTGTTTTGGCAATTTTAAAATTGTTTGTAATATTAAATTTTCTTTTTTACATATTTTTACATAGTATGGTAATTATGGTCATGTTTTGGGAGTTTATTAAATTTAACAAGCTCATCAAAGAAAATCATAGTCCTATGGGATCAATTTTCTGATTTGGAGTTCAATTGTGCCATAGGAGAAAGTGAGGAAAATTTGAAACAACTAATTGCATCTGTCAAGACTCTTATTAGAAAGATATTGAAAGTTTTATCAACAGAAGAGCATTGCTTGGCTACCGGTATTTCTATTCACTGCAAAGGGAGGGGTTATTGTCATTTTGTTGGTTTTTCTTTAAATCAATTAAATTAAAAAAATATATCATCAAATACATACATTTGTAAATGTATTACTGTTATAGATATGTATTTACAGTGAAATTCTGACAATTTTGATTTTAATTTTTCTTTGTTAACTATTTTTTTTTTTTTTACATTTCTAGAAATTTTTTTTGTATGTGTTCCAAACCTTAATTATTATTCAATTCAATTATTTGTCCCATTTGAAATTAGCCTAGCGGGGGTATTAGTCCCATTAGGACAGTTCTAGTTATTATTCATGAAAATGAGAAAAGTTCAAGGAGTTGACTAACATCCCACAATGACTTTTGATTTAGTGAAAGGATTTTCACAAGATTGATTTATACTGGTTCTTTGCATGATTTTTTATTAATTCCATGAATATTATATTACTCTTATGAGAGTGAGTTAAATCTATGAAAAAAAACAACAGCGTGGAATATTATACACATTTAAAAATTGTATAAATATTTTACATGACTGACATTGATACTGTAGGTTTCATCAAATGGAGACGCCAACTCGTTTGAGAAGGGAAGTAGAATCCTTAACAGCTAATATGCAGGCGCTGGCAACCCTGAGTCCCAATGATCTGAAGCAAAGAACAACCAGGTATAAAACTACTTTCACAGACTGAACTGAAGAAAAATTTATTATGAAATACAGAAATGCAATCAAAGTTGATTATTTATTGTTTTCAGACAGCGAGGTAAATCTCCCTTGACCAATGGTAGTTTTCAGAGAATGGGAATTAGAACAAGTCTGAGACTACAGCAGAAGATGGAAACAAATCTCTTGTAATTGGCCTCGTTTTATACTTTGGAGGACAAAATCTCAATTACGAAGATCATATGCATGCTCTATTAATACTATATTTATAATATTTTACTGTATTAAACAGTATTACATAATCATGATTATGCATGAGTTTTTGTATACATTGTATATATGTACTCTTATAAATTTTGTGATACAATGTACCATTTAAGCATACCAATACACATACCAAAGTCATATTTGTAATGTGAAAATCAGTTTAAATTAAGTAAATCCTCATATTTGTTATCAAATACCTGGTACATGAATGTTGGCTGTGTAGTTTATCCTGGCATTGGTTTGTTTGCCATAATCACGTGTCCCTCCTGCTGGTGAGCATTTAAGAATTTCCAAACCCTGAAGTAAGTTTTGTTGCAGTGTAGTTTGAAATTGTAAAAAGAAACAATTTTTAATTATTATGTTGAGATTTTTTTAACTTTTTACATCATTCTATGTTTTTATCTTTTTTTTCCTTTTTGTTAGTTTTGTAATAGTTGTAGCTGGGTTGTTTTAAATATTTCTAAAGCAGTGCTTTGCAATTGAGCTTTTAACTGGGTTATATATAGAATGACTCTTCTAGACAAATTTCCTTTTGCTCATTAGGAGTTAACAGTGTGTTCCACCTATAGATAAATGATTTGTCCTTGTCACATGTGGGCATTGTTATTTTTTGGTGCTTTTCATGTAAAACTGATGTTTGCATTTTAGCTGAACAGGTCTGTCCCATTCCTGTTTTTACTTTGTTTTGTTTTTTATTAGCAAATGTTTGATTAGTCGTAAGTCCTACCTCAGGTAAATGATATACATGTACAAGTACATGCTGCTTATGGCATAGATTTCTGTTTGATTTTCTAAGTTTTTGCTGTCTTCTCTCACACTCTTTCTGTCGAATAAATGCAATGCAATATTGTATTTTCTGTTGTTGATTCTGTGTTGTTCTACGCATATTCAAGTATATCTCTATTTTATAGAGGAAATAAAGTATGTTACAGAAGATCCCCAGGAAGTTTAACTTTTAAGAATGTTTGGAATATGTTTTATATTTAATCAATGTAGACTTTTCTTTTAAATATGGTCCAAGATAATGTTTTTTTGTTCCTAACGGTTATGATTAATTGCTTGTGAAATGAAGGAGATCTTCATGTATGTTGGAAGTCCTTGGTTTTGACCGTTTCAGGCTACCAATCTAAATATTTTACGCATTTCCTCACTCGGACACCGGTTACCTGGTGAGTGTGCTACAGAGGACATAGCACCTCAAATCAGAGACATAGCGGCTAAACTAGCGGTCCGTTCAATTGACCTAGATATCTTCTACCTAGCGGCTACGATTGAACGCAGCCAAATCATCAATGAGGATGACAACAACAAACAAAATTACACTACTAGTCTGAGACAGATCTCTCAATCTAATTAAAATTATACTTTTCACGTCCCCGTATAATATTGATTTGCAAATCTTTTAAAAACAATTTCGTTGGTTTAACGTTGTATTATCATTCAAGATGCTGAAAGTTTTTGATTATATACACCATGCATTCTTAGACTGACGTCATAAAATTGATTAATATTATAAAAATCAACAAATTTGTTTTTAACATTTCATGTAACAATTCTTCATTATAGTTTCTATAGTATGTCTCAGGTTTCCATCTCGATTACCTTAAAGGCAATGTTCCAATATTTCTACTTTCATATTTCAATGAAAGAGAAATTTACACAGATGGAAGAAATAATTGTGTGTGTGTTCCTTTTAAAACCTCCATACTGTGACCATCTTCCTATCGAAATAATAAAATCAAGTATATTCTCCCCCCCCCCCCCAAATAGTTGTCTAACATCGTAGACTAGTGCAATGGCTTTGAGCGTTAACTACGAATTTGCAAGTCAATAGTTCGAGTTCGAATCTCGCTGGAGGTTTTGTTATTTTTACATATCAAAAAAATGTTAAAACATATTTTTTAGTCAAATCTTATAGGATTTGAAAATTCTAAACCGCTGAAACTATTATGATTTTAATGTACAGGAATATCAACAGGTGTCCCATGCACTGTATACCACCTTAATTAACTGTCTTGTTGCGCGGATTAAGAGGGGATCCGCCCCTCCCCTTGGAAAATCAAAAATTAAATTCACACAGCCAGTAAAGTTACCGAAAAAAGGCGCCCAACTCCCTGGTAAACTCAATTATCTCCATCGGACCACCCTACTCTTTGAGGAAAAATCTGGATCCACGTCGAGCATTATTTCTATCTATTGTATAGAAAATAAATAAGATCACAAATGAAAAGAAATATTTCAGTTAATTAAAAGCAAATTTCCAAAATTTTAAGCTTTAGATAATGAACAAAAAATTTTTTGGTTACTCAATATTGAATACAGGGAAATTCCTAATCCTGTGGGCAAATTTATAAATGATAACATGCTATAGTACTCCTTTAAGTGAAATATGGTTGGAATTCACATTGTCAATTGCTATAATTGTTATAATTTAATATTATTTTTACACCATTTGTTGGCATGTTTTTCTCTTGTATTTATAATAATATGTCATGTACTTGTCTGTCCTGGACTCTGAATTAGAAATTAATGATCTGTTTCTGTATACAGTACCCTTATCCGCCCTGTGCAATAAACATGAAAACAAAAATTTCGCCTAACCACGTGTTAGGAAATTTGCTTTTGAATGACAGAAGTTACGAAGGAAAAACTAGCTACTAGATAATCTATTTTAACTTTTTGCGTATTCAATTAGATTTAATTTTAATTTAGCCATTTAACTAAACTGTGACTTGCAACTCAGTAGTTTATTAAACATGGTAAAAAAAATTGAATCTTTTACTTTTATAGTAATCTCTGATTAATTGTGCATCAAAGGTTTTAAAAGAGGCTTTTGGTGGTGTGTCCCCAAATGTAGCGGCCAAGGGACATTACTTTTGTTAAGTGATGTCTAATTAAAAAATATTTACATATATTTTATAAAAAAAATCCTCTTAAATGAGACTAATATCTAGGCTAAAAATGACTAAGATCATTTAGCCCTTAATTCGGGATTTTTTATGTTGACCGTGTTAGAGTTTCGTTTCGGAACGAAAAGTTATTTCCGGCTTTATTTTTGCTAGTTGTTTTGCTTTGTTCAGAGACTGATTTTACTCAAGGCCTTGTTTAATTATGCTGTCCAGGTCAGTTAGAGCAGAGACTCGCAGTAGGGCTAAAGAGGACATTAAAAGAGTTATAACTGCAATAGATAAAGTCAGAAAATGGTAAGTAAGTCAAACATCTATGGCCTCACATTATCATGATTATTGAACTGTTGAAAAATACCAGTGCATAGAATTATTGAAACTCTCTTAAATATAAGGATTTAAAAATGTATCAAAAATGCATGTGGTTAAACTGATTATTGGCGAAAATTTTGAAAAAAGAAGATTTACTAGCTGAATGATTCAAATATAATGCCTTATTCACCTTAAACGCTGTACATTTTTACAGGGTAGTAGAACCATTTTAATAAGACCTTGGACTTTCAGTAGGATGTAACGACATATTTTTTTTTGCGTCAAAACAGGTTAAAATGACGCTGGTTTCAAATGAAATATACACCGATTGCATAGTCTTTGCTCAAAAGCCAGATAAATCCTGTTGATTTCAAAGAGCCATGGCTGAGTGGCCTACAATGAAATAGACAGGCCTACGTCACATTGCCGTTTGACTCAACTACCCAAAGTCCAAGCTCTTGCTAAAATGGTTCTATACCTCAGGTGAGGGTGGGGCCTAATTTCTCGAGGTGTTAAAGCCTCCAGAGATTGCAGTCTACCTGCAGTTGGAACACAGCTTATCTCTATTAATATACAGAGATCAGCAAATACACATGAAATCTTATTGTTCTAAATGTCTATATGAAACAATTGAATATAGAAATGACTCCAAATTAACAGTTGAACTGGGTGCTATTGTTTCACATTTGATTGACAAGCAGCATCATTTTTAAGTTTGTTCAGGTAAAAAAGGGGTTTGCTGTAAAATGTTTTGCCTATAAGGTGCTTCTATATATAAAAAAAAAAGGCTTTAGAGTGAGAGTATGAATGAAAAAGATGTTTATCTTTTCTTTTTAATTTGGCTTTTGTAACAAGATCTACATGCAGAGCCCCTGCTCTTCTTATGATAGAACAAACAAGTCAATGTAAAATGGCATGATAAGATTGTTTTTTTTTTCTCACAATTTAACAGGGAGAAAAGATGGGTTACAATTGGTGACACTACTATGAGAATATACAAATGGGTTCCAGGTAAAATCAGAATAATCACAAATTATTGAAGAAAACAAAATACTTGATAATTCCAGCAGCATAAACCCTTTTATTTGAAATATTGTATATCAATGGATTATTTTTGCTCATTGTTATTATGGACACAGATCTATCTAATCTCATTTGGAGTTGACCTTTATACAACTTGTATATATGTAATGTAAATTTTCTTAAAGTAAGCTTCATTTTGAATATGTGCATTGACAGTGTGGAACAAAGGTTGAAATTAAAATGTATACAAAAATTTTTTTAAGTTCTATATATATCATTTATGCTCTGTGCTTGTAACATTAAATAATTATATGCTTAAAGTTTGATATAATTAATATTTTAAATTTCATTTGCTTTAAAAATTATATTTTACAGTTTCTGCATCAGAACCATTACCTGTAAGTTATTGACCAAAATATAACTAGTATTTCTTAATATTTTCAAAAATTCAAATTCCACTTTTTTTGAAGAGATTGAACTAAGTGAATTTCCATTTCATAGCCAAATGCTGTCCGCAAAAGTTTAAAAGTGAGATCACATATCAAAAAGAAAACTCGTTCAAATCCTGACAATGAAGCATCTCAGGGAACAGATGTCAGTAAAGTCAATGTGAATGAAAATAGTTCCTGTAAGTATCATGCTTCTCAATGTGTATTCTTTATTTTGAGTATTGCTTACAATTAAGTTAAAAAAGAAAGGAACAGTTTGTTGTTTAGCCCACTAGTACGTTTAAAAGTGATACTCTTTAATTGTCATATTTGTACCTGATTATTTTGTTGTGACACTTTGTAGCCCAGCATGTCTACACAGATGAAAACACACAGCAGTCACAACCAGACTCGCTCTGCAGTGATCAAGTCAGCAACATGAACGAGGACTCGTACCAGTCCTATCCTGAAAACAGCAACACAGCCTTCTCCCAGTCACAGGACACGGACAGCAACCAGACAGACATGAGAATCGGTGAGCAATGATGGACCCACCACATCACCAAGGAATAGTTTGATTAGGCCAGCATTAAAAAAAATGACAATTATTCTTAAAACACCTTTTTATATCTGTACATGTAATTTTTTACGGAAAAGAGAGACAATTGTTGCAAGATTTTTTTTTTTTGCTTTATGTACCAAATAATTGGGAATTATAACAGTTGGGGTCTGTTTTAATTGTCAAAAGGAGGGTTTAAAATGCAGTTTTAAAGTTCTCATATCAAGTACAAAACACACTACAACATGTACAAAAAATAAATTTCGATCTTTTTCTTTAGGTTTAGTCAAGTGAAATTTTTGCAATAATACTGTGTCCAAAGTGAACTGATAATGAGCTGAAACTAATAGATTCACGAGATTTATTATGCAATTCATTACACAACAATAAATAGTAAAATTACTACAAGAAGCATGTCTTTAGGTTCACAAACTAAATGATATACTTGTATTTGGTCACACTTTATCTGATGTAGAAACACTGTGGTGTTAATCCCCTCTCAATCAATTTTATTTTTTAATAATTGTACCGGTAATTTGTTTTTCAGCCATGAGAATGATCAAAGATGATAGAAAAAAGATTTCAGAGGATACAAATGGTATGTCCATGACATTTTTTAAAGACAAAAAAAAATATGGCAGCAACATAAAAAAACCCAGACAGTTAATGTTTTGATGGATTTCTATTTTAGATTCAGAGCCACCCATGTTGGAGAGAGAACAAGAGGATCCACCCACCAAAAAATTAAAATCAGACACCAGTAACTGATTTTATATGAGAACAGATTCATTGTGAAATATTCAGTTCTTGTGTCTACCATAGTATGTTGTTTGCATTTTAGGTCAAGATTAGGAAGTAAAAAGTATTTCAGTCATACTTATTTGCATATAAAGATGTGTTCATAATAAATTGTGTCAAGTAAACTCTCTATTTGTTATTTTCTACACATAAAATACACTCCTAATTCATCATACAGAAATATGTTGCATAATTTGTGTACTCCAATGCAACACTATCAAAAATGGAAGGGTTATAAAGAAGATGGGGGAATAAGATGGCGCAAATGCCCATTCGGTTTAGTAGTTAAATACAATTTTGAACTTATTTTTTCCAATGAAATCTAAATATATTATTATACGTATGCAAAAGCACAATTTCTAACTATATTCAGTTTATAATATTTTTAACAAAAGATAAGAACAAAAATGTTGCCAGAAATTTTTGCGGTATCGAACCTATAACATAAAAACCGTAGATATATAAGGTTAGCTTATATCAGGTACTCAAAACACTGAGCCATCTTTTATAGAGTGGGTCTGTGCTCCATACACAACCCACTTTAATGTGTCTAAAATGGCTCAGTGGTTAGAGTACCACTGTGCTTTTGGAAACTTTTATTATAATATATTTGAATAGATTTATTTTGGGAAAAAAATTCAAAATTGTATTTCACTACAAAACCGAATGGGCATTTGCACCATCTTATTCCCCCACCTTTTTTTAATTCTGTTACTTTAAATTTTCATTATGCATGTACATACGTGTATCTGCAACAATTTTAGGGGGAATAGCGTAGGAACTGCATCACAATTTTCTTTTATTCAATCTAGAGTTGAATACATTAATCAGAGACATAAATAACATGTTATTTATGTCTCTGCATTAATCTTGAATTTTAAAACATACTGTGGCGATTTTAAGATGCAAATTATTTACATTTAGACATTCTCATTCAGGCACGTAGCATCGTTTTTGAAAGTGGGGGGGCCAGACCTATCCAAAAAATTTGGACAAGCAAACAAAAAAAAAGAAAAATCCGTGGGGGGGGGGGGGGGGGGGGTTTACTCAACTATACTTCCAAAAAAAAATTCTTCCCTACCAACAAATTTTTCCCTCCAAATCATGAAATTCCTAATCCGTGGGGGGGGGGGGGGGGGGGGTACCTTCAATTTGACTACTCATTTCCTAATTTTCATATCAATTTTTTACTAACTTCCAAAAAAGTGGGGGGGGGGGCCAACTCCTATATAATTCATTTTTTTATATGTAAATTTTAAAAAATTTGTTGCTGCGAGAAAAAGTGGGGGGGGGGGGGGCAGCCCCCCCCCTGGCCCCCCCTGATGCTACGTGCCTGTTTAAGCATCTAATTCATAACTGATCATTCGTTCGCATTTCAAAATATTTAATGCCAATATTATCGGACTCCATGTCAGGAAATTTAGTTGGTTAGTTACGTCCATGTATGAAGACACTGTTGTCGACGGCCAAAGAAATTTTCACAATCGTTATTTAAAACGCTTTAAAGTTTCACCAATGAAGGCTATACATGTAATATATCTTAATTAATTTGATTGCCGGTTTATAACTAATGATGATTTCTTCTTCGGTATCGCCTATAATTTATGATCTCGATCCCTCTCTCCCTCTCTCTCCCTCCCTCTCTCTCTCTCTCTCTCTCTCTCTCTCATTCAAGTCACGAGCGGTAATGTCTTAACTCCGCCCAGCTACGATCTGATTGGACAAAGATTTCAGTTAAAACATTACGTAAAAACTTTTCTGGAGTTAACGCCTATTGAACGCCTATTGAACGCTTCTACGTAGTTCGCTTTTAGAGAAAACAAATGACTTTGACATGTAACGTTAACAAATGCAAATACACGATGAGAGTGTGTACGTGAATTTCTTTTTTGTAATCTAGATGGTCACGTTACATGTAGTTTCCTAAACCGTGTAGATATCGCATGGCCTTGCATAAAGAAGAAAACTGTATTCTTTCTTTTTATGAGGATATTTAAGCTCGGCATAAATAAGGTAAAAGGTACATGTGTATGTATTGCGCCAAACAAAAACAAAAACGTGCGCTAGTTTTGGACTGATTAACCTTATTTATACACAAATTCTGTGCAAACAATTAGTACCATTATATTCTTCATGTAATTTACTACTGATACAAATGTATGTATGGTACGCCAAATTCACAAAATTGAGCTAATCATAGTTTCACAGTCGATAAACTAGGTTTAACGGTTGGAAACTATAGTTTACGGGCCAAAAACTATAGTTAACGACGATAATCTATATTTAACAATCTGACAACCATAGCTAACGCGATCATCCATGTTTCAGAAGTGTGAAACTATAACTAACACTGAAAACGACCATTTGCGATTGCAAAACATAGTATATCTGATAAATGTAGTTTTTTCAAGAGTGCGAGACTATGATTAACAACTCTTAACCATGATAGTTAACATATGTAAATTATAGTTTACAGATGTGAATCTATATTAATCGGCAAAATCCATCGTTAACGTTTTTTGCAGACAGATAAACTTAGATTATCATTCGTTAACTATAGTTTACAACCGTTAAATATGGTTTTGCAGATAAAAACTACAGTAAACGGATCATTTATAATAGTCAATATCGTAGTTTCACAATCCTGAAACTATATTCATCGAATAAATCATGTTTTGCAATCGCAAATGGTTGTTTTCAATGTTAATTATAGTTTTACATATCTGAACAATAGATGATCGCGTTAACGATGGTTTACAGATGTGAAATATAGATTAACGGCGTTAAATAAAGTTTCACAGATGATAAACTAAGTTTCACAGATGATAAACTAGGTTTATCAACTGTTAACTATAGTTTTTCGACGCTAAACTATAGTAAACAAAAGTTTATTCGTTAACTATAATTAACAATCCGTTTACCATAGTTTTCATCTGTAAAACTGTAATAAAATTCCTTTGATTATGTAAATAAGGCAATCAGGGTCAATCAAATGTATTCAATCATAAGCTATTTATTGGGTGTGGTAAACTGTCTCTTGAAAAACGTTTTAATGGCTCTGCGATGAGTCAGCAGAATTGACGAAGGGTATAATTATTTGGTACGCCAAATTCACAAAAATGAGCTAAACATAGTTTCACAGTCGATAAACCTAGTTTACTATAAACTATAGTTTAAACTATAGTTTACTATAAACTATAGTTTAAACTATAGTTTACTATAAACTATAGTTTACGGATCGTAAACTATAGTTACCGATGTTAATCTATATTTCACATCTGTAAACTATAGTTAACGCGATAATCTATGTTTCACATCTGTAAACTATAGTTAACACTGAAAACAATCATTTGCGGTTGTTAAACATAGTTTATCTGATAAATAGGGTTTTATGATCAGTAAACTACGATTAACAAATATAAAGCACGCCAAATTCACATGAATTAGCAAAACATAGTTCACAGTCGATAACTAGGTTTATCGGCTGTTAACTATGGTTTACGGATCCGAAACTATAGTTACCTATTTTAATCTATATTTCACATCTGTAAACTATAGTTTACGAATTCAAATCTATGATTTTCTGTCTGGAAATACACGTTAACAATAGATTTTGCTGATAAATATAGATTCACATCTGTAAACTATAGTTTACATTCGTAAACTATAGTTGGCGTGCCATATAAATAGGAAGCGCGTCTGCGCATAGTTGTTAGTCTGCTAGTAGACGCAGAGGAGGACAGATCGGAAGGAAAGTAATACAACAGGTAGGGTTAATGTTTCATTTGCGGGACCCCAAAATACTGCGGGTGGACCATTGGAGACTTTAAATCATTTTATATAGTCCGGGAGCATATGCTCACAAATGAAAGAGTTCGGACTAGGTTTAGAACAGGGTCTGAAACGATGGTTTTAGACTAAGGACCGAGACTTGTTCAAGGATATACAGCTTGAGGAAAATTTTATTTCAAATCATCGTGTTTGATTCAATCTGATTATTAGTGTTTAAGAGTTAATTTCATTCCAATCATTTAGAAACGTAGGAAACGTGTAGAGAAAATTAATATTTGTGGATTGAACCGACATTACACGTTACAAAACTATATTTAACGGTTGTAAACTATAGTAAACGAATGATAATATAAGTTTATCTTTCTGCAAATAACGTTAACAATAGAGTTTTTTGATAAAAATAGATTCACATCTGTAAACTATAATTTACATTTGTTAACTATAATTTAGAGTTGTTAACGGTTGTAAACTATAGTTAACGAATAATAATATAAGTTTATCTTTCTGCAAATAACGTTAACAATAGAGTTTTTTGATAAAAATAGATTCACATATGTAAACTATAATTTACATTTGTTAACTATAATTTAGAGTTGTTAATCGTTAATCAAAGTTTCATAATCGAGATATCATATTTATCGGATAAAACGTGTTTTGTAATCGCAAGTGGTTGTTTGCAGTGTTAATTATAGTTTTACACCTCTGAAACATAGATGATCGCGTTAACTATAGTTTACGGATGTAAAATATAGATTATCGTTGTTAACTATAGTTTGAAGTCCGTAAACTATAGTTTCTAACCGTTAAACCTAGTTTATCGACTGTGAAACTATCTTTAGCTTATTTTTGTCAATTTAGCGTGCCATAGATATCGTCTCTTTACTTGGCTCGGATCGACTGCGGAACACGCTACCGACCCCGGAAAATCAAGTACTAGTATGTTAAATTTACATCGAGATCGAGAGTCGCCATTTTTACATGATAACAAACTGCACCACTAGGACTGGTGCCAGTGGTGGTGTTTAAACGAATCTCAAAGGCAAGTAAAAGACGACATTAGAAGTAAATAAGAATTTAATGGTACTAATTGTTTTCACAGAATTTGCTCATAAATAAGGTTAATCAGTCCAAAACTAGCGCACGATTTTTGCGCAATAAATACACATTTTTTTTTTTCAATGAGGCACTGCATGTAGCACCTAGGCCATCCATCCGATTTTTTTTTTCAGGCCGGGAGCAACAGACCTTCCAGCTAATATGAAAAAAAACACCTGCTAGGCACCTGAATCCACCGCCGTGTTGCTCTGCTCTTAATTTGTATTTCACTTTTATATGGATTTTTGAGACACTTCAAGTTGTTATTGTCATATTTGTTTTTTCTTGCAAATTATAGAATTGACCTTGACTTTTGATAAATATAGAAATTCAACTGACGAATACAGGGGCGGATACAGGATTTGTAGTTGGGGGGGGGGGGGGGGCGTGGATAAAATTATTGAAACAGGGGGTCTGGGGCCGCCTTGAGGCCCCCCCGTGGGTCCAGGGCAAAGCCCTGATGGGGGCCCAGGTGGCGAAGCCCCCGGAAGCTCCTGGGTTTTCGTGTAGTTTGAAGATAAAACCAGGCTCAAAATAGTGGTATTTTATTTTAGTTATGTACACTTTTAAAAGATGAAATAAGCAATAAAAATAAACATAGATAAAGTTTTCATTTCTTTTAATCACCAGACTTCTGCCATCTACTATTTCCCCTTGGTGCTTACTTCCTTTACACAAAAGCCTATAACATATATACATATATACATATGTATATATAACAATTTGACACATACTGTTACTTAATTATACCCAATACATGTATTGGATTAAAAAAGAAAATATTTTAAGCATTTATGAACTCCCAAAATTAACCAGGTTATCAAAGTTACAACATTCTAATGACGTTACGGTATCCGACCCCCTATTAGCTGTTAGAAATATCTGATGCATCAAATCTTCAGTATTCTTATATTAAAATAGTCTATTTACCTAGAAAAAATTTCAAAAAATATACAGTAATTAATTAATGATTGCACATAGACCATCTGGTTTTAAATGCAATTATATATTTACCTTCGACCAGCTTTAAGATATTCAGAAATTTTTGCTTGCATCGCAATACAGGGAAATGACAGCGCAGTCTACACTTGAAACAAAACTGCTGGGATTTCCAGTCGATTCTGGTCGAAGCCCCAAGTTCAGGGCCCTGGGGAATTTGATACAGCCACCATAATGAAATGACCAACACTGCTTGTTTTAAACACAGTTTATTTGGTTTGTTATCAAAACCTGTCAACATGCATTAGGATCAGATATTTATAGATGTTTATAGAGCAGCAGAATTACAGTCAGCATAGCACAGCTGGTGTATCAATGAGGTGTAACATTGAGTCAGGCATAAGTGAAACAAAAAATGCTAACTTTTCTATGTAAAATTCATCAAATCATCTACAGTCGTGCATACTTTGAAAATTTTAGGGGGGGGGGGGGGCGTGCGCCCTCCACGCCCCCCCCCCCTTAAATCCGCCAGTGGAATAAGCATCCATCCCCAAAAAAATGCATGAAAATATAGTGTTTACGAAACCACAGGCGCCTGGGTTCTTGTAATTTCAAATCCCGTCAGATGCCTGTTGCAAGTACAATTTTATTTTATTTTTTAAATATTCTTTTTGGGTTTTATCTTAAAAGAGGTATTCATTTCTGTATTGTAATTATCTAGTAATACTAGGATCTTTTAAAACCTGAACTTCGCATTTCTCCAATAATTTTTCTAAAATTTATTCGATATTGGCAAATTATTCGCTACCGGTAAAACGATTGTACATCTATTTTACCCCCTTCTTTCTTACTTTTCCCTACATGACTGTCAGTATGCATTTGGCAATTTGTATCCATGTTTATTCTTTATATTTGTTGTTTTTGTATTGAAGTATTTGGTTCGAGCGAATAAATGAGTTGCAGTTTGAATGCTTTTTTTTTTTTTTTACAACGGGGCGAAATGGTCATAAAATCATTTTACCATTTAATGGCTGTGAACATTAGAAAAGATGCATCCATATTTAGTTTGAATTGTTTGAATTCCTGAAAATATAGGTTGTGATGTCCAAATATAAAGTGTGTACTGAATATAACGTGACTTGTCTTGCGTAGAACGTCTTTCATCGTAAAAACAGAGATTCTTGGCTTCAGCTATACTGTCCATAATGCATGGAAGGAAAACACTGAATATAGAACAATGGATCATACCATGTCCGCAATGTTTTCAGTCATATCTTATTTTGCAGGCAGGAATACAGAATTTTGAATAATGACAAAACAGAAAATAATAATTGACTGCGATACTGGGGTGGACGACGCTCAAGCCATCATGATGGCGCTTTCCAGACCAGACATTGACGTCATCGGTATCACGTGTGTAAACGGAAACGTGGATATTGAAAACGTCTGCAGAAACACCCTGCGTGTTCTCAAGATATGCGACGCCCTACATGTATGTTAATGGTCCGAAATATCTGACGTTTTCCTGACTTTTTTTTAACGATTTTGATATATTACTTGCCAGGAAATTTAACTTGCAAATATTTAAAATCGAGCCGGGAATGCCGCCTCCTGTTGGAAGCGTCGATTTTCCAGTTTTTTCGTAATGGCGCCGGTTCTGACGTTTTCCTGGTAAAATATATAGTAAAATATCAAAATAGTTAACAGAAAATAGTTTCGGACTAAAGTGTGAATACAAAACTATAAATTGTTGATATTAATGAGTTACAAAGAGAGACCTTGTACAAGGTTTTTAGCTTTATTTGGGGGAATCAGATTTTTTTAAAAGTGCCTTTTACAATGAGACTTAAGACTTACGACCAAATTTATTCATAAGCTATCAAATTTTTCACTGACATGCTGGTAAAAAATACTTCTAGCAACGAAACAAGATTGCCCTTTGCATGAGGATTATTCTACCAGACTGTTAAGATTTACGACTTAGAAAGAAGCAACCCTGGTTTTCAAGCACATTTTAAATAACAGATTCCTACCCAGTGAAAGTGTTCCATCTTCTCCTTTAGATTCCTGTGTTTCGAGGATGTGGAAGACCCATCATACACCATGAAGAAAATGCTTCTTTTTACCACGGCATGGACGGCATGGGAGACCACCCACACCCACCGGAAGTTGATTTATCTTGCATTCAAGAGGAACATGCCGTGAATGCATTGATCAGACTCACTAAAAAGTTTAACGGTAAAAATTAATGGATTCTTTTGTAGATTTACAATATAAATACAAAAGTATGTACAGTAGCATCATTTCTTTGGCGACAAATGTTCAGAGATACTGAATATATACTACTCAGTACCAATATAATAAACATAGCATGGAGTATTTGTAAAGAAAACTGTTACTACAACAGAAATTAATTGTCTTTTCGAATATGTTCTGATAATATGTCTTAGACTATAATTTTTTTTTTATTTAAGACCACATATATATGATAAAATTTCAAAAATGAGTTCCAATCTTTGTACGTATATAGCCTGGGTTCGTAGCATAAAACGTTCTCAAGTCATAGAACGTGCTTCACGGAATGAAAGTGTTAAGTTTACCTTATGATAATTTATTTTGTGATGCAGCAATGGTTTCTTACATTGAGAACAGTTTGGAAAAGTAATGTTTTGATAAATTTTTTGTTTCCTATGACAACGTTTCCTGTTTTGACAACAGGAGAGGTGAAGTTACTGGCCATGGCTCCTTTGACAAATCTTGCCGTAGCTCTGCGCATGGACCCTGGATTTGGGGCTCGCCTAAAGAGCTTGGTGGTCATGGGAGGAAACATGCACGGTATGTTTCTTGTGGAGGCATGCGCGTTTTGAGAAATAACTAAATATCGTTCGTAGACTTGGACGTTTCGGAACATGGCGTGTTAGTATTTTACCTGTAGTTAAGACCAAAAAATACAGTTTAATTAACAAAACCTGTAGGTTTTAGGAAAATTTTGAAATAAGTTACAAATGTAAGTATAAAATTCAATTCAGGGCGATTAATTCAAAGATTGACCATCTCATATGTCGAGTCTATTATCCTAGAATTCACACAACAAATAATTGACTTCTGTACATCGAAACTTTCGTGGGAGTTTATTTTGCGGAAATAAAAAAACCACACGCTAAATCATTATTTATCGCTCATTAGGTCAAAGTGGTGCAAAGTTTTATTTATTGTAAAATTAACAAATGGTTCCATAATATGAACATTTCCACATTTACATAAAAAGGAGCTTCCTTTCAGAATTTATTCTAGTCAAATTATTAAAAATTAATGTCTTCATTGAACTGAAAGTGTACAAGTGTTTCTATCGCAATATGCTAAACATCTTAATCAAAATTCCAAAACGCCTTTATGCTGAAACGATTTGGCAGATGCCATTTTAATTCTCAATAGTCATATGAGTAAAGATGCCATTATGGTAGGTACCAAATCGTATTCATTCCAAAATCATTGGAGTTTACCTATCCACTATTTTTAAATAAGTCTGTTCTTCAATGTCATTGACGTATTTCAGGTAAGGGAAACAGATCTGCCTCCATTGCTTCGGAGTTCAACTTTGGCACCGACCCGGAATCAGCATACATTGTTTTGCATGAAGTGACATGTCCAATTGTCATAGTTTCCTGGGAGCTGTGCTTAGATTATCTGTATCCTTGGGTAAATAAAAACATTATTTGAACAATAGGAATTACTGTGTATATATACAAATGAGTTTACTTTTGTTCAGTTAGAGCTTCTTATTTCAATATGATCCCATCTACACGCGAATAAAATTTTATTTGTTTAAATAACAATCGTAATTTAATCGATCGTTTTTCGTAACCCCCCCCCCCCCCCCCCCCAAAAAAAAAAAAAAAAAAAAAAAAAAACAACCGCTACGATGAAATTACATGTGTAAATACTAGAGAAGTTTTCTTCGGAAGAACGTTATTTCAATGGAAATGTTTTATTTCAGGAAATGGTCCATAAGTGTATTAATACAAATACACCAAAGGCAAATTTTCTTCATTTTATAACTAAAGCATCAATAGAGGTACAGAAATCATCGGAACAGCCAGGATACCGCTCATGTGACGCCTTTGCAATGGCAGTAGCCATTGATAGTTCTATAGTGTTGGATAAAGTGGACATATATGCGTCCGTTGAACTAAATGGGACGTTGACTCGTGGAATGCTCGTCCCTGACTGGAGGAACAAGCTGCAAAAATCACCAAATGTTACCATAGTAACGAAAACTGACACCCAGAAATCATTGGGCCTTTGGATGAATATGGTTCATGTATAAGAAAAGCAGATCGATGTACTGTATCATAACGCATTGTATATTTCAAGAAGTTGATGTAAACAAATTACAATTTAAATACAAGAAATAGGGTGTCTTGAATATTGAGAAAAAAATATAAGATCGATATCAATTTTACTGTTAATGTTAATTATTCAGTCTAACGTTCGTATATATTATTCAGATAATTTATTATTCAGATATGTATTTTATTATGGTTTGCTCTCGGGATTCTTATAATTTTTATATTAGACATCATTGAGGATCAATTTCCCACACTTCATTTTGATGTACCGATTGTTTTGAAATAGCAGGTATTTCCTTTATACCCCAATTCGAAATTTTAAAAAAAAACCCATTTAATTTGCTCGTTGCATTAAGATTAATTCAAATGCTTCCGCGAACTATCAGTCCTTGTTAAACCCGAAATGGCGTTTTCTTCCTGTTTCGTGCAGTGTTGTAATTGAAGTCTTAATTTAGTCGCTTTATATTTGCGGTTTAGATAGCAAAATGGCGTCGAATGTGAGGTAAGTGTGAACCTGGTAGGATTGTACCACATTTCATTTGATATCCATCCATTTTTCGGAAATGAAATGAGTTTAAATTTGTTAGAGTACTGATGGCTAGGTCACAGACATATAATTAAGTCCCGATAAGATAGGAAATATGCTGAGATTAACATTGTTTTAGTATGTTTGATAAAATTTTACTCGTAATAATGATGAATAAATAAATTCTATTAGGGTTAGTGTATGGTCCTTTGGAGAAAGGTTCTGATATGTTGTAATATTCGGGTTTTTCCACCTGCTTATTATGCTATATATTCCTTCAAACCCTATTTCACTTGGAACAGAAGCATTTTTTCCAATAATAATCATATTTGGTCAATAATTTAACTTTTTAAAAGAAACATTTAAGTCTCAGAACTCTTGTTAACCCCGAGCAGGATATACCTTTTTCTATTAGTATTCCTGTGCAGAAAACCTAAACAAAATTAAATCATTACTTAGCCTACTTCCTTTAATTGGTAATTGATCTGAACTTTTTCAATTTTTAAGTTAATGGGTGAATTACTTGCGGGATTATCATTTCTATCGATATTTATTTACAATTATTATTATCATATTTTTTTATTTAGTTACACAATTTAACATTCTAAATATAGACCTACATATACCATTATCATAGAAAACCTTACAATCGCGCATGTACGTATAGTTTGCAATATGTAAAAGCTACTACTTTTTTTTTTTTAAATTGGGACGTTGATATTTAAGAATGTACGATGTAATTTCTGTATGGGTTTTTACGTTTCAAACACTTACTTTATGGATGATACGTAATGAGCAAATTTATTTACAATCACGCGCTTGCACCATAATCGTTTTAATGACAGACATTGAAAATAGCTTTGTGGACATATGAAATATAAGTGCATGTAAACATGTCTAAGCCAAAGAATCGATAAAATCATTTTGGTCAAGCATTTCAAAGCTAAAAAATACTAGTATTCAGGTTGATGTTAACATGATTTTGATATGATGGCCCTTTATGCGTTATTTTTCTTTACACATCTGTATCATTTCAGCTAGTTCGTTTTAAAACATGGTGGCCTTAAAGGAACTCGTAAAAGCCCTCATCCTGCAACCTCTTTCTGTGGGGAATACCCGGCAGTCAGGTGGACGCAGGATAACTGATGCCAATGTGTCGTCTGCTGTTCTCTTTGCTTGTCTATTGGCCATTATATTAGTCATGGTAGGCGTCTTCGGACCACTGTCTACCACCTACAATTTTGCAAAACATTTAATGTGGGGCCTAGCAATTGGTCTAATATTACTGAGCCTTATTTGCATAGTGTTTCTGACTGTGATGATTTTTCGAAATAAGGAGGATTGGGTTGACATCCGCTCTGAAAGCCCCGATCCGGCAACAAAAGTGAAGACAAAATTTCTCTGGTTATTTGGTTGTGGGATGATATTGCAAACTTCTCTTGTTTTCGCTATCAATATAGAGTGTCTAAGCGATGACACTTTGGTTGCTTATCATGGATTTAGTTTGATATCGTCATTGCTGAAAGTGATATATGTAGTATGGCAAATGGGATTTGTGACATACCTTCAGAACTCGGTATTTGTCAGCAGGAAGATGGTGAACTATTCGGTAGCTGTGATGATTATCTGTAATTTGTCATTATGGGGCACTATCGTATCTCATGAAATCACCCATATAGTGTATAATGACACCAAACCGCAGACTTTTAACGATTCACTTGATCAGACGTGTTATTTGAATTCGGCAATTAACAAGTTCTCGGATAAAATCCAGCCATACCTGATTCCTGTTAGAATTGAATACCTGCTCCTATCATCCTTATTTGTGTTCAGAATGTGGCCAACATTTCGGGTTGCTGAGCCGCTCAATTCGGATGTTGCTTCATCTTTGTCCTACAATCACGAGAGAGAACGAATGACTTTCATTGGCGCGGCTGTGTCCGGATCAGTAACGAATCTTCCATTTTTTATTCAAACGTTGTTGTTGGCCACCGTATATCGGGGACAGCAGAGCTTCGGATTTGAAGTTTGGCAGATCATTGTCTCCATTCATAACATTATCAATCTGATTCTTATTTTCGTATGCTTTTATCTATTACGGAAAACAGCGCACGTGAAGACTTACATATGGCAACCGGGTGCTTCCGAGTACATATTGCTTCTGACTAATACAGGTCAGGTTGCTGACGATGCCTTCGGTGTAATTGCTGCTAGCGGTTGCTACTGTAGCCCAGACAGAGCAGTTCAAATGGCTGAAGTTTCATCCATTCTTCAAGCCTTCTTTCAGACAATTTTCATCTTGAATTCACTACGTTACGAACAAATAACAGTAAACTTGTCCTCACGGATCTTGCGATTTATTTTGATCTACCTCTTTATATCTAACCTTAGTTTCTGGTTCACAGCAACATTCATCGGGCTTGATGGAAAAGTCATTTCAGAGGGCCAAAATGTAATGTTCAAGGATAAAAAGACTTGGGGAGTTCTGCAAGTCATAGTGCATCCCCTGTTTATGTTCTTCCGTTTCCATTCAGCGATGTATTTATACACCCTTTTTCATAGATTTTCATAGATGCGTATATCAAGTAATTTGAAAGAATTTTACCAAACCGATTTTCGTACAAGTACATGTAATTACTATGATGTTTTTTTTCAGGGAACAAATGAACAAAGATTTTTTTTTTCTATATCAAGGTATTGGGAAACTTGTTATTGTAGAGCTTAATATTAGTGTTTTATATCACTTTAAAACAATTAAAATGGATTTTCAATAAATTGCTTACTACTTATATATACGTGTATTTCATTTTCCTTTTGGTGTTTATATTCTGTACATTTCCTTGTGTAGACGAAAATAAATATGCGATCACATGGTCACATCCCGAACTACTACAAGAAGGAAATAAATAATTGATTCGAAAATATGTTATGAATGGCTTTTGGAAAGTCGGGGGTGTGCAGACAAACATGTGTTATTGTATATTATCTTGTACTGTACGGGTATTTTGATAATGCAGTAAAACATTGAGAATATACCGACATTACTAGGAATATCACCAAAGAGGGTTTGTAAAACTTTTTCTTAATTATGTCACTATACTTTGTCCCAAGATAACTTGATATTTATAAAGACCTTAGGGTTCAAATGATGCTCATATTCTAAAGTTCAATTCAATTCAATGCCTACGGGGATTTTGTATTGCTGCAAGCCCGGATGATAACGTTAAAAAATTAAGCGAGGTATTCCGAATGGAGAAAAGATGTAAACATTCCCCATTATAAATGTCCTGCATTAATGTCTTGGTACAGACTATAACAGATGTATTGGACAACAGGCAGAGGCCATGTCAGCCATCTCCCTACATGCAGTGTACGATGTCATATTAATTAGAAATACTTTTAATGGCACTCCCTAATGAAGATATAATTGGGAGGCTGTTTAATTTTACTACATAGTATTTTTTGTTAAAAAGATTTGATTTTTGTTTTGTATTTTTGCGTAAAAACTACAATACCAAAACTCTTTGATTTTTTAAGAATATGTAATTTACACTAACTCTACTGCATTAGTATATTTGCGTAGTTTCAAGAAAATCTACCATCTGGTTCTTTTAGGGGCTATCTCAAAATATAGGCACATTTACTATAGGGATTTATAGATAATCGACATTTTGGGCACTTCGAAGCAAGTTAAAAAATATTACAATAGCGATTTTACTCAAATTGTAATACATGTATGTGAATAGTAATATCATTTTACCGGTATGTAAAAAATACTTAATTTTATTGTCTGGTAAAGGGGGTCATATCAAAATATCAAAATACACGAAATGTTGACCTATTTTTGGAGTTTAACAAGTGAAGATTGAAAAAATGGAATCATTTTAAAAATTTAAAAAAATGTTCTGAGGATATTATTTTGAGTGCAAAATTTTAAAGGCGTAATTTTTTTTACTTATTTCTATTTTATTTCTTATAACGTAACTTACAAAGCTTCTTTTGAATATCATAACGTCATAAAAGCACAATGGCAACGCTCACCTACCAAACAACGAAAAAAATCCTTTAAAATTAAAATGTTGCTTTAAAAATATACATATATGTATTTGTATTTTGTTTATTGTGATAATTTAATAATGGAATCAAAACAATTCATGCTCTGTATTTTACCAGAATGCGCAAAAACATGCCTAATGACTACTAAAGTCGGTCTCTTTAAGTGTTTTCAAAGTTTGAACCTTCAGAATAAAGGGGGGGGGGGGAGTTACCCACTTTTCTTAAAATTTGAAAAGCGTCCTGTTTCTTAATGTATAAGAATTGCTTGATTAGTCCTGTACACCATTAATATACCATTCACGTTTTGAATCATAAAAGTTTATCTATTTATTTTTTACAATCTTCTTGGATGTTCCATTAGGCTAGCCTTGAAAATTATAACATGCGCAGTTCCCCTATAAAGGGAACACTTTGATGCTTATTTTAGTGATGTGGAACACGTACACACACTATGTACTTGTTTTATTTATTTATTCATTAAGGTCTTCCGTTTCCAACGGAAGACCTTATTGTTTTCGTACTGTTTCTTATTATTATTTTTTTCCACAAATTTTGTGCACGCGATTTCTCAGAAACTATTCGGCCGATTTTGACTATTTTTCCACAGATGATTCCCAGATATCATAATTCTAGACGTTTTTTCAAATTTTGAAATCGTCACTTCCGGTACCGAGTTACGGCGGATTTTCTATTTTTTACGACCTATTTTGTGCAGAGCTGATCTCAGAAACTATTAAAGATATGAATACGAAATTTTCAGGATAGGTAGTCTATAGTTTGAAGTTGTGCACTATTGTATTGTTTAACGCCAGTGGCGCCATTTCTTTGAGCTCGCCTAGGCACGAAAATTAGGTACGAATTTTCATTCAAAATTTTACGACCTATTTTGTGCAGAGCTGATCTCAGAAACTATTAGAGATATGAATATAAAATTTTCAGGATAGGTAGACCATAGTTTGAAGTTGTGCACAATGTAGTTTTTTGGCGCCAGTGGCGCCATTTCAATGAGCTCGTCTAGGCTCGAGAATTAAGTACGAATTTCGAATCAAATTTTTCATACGTTTTGATCTGTATCTTTTTACGAGTTGATATTTTGTTAAAATATATATAACAAAAGTGGTAGAGAATAAAAAGTTCTTTCCAATAAAATCAAAAAATAGGGGCTGGCCCCTTAAATTAGGGGCCAAGATACTCGTAAACTCTATTAAAAATTAACTTAAAAATGATAAAGATTTTGTAATTCATTATAGAAGCAAAGTTGTTGATCGTAATTATATCTATCAGGTAAAATCGTTGCCACGCCCATTTATAACGTAATTAGATATTTTTAGGGGCGAAAGTACTGAAACTTTGACGCAATATATCTAGAGAAGGAGACATAGTTTGTTTAGCATTGTTGAAGAGAAAATGTTTGCATTGATGATTTTAATCGATTCCATTAATCAAAACACCAATGTCTGTCCCCTTTAAGGATCTAGAGGGCTGGCCCCTAAAATATTCAATCATTTGTATCTCAAAAATGAACAACACTTTTAGATAAGCGTAAGAACAAAAAATGTTACAAATCGTAAGACCTTTCGAATGAATTAAGGAAATAAGGGCTGGCCCCTTGAACTAGGGGCCAACACACTCGTAAACTCTATTACAAATAACTTAAAAACGATAAAGATTTTGTAATGCATTATAGAAGCAAAGTTGTTGATCGTAACAATATTTATCAGGTAAAATTTTTGCCACGCCCATTCATTACGTAATTAGGGATTTATAGGGGCGAAAGTACTTAAACTTTGACGCAATATATAAATGCTTGCGTTGATGATTCTAATCGATTCCATCAATCAAAACACCAATGTCTGTCCCCATTAAGGATCTAAAGGGCTGGCCCCTAATATATTCAAACATTTGTATCTCAATCTAAAGACCTTTTCAAAGAAATCAAGAAAAAGGGGCTGGCCCCTTTTTTGGGGGGGGGGGGCAAGAGATTCGTAAAGTCTATTACAAATCACATAAAAATGATTAAGATTTCGTAATGCATTATAGAAGCAAAGTTGTTGATTGTAGCAATATTTATCTAAAAAACTCATTGCAACACCCATTTATTATGTAATTAGGGATTTGTATACATTTTCTGAAATTGTGTGTGTGGGGGGGGGGGGGGGTAAGAATGAAATTATATCGATTATTCATGGTATGATTTAAAACAGAAATCGCAAGGAAGACCTACTCGTAACGAGATCGTATCTAGTTTATCTATTATTTTTTTGTCATTAGTTAATTCTTTAAGAGTAATTAAACGATAAGTTAATGAAACATATATAGCAATAATATAATTTTTTTTCGAGATAAATGCGATTTGTTGATATTGGAATGGTTTTTATTTTGACATTGTACACCAATAATTTGATAAATTGTTTTAATTTCACAAAATGTCGTGATGATGCACGTCTAAAATCATTTTCCATCAAGGTGTTTGGAGTTATTTGGTGTCCTTTGTTTGAAATGGTTTTACCGAGTTCTTCAAATGAATGACCTTCAGACTATACGTAGATCGTTCATTTCAGTTCGGTTGTGTGAGTTTGATAAGAGGGATAAAAATAGACAGTTAACATATTGTAATAAGTCATATTGTACGCTTTATTTATTTATTTTTTGTTGTTGATAGTGTTGATAAACAAAGAATAATGATTGTGTATTTTGTGTTTATGTTACTTGCAATTTGCTTTTCGAACGGGACTTTTGTGACAATCGACATTGAAACCGGTCAAGTCCGTGGATACCGCATCCCTACAAGTTCTGGAGGTGACCTGGACATCTTTCTTGGCATTCCTTTTGCTGAACCTCCGCTTGGGAATTTGCGTTTTGCCCCACCCCAGGAGAAAAAGAATTGGAGACCAAGTGTTTTTAATGCTACAACATATGGACCTGCTTGTCAGCAACCTTTACATTTCTTGCAAAAGTAAGTCATGATTTCATTCAAAATCTTTGTTACAAACTACATTAAATTTTCATTCATTTTCCTGGCTTATTGTAGATCCTTTTTTTTTCATCTTTTTTTAAAATAAAATAAAATGTGAAAGAGGAGATAAAAACACCATTTATGTAATGGATAAATAACGAGATAGTGTTGAATAGTTTAGAGAAAACATTCCCTCCGAGGGCCGAAGGCCCGAGGAGGGGATGTTTTCTCTAAACTATTCAACACTATCTCGTTATTTATCTTACTTAAAAAAAATTCCTCCAATTGAACCCGCAAGAAGCATTGACCCATTCATATATCCAACTATGCTGTAATACAAAAGCATCAAGGTAATTTGAGATTCCAATAGTACCATACACAATAGCCTAACCAAACACACCTTTTATTCATGGACGAGTGAACAGGTGCGCATGTTATAGTAAACCATTCCGCTGTACTGAGCAGACTTAAATGTAGATGATGAATTTTTTAACGCAAAGCATATTCAATGTATATAGATCTAAAGGTCTACGCTACCGGGAAAGACACGAATTCCGTTTGAATGATATTTTAGACTTGCAAGGAAGAGGACAAATCAGAAATTTGACGAAAATTAACAGACGATGATTTGTTAAAAATTTTATAGGAGTCTTATGAAGTAAAAGTGCGACAATATTCCCTATATAATGTTAAAACTAAGGAAAAGGAGTGATATGGTTCAAGGTTCAAAGAGGAAGTCTAAAAGTGTTTATGGAAGTGATTTAAATGTGATCCAAAATCTATCAAAATTAAGAAAAGGAGATATTTCTGTTGAAATTTCATTTGTGGCTTATCGGATATACATTTACGGATGACAAGATTCTATAAATTTGGATTTATGTTGGAAATACATGTTTTAACATTTTTTCATTTTTATTTGTTTTATGCACTGTTGGATATTTGAATATCCAACTGACGGGCGGTTGGATATTAAAAATATCCAACTGCCCATCAGTTGGATATTTATATATCCGGCCACTGTTGATTGAATAGTGAAAACAAACGTTGACAAAATACAATGGGCGACGTCATAGAAGTTTTTTAAGCTATTAGAAGGTTGTTTTGTATGGTGGAATTTCTCTGCCCCTTGTGTGCATGTTATTTTTCTATCAAATCTTTTTTTTTAAAAAATCTATCTTACATGTCAAAATAATTATCTTGCATGTCGACTTATTTGATAGAAAAACAACTTGCACACACGGGGCAGAGATATGCCACCTTAGTATAGACCTAAATCGAATAACTGTATTATAATTAAGAGCCTAAAAAGCCATTTGACACTCAAGAATGTTCTAGAAAGAATAACTGACCACCTTAGAATATTCTATTATACATACCTACAACATATACATGTATAACAATCAGCATCAAATGATGCAAACCAATTATGGTTCATATCTTTTAAGGAACTGACATCACTGAAATATATACGACCCAGTTCTAACTAGTTTATCAATTACTACTGTTATAATAAGCAGGTTTTTTTTATTATTTCATTATTTTAGGTACAGTTTCGGGAAATCTTTCTCGGGTGTCATGCAGCGAGGATTGTCTTTATCTCAATGTTTATGCCCCAAAGGTATTTACACTGAAGTTTGTACATACAGTCCCAAGTCTTTTATCCTTGTCTTATAATTGTTTGTTTCAAAGTTCTATTCGAATGTCCGCCACCATTTTAACGTTTGAATTGCACTCAAAGATCAAGTTTGTCACACTAACGAACGCACTGTTTATGATAATGATGACGAACGGTAAACCGATTTTCAAAAGAAAACCCACCATAACGCAATCCGATGTTTGGACTTTAAGGTATCACCACCTGTTGTTTGGTTTCTTGAAACAAATCGGACACAAACGTGCGGTTACAGTAAACATTCTGTACAAACATCGTTTTGCAACGGTCAATTAACACTTCACTGTTTTACGGTAGAACGAGACACCCGTGGTATTAATTATTTGAGATATTTCTGGAAAACACATAACAATGGCACAATTTAAATTAAAATCTGCTTTATTTAAAAAAAAGAATACACTATCACCTTGATTTATAGCTAAGAAACGAGGTACATCATATTTTGACTATCACGAAACCTACATTTGTTTGTCAAATATGATGACATATTTTAGGATATTTATCAGTTTTTACCTTTAGCAAATATTTTAAACCCCTATCCAAAACCCACGGTCAAATTTTTAAACAATTTGATATAGATAATTATAGGTCATACTGTTAAATTTTATTCTAATTTGAATTGTACAATTTCTTTCAAGAGACCTCCAAGTATAGGAAAAGATTAGTTAAAAGCGCTACTGTAGTATTCGTACATACTATAGTACATACTATTAGAACCTATACATACTAAACTAACTCAATATCTTCATAAATACTAATATTTACATTCACTTTCTTTCCCTCTATTTAAATTGCATTTGTTGATTTGAGTGATATTTACGCATAACACAGAGGACCCAATCACCAAGTCTGGTGCGTATGAATACATTCAGTATTCCTTCAGTTTTTCTCGAAGAACACGAACTGACTCCTCTTCTCGCGACTTCAAACCGGACCACGACCTGATACTATACTTACGCTGATTATTATTTCATTGATTTAAATATATTTTGACAGTTAAATGAATTCAATTGATTTATTTCTTAGTATACCTAAAGTAAATTCGTTAAATTACAGAAGGAAAAATAAAATTGTGTTATTAGAATTTAAAACGCTCTGCACTATTTTTGTCAGCATAATTCGGCTATTCCAATTGCTCCTCCGTTAATTTCGCTTTACTCATTGAATAAGACAGAGCTTTTCAAAAATAAATCATATTTGGGGGAACGTAATGAATGTTTAAAAACGTAAATATAAGCATTGACTCATTATTTTTTGTAAGATGTGGTCTCATAACTGCAACGGTGTATGCAAACAAATTATCATAACGCGCTAGCGCGCGTTATTCAATTTGTATGCACACACCGTTGCAGTTATGAGACCACATCTTTAAAAAAATAATGATTCAATGCTTAAGTATCAACAAAAAAAAAGATACATTTGATTGAAACTTACACCAATAGTATACATATGTAAAAAATGACAATATTCGAGCTTTGTTTACAAAACAAAGAACAATGAACTCGGTATCTTGCTTATAACTTGATATTTGACTTTCAAATTTTGATATAGCATTATAAACTTCTATATTTATCATTATAAACATTGAAAATGGAAAAATAAAATTTGAAAATTTTAAGTCAAATCGTGTCTATGTCCCTTTAGAGCTACCAATTAAAATAAATGTCTGTGTCCTTCAGTAACAAAAAGGTCTCTTGTGTAAATAGGAGTACAAGCATTTATAAATCACGAAAAAGTAACTAACTGACAATGCAAATGCTAAAAATTACTATTTCATTTTACACTAACCTGACAGAAAATTAATTGTTTAGGTTTGAGGCAGTGTCATGTTGTAAATTTTAAATTTACCGGTTGGCAGTAAATACAAAGTTTATACCCGGTAAATTCATAATTTACAACATGAAATGTTGTAAATTTTGTATTTACTGCCACCGGTTAACTCAAAATTTACAACATAACAGCAATGTGATGCAAAAATTGTCAGTCGGATATCTCTCATATTTTAATTGTACTACCTTAGCTAACCTATGCCTCTATTGAGTGCTTTTTTATCAAATAAATATTGAGCATTTATTATGTCAAGTTTGTGTCTTTAGGGAGGGCGTAATTATTGAATTATCTATTATTGAACTGGGAATTAACGATAGACTTGGGAATCGAGGATGGACATGCATATGTAGAGTATTTCATTGTGAAGTATTTCACCCACTTTTGTTTATGTTTCAAATTTGAAAGAAAATAGTAGAACCAAGACACAGTTTTAAGAAATTATCAATTTTTATTAATATTATTCTATAACAGAACGTGAGCTCTCCGGATCAACATCTTCCGGTCATGATGTGGATTCATGGTGGATCTTTTCGGTATGGGTCTGGATCGGAATACGATGGTAGAATTTTGGCTGCCAAGGGAGAAGTCGTTGTAGTTACCATTAACTACAGACTAGGAGCATTAGGTATAACGTTGATAAAATAAGATCGAGTCTAATTTTTATACTTTTTAAAAAAGAAAACACATTTTATCTGAAAACGACACAATCAAAGAATATCAAATATAAGTATTTATGAAGTTATCAACCTATGCGATTTTCAATAAATGCACTCTTATCAATATTGGCATTCATATTATATTAAGGAATCAATAGCTTTGTGCCAAAAAAAAAATGACATAAGACGAATCAAAACAATTGAATTTTTGTTTTGTTTCTTTTTTTTCCCCCTTTTTTTAATGAGGTATATCATATTTGCAATCTGTAATTCTGGCGTGATTTCTCAATTTTAACGTGCTGAAGATAGATCCGTGCAATGATTTTATTAAGCTGATATTAAGGGATTTTACTGTTTATGCATAAATCAATCAATTGTTGAAAAAACTTGCATTTGCACTTTGACAAAAAAACTAAACAAATTAAAGTAGATTCGAACTCATGATTAAGAAATTTTCAATAAAATTAACCATAAAACGTTTATCTGTATTTTTGATTTATTAATAGCATTTTATTTATAAGTCACATACCAGAAGTATCTAACTTTTTTGATAACGAAAGGATTTCTTTCAACGGACGATTCTGTAACTAGTGGCAACCAGGGACTTTTAGATCAAGTGATGGCTCTAAGATGGGTCAATAGGAACATTCAGCATTTTGGCGGGAACCCTAGCCAGGTGACCTTGTTCGGTCAGAGTGCAGGGGGGTCGGCTGTGTCACTACACATTTTCTCTCGTCTCTCTGAAGGTAAGAAAAGTCTTTGTATTTCAATTATTATACTTTAGTTTTAATTTACCAACGATTTGCTTGATAAAGAAATACCGAAAATATGAAATACCGGTATTATATGAATATCAATTCATTTCAAAGATATTTAGTGTAATTAGAACGCACAATTTTTTTACTTTTGACATTACCTTTACAACAATTCGATTTTGACAACTCAAGCAACGAGAAAACATACATATAAGAAGAAAAATTGAAAAACGGACTTCTTGTTTCCAGCAACAAGTCATATGTTTTGTATATGAATTTATCATTTTAAACATAAGCATTCTTTGATTATTTATACGTTCGAGCGGTGCAAATCCCAATTTACTAAATCTAACGACCCACCTTATTTTAGGTCTATTTCAGGCTGTAGTAGCACAGAGTGGTTGTGCACTCAGTCCGTTCTCAGTGTATAGACCTCCACATTCTATTAGGACGACGACCAGAAATTTAGCTCTCATGTTACAGTGTCCCGTCAATTCGTCCCAATCAATCATTGATTGTCTGCGACAAAAATCTGCAACAGAAATATCTATAACATATCCACAGGTAATGTATAAGGAATTATTTGCGTTTTCCTAATGTTGAAGATTTAAATCATCTTTATAGTAAATTACCAGTTTATATAAGTTACCTTTGACATTGAAGAAAAGACTTATCATTTAGCATCCAGATATGATCGCTGCATTTGCACCTCGAGTGGATGGCTATTTCCTACACGACACACCCGAAAAGCTGCTGCAGAGAGGTGTATTCAACCAAAACGTTAATGTTATGACAGGATTCGTTCCAAACGAGTCGGCAGATGAGATTCCAGATGATTTTAATGCAAAGGGTGGATATGACGTCACTCAGTACAACTCCTTAGTAACTTCCTGGAGCAGACGATTTCTCAATAGCGATCACGTTAGATCTGCAGTCACGTGCTTCTACACACCATCCGAGAGTGACGACCAAAAGAATGTGCAGACTTATATGCAAGTAATACACCTACACTTATATCTAAAAGAAGTTGCGTACTTTTGAAAAATAAAAATCAATTTGTATATAAGAAAGTTACAACTTGTAGTTGAAATCCGATTACGGGTACATCATACCTCACATACAAATGGCCACTCAACTTAATCACAGAGGGACAAATACATGGCTTTACGCTTTCAATTACCGCTCTCAAAATTATCCCGAACCTAGTTGGATGGGTAAGAATGTCGTAGTGACTATTATTTTATTCTATGAAAATTATAATGCAACGAAGTTACAATTTTGTATCTATATATAGAACAATAAATGTTTGTATGTTGTGGTTCTAGGTATCATTCATGCATCTGAGCTCTACTACTTGTTCGGGACACCTCTGTTTCATTCGGAAGCATGCCCCGGCGATCAAAATGTCACCTGCCCCCAAATCTGGACGTCATATCAACACTGGGACGACCTAGATAGGGAGATCAGCGAAACAGTTATCCTGCTCTGGAGTAGCTTTGCCAAGATGGCGTAAGTTCTCAGTTTTAAACTTATCTTTCGTGTTACTTAAACTGCTTAACACATATTCTTTCTGCACACTACTGTTCTCTTTACACAGGGGCAGCAACCAGACTTCAATATCACTACCTATTTGTGACCACTGGAACGTTTTTGGTTCAAACAAACAATATTTAGAAATCGGGAATCGTGTGAAGAAACAAAATAACCCAAAGCATCGGGAGCTATCTCTTTGGAACAGATTTGATTATCTAGACTTTTATGCTAATCCCAGCGGTAACTGCCATACATCGCAAGAACCGGTAGTCGGGTAGAAAGAGCTAGGTCACAAAACAAATTTGACATATATCTTTATCATGGTCTTCAACAAACTTTGATTTTCATTAGGTATTGTTGTCTATATATGGTATTGTTGTCTATATATATATATATATATATATATATATATATATATATATATGCCTCCTAAAGTCTATGCCCCACGTCCCTGTCGTAGGAGGTGGAAACGGGTTATGCCGGCTAACGGGGCTATGCCTGCAGCATGGGGCCAGTCACCCCTTCTGCGGTGAACACTGACTACAGAAACAGACACACAGAGAAAAGTATTACCTGGTTCACCAGTAGGTAACATCAGAAATGAAAGCATGACGTCTAGTCAGGAAAATCATCAGAGAACTACTAGACTGAGAAGCTACCTTCTGAGACCAAACCGCAACATCAACATAGCAGCATGGAACGTGCGGACTATGTTTGAAACTAGCAGATCAGCACAGATCGCCAAAGAGATGAAGCAATATGATATCAGCATTCTTGGCATAAGTGAAGCACGTTGGACAGGCTCTGGAAAAATAACTTGTAATAGTGAGACCATCATCTACTCAGGCAAGGATCAAGATCACCAGAGTGGCGTAGCAATAATGATGAGTAAAGAAACATCAAAGACACTGATAGAATGGTACCCTGTGAACGACAGAATACTGTACGCTAGGTTCGATTCCAAACACATCAAGCTCAGTGTGATTCAGTGTTACTCGCCAACCAACGATGCTAATGATGATGAAAAGGACACTTTCTACAATCAACTTCAGAGCGTGCTACATCGAACACCGAAACACGATATGGTGATAGTTATGGGAGACCTTAATGCTAAAGTGGGAAAGGATAACACCGGCAAGGAGGCATGTATGGGAGCACATGGCATTGGACAATTAAATGAAAATGGAGAACGTCTACTAGACTTCTGCGAGATAAATGGACTAGTGGTCTGCAACACAATCTTTGCACACAAGGACATTCACAAGTACACATGGGTCTCGCCAGATAAGAGAACAAAGAACCAAATAGACTACATCATGATCAATAAGAGGTGGAGGAGATCAGTTATAGATGCTCGGACGTACAGAGGTGCAGATATTAACAGCGATCACATACTCTTACGTGCCAAAATACAACTTAAGTTAAAGGCAACGAGGAAAGTGCAAGGACGTAGGAAGTTTGCAGTGAATAAACTTAAACAGCTAGAGGTAAAGGAAGCCTTTAAACTGGAACTGAGGAACAGATTCTCTGCACTAGAGACCATGAATGATGAAAACAACATAGACGGAAAGTGGGATAATATCAAGGACTGTTTTACTTCCGCTGCAACTGACACATTGGGATATAGGAAAAGTGTGAAAGAAGAATGGATAACATCAGATACATGGACTCTAATATCAGAGAGAAAGAAGATCAGATCTGAAATATTAGACTGTAAAGACAACACAGAGATGGAATCCTTGTCAAAGTCTTACAGAGACAAGGACAGAGAGGTCAAGAGGAGTGCAAGACGTGACAAACGAAAACGCATAGAAGACAGTGCCTGTAGAGCTGAGGAAGCAGCAAGGACTGGAAATATCCAAGAACTCTATAAAATTACAAAAATGATGTCTGGAAAATTTACCAACAATTCAAGTGTTGTGAAAGACCATCATGGCAACATTCTTTCCAAGGACAGCGACATCATGAAAAGGTGGGCAGAACATTTTAGATCAGTTTTGAACAGAGGAGACCCATGCCAACCACCAGACATTGACAACGAAAATGTAACAGAACTTGACATTAGTGTGGAGGAAATAAGCCTAATGGAAATACAGAAAGCAATCAGGAAAATGAAAGACAACAAGGCTGCAGGAGTAGATGACATCCCAGCAGAATTACTAAAAGCAGACATTGAAGCAACATCTATTGTTATGCACAACCTTTTCCAAGATATTTGGAGAACCACCAAGATACCATCAGATTGGAAAAGTGGAATTATTATAAAACTTCCAAAAAAAGGAGATAAAACAGAATGCAACAACTGGAGGGGAATCACACTTTTACCAACAATAAGTAAAGTTTTTACCAGAGTTCTCTTGGACAGAGTAAAACACCAAGTTGATGCACAACTTAGAAAGGAGCAAGCAGGATTCAGACCAGGTAGATCATGCTGTGACCAAATCTTTGTATTACGAAACATCATAGAACAGTCAATAGAGTGGCAGTCCTCTTTATACCTCAACTTTGTTGACTTCGAGAAGGCCTTCGACAGTGTACATCGGGAAAGTTTATGGAAACTCCTAAGACTGTACGGACTACCACTGAAGATCATTAACATCATTAGAATACTACATGAAGGATTTCAGTGTAGTGTGATGGTTGACAAAGGCCAAACCGAGTGGTTCCCAGTAACATCAGGGCTGAAACAAGGCTGTATGCTATCACCTCTACTCTTTTTAGTGGCCATAGACTGGGTCATGAGAGAATCCACCAGAGACCAGAATAACGGCATTAGATGGAATATGGGAAACAAACTGGATGACCTAGATTATGCCGATGACCTATGCCTTATCTCTTCCACTCATCAGCATATTCAGGAAAAAACAACCAAACTGCACACAACATCTACAAGCCTAGGACTTAACATCAATTTAAAGAAGACCAAAATAATGAGAATAAATGCACGGAACAAGAACTCCGTACAAGTAAATGGAGAGCCTTTGGAAGATGTAGACACCTTTACATACCTGGGCAGCATTATAACAACATCAGGAGGTACGGACGAGGATATTACATCAAGAATTAATAAAGCCCGTCATGTGTTTGCCATCTTAAAACCAGTATGGACATCCTCCTATATGACCACAAGAACAAAACTCAGGATTTTCAACAGCAATGTAAAATCAGTATTGCTATATGGCTCAGAATGCTGGAAGCTCCGGAAAGACCTCACAAAGAAACTGAGAGTATTCGTAAACCGATGCTTACGGTCCATATTCAAGATCAGATGGCCAAAAGTAATATCTAATAACGAACTCAGAGATATGGCAGGTCAAGAAGACATATCCGTGGAAATCGCTAGAAGGAAGTGGAGATGGATCGGCCATGTGCTCAGAAAAGACCAGCACGACATTACCAGAGAAAGCATCTTCTGGACAGCTGATGGGAAAAGGAAAAGGGGTAGGCCTAAAACAACATGGCGAAGAACAGCAGAGAGTGAGCTGAAAAAGATAGAGCTAACATGGAAAACAGTGGTGGCAAAAGCAAAGAATCGGACTGGGTGGAGAGACTGTGTGGCTGCCTTATGTGCCACCTGGCATGAAGAGGCCTAAGTAAGTAAGTATATATATATATATATATATATATATATATATATATATATATATATATATTCGAGTGAGAAAATGCACTTAAAAAAATTAATAAATTACTTAAACTTTGATTTGTTGTGATAATTACATGTACCAAAAACATCAACAACAAAACTTTTTTAAAAAGCCCTTCTTTTGTTTTGATATTAAAAAAGATTAAGATACTTTGTAATTTTACAGTAATCAAAACCAGTTTAGATTTTTCATCCCTGCCTGCTCCTCTAAATATTCTTTCAATTGCCTTTTGATTCCAATTTTTAAAAATAGGTGAGAAAAACAATTCAGAAAAAATTCGAGCACAGTATATGTATAAAAAAAGAACAGACAAAAAAAATCTGGTTCATATACAGAGCCCAGTAACGTGTCACGTGTAATTCCCCACGCTTCATCAAATAGTTATAATTACACGCCAAAGCGCGTTTACCACCATACTCCCATTTTTGCTATTCAGGGCTGGTTTTTCGAAAAAGAAAGTGAGTTTTTATTTAATTTCACAGTAATTACTTATCAAGTAAAATCAAGTACAGTTTACGGAAATCATCTCCCATGTTTTGAAATACCAAAAAAGTAAGCAGTTAATTTGGTTAATTTCGTATTTTATTGGCTTTTTTATAAGCATGTGCAGATCTAGAGGGGGTGGGGAAGGGTCCGGAAAGGTTTCTAGATATCCCTGGGAACACCCCCCCCCCCTCCCCAATGGATCCGCAAAATCTTGTGGCGACAACATCTCTTTTATTTTAGATCAAGACATGGAATACTCACTGCTAGTAGTTAGTTAGTATTTATAGTCTTATTTCACTTTAAATGTCCGTTCTACAAATTTGAATGCCTTTCAACCCATCGACCTCCTCGAATTCACACCATTAGTGGTGCTGGCGGATGGGGGTGTTTTCGTTATGAATGAGACGTAAGCTATATAAAAGAAGAACCATATCATGTGGGAGTTATAGCTTGAAATTATTTGCATTGAAATTCTTTAACTTTTTTTCTAGGACAATATTTATCGTAATTTAATATACATTGGGTTGTTCCGTATTTAAAAAAAGCTAAAGATAGGCATAACAGGTATTTTCTCTGACTAGCAGCAGGGTTGGTTTGATTCCACTTTTGTATTTTAAAAGATGACAGATTTAGCTTAATTATCAAATGAATGACAGGCTTTGATAAAAATAATGTTTCCCTCTCAATATTTTTTATGCCTTTTGGACATTACCTTGTATTCTTATATCAAATTATAAATTGTCCAATGCAAAAAAAGAAAGGAACTCGATGTTACAATAGATTGATTATGACAGAAAGAATGACAAATATGAAATAGAAAATAAACAAACTTAACAACGTCAAAAACTCGTTCTCACTCCATTATGATGAGACAAGGAGATAAAACGGTCTAAAACACCATATAAACAGAGTAAATGTAGAATCGACTTTTTACGGCCTGTGTATGAACCATTATTGACATGCTTGAGTGTAAATAATGCTACAGATTCCAAAATGTGTGGAAGACTTGTTTGTCCCACAATAGAAGTGGAAACTTACCTTAAAACGAAAGGACGAGGTATGAACATAACTATCTTAGCCGACTACTGACTAGAGACGTGCTATGACGTAATGTGACAATGCGTCAATTTGGTCTCTTAGTATCTACAGACTGATTTAAGTTTACATCAGATACATGTATCTGCAAACAAAACGAAATGTATGAGATCTGGTCAGCATAAACACATTTATACACTTTTCTTATGCTTTGCAGTATGTTTTCAGTCCTGGGTTTGGTTTCTGCGTTTTAGACTTAAACATTTTAGCAAAATCTACTTTAATATTGGGTGATTTCGTCTCAAAAGTGTTGTTCTGCTTTGAATACATAATGGTAATGAATGCTAATTATGTACAGAATACAATATGAAATCCCCAAAAACATTATGTTTACATTCTAAAACTTTTAAATAGGATCAAAAAGATAAACGTGCATGTTAGAAACTATCGGACGCTTTTTTTTATGCTCAAAACGGTCTATAGTGCAATAATACGTAAAATCGATGGTGTGATGATGTGTTAGTGATCTAAATAAACTATATATTGAACAAAGGAACACTTGTCAAGACAATGAAGCATGTTTAGATTAACAAAGTTTGTTTTTGCATTGGTCCTATTAGTCCACACTGCGTCATGAAAAAGCATGCACAAAGGCATCGTTCGAAATGCTTGCACATTCATCATTTTGTACAGAAAACGATAGAGAATGGTATTATTTTGTACGATTACAATAAAAATTAAACTTTGTTCAGAATATTTCCTCTATGTTTTAATCATGGCATATTAGTACAAAATCACATGGATGTCAGGTTTGAACAATTTGGTAAAAGGGAATATTATGGTTATAACAAAATTGTTGATTTAAGTTTTGTTCATGAAAAAGTGCATTCTACATTGTTCAAAACAAAACCTCCAAAACCCTAATTATTGTTCTATTCGGATTTTTTTTAATAAAAAAGGTTATATCGCCGGAAAAGACTTAATCTTACAAGACAACACTTCCTTATTATCTTGAATAAAGTATTCAAGATGTGGAATATGCATAATTAGTGTATTTAAATTTTAATTTCACTTTTAAAAGGCCGTTTTATCTTGAATTTTGTCCATCCACTTCCCCCATTCTGACTCTTCAGTGGTGCTGGTAGGTGCGGCGTAAACTGTATAAAAGAAGAAACATACTACATTGTATGTGGGAGTCGTAGCTTGAAATCACTTTCATTATTTGTTAAATTTCTTTAATATTCTTCTTTAAAAAATTGTTTTATTTTTCTCCTTAAAAAATAGAAGATATACGTAATAGGGAAAATTTGACTTGAAGCAGGTTGATTTGGTTACTCCTATTGCACATTGAAGATGACGGATTTTCCTTTATCATTAAAACGACGATATGCTTTGATATAAATATGTTTCCCCCAGGATATGTTGAAACCCGTTGGGCATATCTTTGTATTCTCAAATCAGATAATGAATTGTCCAATGAAGAACTTGTGAGATGAGCTTAACTGAGACAACAATAGGTTTATTGTGACAGAAAGAAGGACAACTATGAAACAGATAATGTGCAAATACCTCATATGTCAAGATATCGTCCAAAATCCATTCTGATGAGACAATGAAATAAAACGGTCTAAAACACCATATAAACAGAGAAGATGTCGAATCAACCTTCTACAGTCTGTGTGTGTATTAACCATTATATTTGAATGTAAACAATGCTACAGTTTCCGAAATTGGTGGGAGACTAATTTGTTCTGCACTTGTCTTAAACAAGAAGGACGAGCTATGAACATAACCATCTTACTCAACTTCTGACTAGAAACGTTCTATGACGTAATGTGATCACGTTTCAATGCAGTGTACTTGTACATACCGACTGATTTCAGTATATATCAGCTATCTATAGCAGCACACCCAAACTTTATGAGATCTGGTCAGAGCACTTTTGCACTGTTCCTATGCTTTTCAGCTAATAAAAAAAGATAATGGTCTTTGGAATTTTGGTTGTGATCTGATCTTGATATACAAAGACTACAGACGCGACAAAGACGAGATTGACAAATCGAGAACTTTTTTGAAACTGATTTACATAAAGGAATAGAGGCCGGTGTAATGAAGAATAATGACCCCCGTAGAATAATGACCGGGGGTCATTTTTTTACGTAGAATAATGACCCCCCGGTCATTATTCTACGCAGAAAAATGACCCCCCGGTCATTATTCTACCTAGAAAAATGACCCCTTTGCCTGAAGAATAAGTGTCATTTTCATAAAAATGAGCACACTCCACATGAAGAAATAATGCCCCTGTAGAATAATGACCCCCTTGTAGATTAACGTTTTCAGTATATTTTTTTTATTATTTGTGAAATAGTCTTTACACTATTGTAATTTTTACTGCTGCAGTTTACAGAAAGTAACAGAAATTATAATTCATATTCAAATAAACTTAAGATGAAAGAAGGGTTAAATCTTAGAAATTAAAATCCTTCCGTTATAACAAGATATTGACGTATTGCATCGGGGTATGGTTGTCATCTTAAAGGGGCATGGTCACGATTTTAGTCAAAAATTATTTTTCAGATTTTAATGTTCACAATGCTTCAGTAAGGCATTTTTAATAGGCAACCAAAATTTGAGTGTCATTCGTTGAGTTATAAGCAAGTTACAGAGCTTGCAATTCTTTGCTATATTAACAAAACTTTTGTTTACATATTGAATGTTGAAGTGAAAATTCCAATTTTAGACCTAATGAATGTGTTAAACGTAAGAAACTGTTTATTTATGCCTCAAATGAATAAGAATATCGAAAAATCAACTTGAAAAAGATTTTTACTGGTATATTTGACCTATGTAAACAACAACAGGGCACGAGCCTTGTTTACATGACAAAGAATTGTGAGCCCTGTATCTTGCTTATAACATTACAACTGACCCTCAAATTCCATTTGATTAAGAGAAATGCTTTCCTAAAGCATTGTAAATAATGCCAACAGAAAAATAGAATTTGACCAAAATCGTGACCATTTCCCTTTAACAATTACATTTACATATTACATCTATGGTGTTCCGATAAAAGATGCGACGACGAAGCGCGAAGATGTGATGCCTAAAGTGTAAAGGTGCGAAAGCGAAGGAGCGATACTACTATCGCTCCTTCACAACTTCGCACTCTGGTCTTCGCATCTTCACACTTTCGCCTTCGCCTTTTTTGATTGCATTCAGCAATTATAAAACATAGGTAATCACAGATTATAAAGCTCACCGAGACGAGGCATCACCTTTATGAGGCATCACCTTTATGAGACCACCTTTATCATATTATATGAAAACCATTCTTTATGATCTTGGATATTCATGGATTCTGTTTTGACACAATATCGTACATCATCTGTTAAAAAATTGTATGATAATCATATGTTCATATTTTTATCAATACAATAATGTAAAATTAAAATTACATCCTATCATACTTACAATATATATATCATATAATACCATAAAATACTGTAAAAAAAAATGTGAGATATGATATTGTAACGTTTGATATGACATTGTATTGTGTTATACATTATTGTATTTGATCAAATAATACAATATCATAAAACATATTACAATATAGTATTAAATGAAACAATTTCATATTGCAAATACATCATAGCGTTAAAACATATCATATTATATTGTATAATATAGTATAATATTGTATTGTATGATACTGTATCATATTTGATACATAACATGATATTTATGATATGACACAATATGATTTGATACAACATTGTATCATATCAAATGATACAATATCATGAGATAAAGTAAAATATTATTATATAATATAAATTTAGTATACATAATGTATCATATGATACAGTAATATATATTACAACATCATAAAATACAATTTAATGTTATATGATAATATATCATATAAACCAATATCATATTATGCAAAATCGTATGATACGATATTTTTATAATATTACAATATCATATATACAATTTCATGTGATATTATTCCATATTACAGGAACCAATACCATATTATACAATTCTGTATGATACAATATCATAGTATATATAATATTATATCATAGGATACAATATTATATATTGCAATGTCCAATATTATAGTATCATGTGATTAAATAATAATTTAATAATACAATATAATATTATACAATATTGTATCATAATATACAATACTATACATAACCAGATCATGATACAAAATCATATCATAAAATATAAAAAAAATTGATACAATATCATATCGTATCATCTAACGTTTTACAATAAAACATGGTATTATATTGTATCATATTAAACAATCGTGTTTCATATCATACAATACTATATTATAGGAATCATGTTATATCGTTTAACAACAACCACATCTATCTATCAAGCAGGTTTGAGTGAGGTAGGAGATTTCTTGAGCATCCTTGACTATGGAGATCAGGCTCTGCATCTGAATCAACCTCCGCGTTTCATTTATAACATAGTAAAAATCAGCTATGCAAGCTTTCATCTATAAAACATGTGTCCTGTTCCAAAAACCTAAACCTCATCAAGAATCATAAACCTATGGCTCAGATTCAGCATTCATGCCTCGGTGAGCTAAAAAGGCGAAAGCGCGAAGATTTGAAGGCGAGAGTGCAAAGTTGCGAAGGCGAATGAGCGATAGTAGTATCACTTCTTCGCCTTCGCAACTTAGCACTTTCGTCTTCGCATCTTCGCGCTTCGCCGTCGCATCTTCTATATTCTTCATATTGTTCATGAATTATACTTGCATTGAGGATTTCCACTATTACAAACTGCTGGGTATGAAAGTGCATCACCCAGATTTAATGATGAAACCAATATTATGAAAGGTTTACTCCACTGTTAGGCATTACAACCAAGCTGAAGTTACATTTGTAGTAGGCACTGACAGCAGCCATTACACCAGTAGAGGTGAACGGCCAACAAGGAAAATCGTCAAAGTACTGAGAGTACTCGTACAGAAAATATATTTTACTTTATCATTGGCATACTTTAGTTAATATCAAGATGAGTAATGCATCAATAGTTTGTATGAGTATTGATAACTTTGGATACAATAAAGAATGTGTGATCAAAATCAGAGGATATAAACCCCTAACATGGGCCCGAACCCCTTATCAACGCTTTTAGAAACAATCTCTTCTTATTATAATCGAACAATGTTTATTATCTATTTAAGATGTACTATAGTCAGATACTCTTCACACATTTGCTTTAAAAGAATAAAGTCTATTCCTGATCACAGATACAACATTACAACAAATGTTTAGAATATCGATGTTGATGTACTATGTACAAGGAAACAAAACTAACGTAAACTGATTTTTTAAAGAAATACTATCCCCCAGAAGTGTAAATAAGAAGTATTCATATTCCTAATTCCTACGTTACCTGCCTCCCTTGTCTTTTTCCATTTAAATATATACATGTATCATTCTTCGATTGACAATTCATTCACCAATGAATATTGCTTAACAAATTATTACAACAATTATTCTTTCATGATTATTGTTCGTTAATTATCACACAATATCCTCATTGTGTATGAATGTTTCTTAATTTGCGTCATTTCCCGCCGTATGTCGACGAGAGAAGTGACGTAACTGTTAACAATCAATTTGTGGCAATGTAAGAGTGTTTTGTGTGTGCTTGCTACGGATATGAAAAACTATATACATCGATTTATTTAAAAGTTCGGTGTTTATAACAAAATCAGTTGAACAGAGTGAAAAATTAAGAAATTTCAAAGTCTTATCTTGGATACGGAGAAACCAATTTCTATTCATGTTTACGGGGGGGGGTCATTTTTCTATGGGGGTCATTTTTCTTCACGTTTAACATGAAGAAAAATAACCCCTGAGTCTTTTTTCTTCAGAAAAATCCAATTATTCTTCAGCTAGGGGGGTCATTATTCTACGTCGAAAAATGACCCCCGGTCATTATTCGACGGGGGTCATTATTCTTCATTACACCGGCCAAAGGAGACTTGGCGAAGAACTGCCCTGAAAGACCTTGAAAGCAGAGGCCTGACCATTGAGACAGCACCTGGAGTAGCTGCAGACCGAGCCAGGTGGAAATCCCTTGTAGATGCCTCAAGCACCTGACGGCGCAGAGAGGATTGAACATGAACAATTGACATGAAGCTTACACCATGATAGACGATGCCGATCTTAGCTACATATATATTATTTGACCCATGACGTTTTACATTGATTGAAAAGGTACTAATTTCTAAGTTCGTATGGTGTATATACATCGAAATAAAACTCACAGTTGCTTTGATAATACTGTGAACCATGGTCTTCACGAAACGGTTCAATTGTGCTGTAGATTTCAGAATAACCCTACAATATATTCATTACATTTATGTTAACATAATATGAGAGAGAGAGAAAAAAAAAAGAGAGAGAGAGAGAGTAATACCTGACAGTTTCCCGAGATCCAGTTATATGTAAACGACAGACAGGAGAAGGCTGTACACTCTTTAGCACATTCTCCAAGATCAGCCATTCTTTCGTCAAACAAAACGTCGTCAGTGCCGTTATTTGTCATCACGGAAAGCCCTACGTATTCAGGGGATGACGAGAAATGCAACATTCCGCCTACTGTATTGAAATAAATACATCACTTATCATACAAATACATATGTCTCTGTATACGTTTTAGAATGCCATTTAACAAATGTCTGAAGCGGTAGGTGATGAATTCGGTATTTATTCAACTACATGTATAATTGTTTGTTGAAATGGTTCACATATCCTTTCACAAAATGGTTATAGTTGAAAGATGTCGTCTCTACACAACTAAAATAGTATCGATTATAATCTATCTTAATCACCCCTGCGAATGTGTTCGGAATGTTTTCTTTATCGTTGCTAAGTACGTAATAAATTCAGAGGTGCTCGAATGAAAGTTCACGAGACTTCACCGAGATTTGTTCAGTTCCTGTGAAATTTCGAGCGGAAGTATAAGTGTTCGGATAATATTCTCAAAATACGTAAGTACTGGTCGTTTTTCATATCATATCCTACTTTGATTTATGTTAAAACGGGAAAAGCTTTTAAGATGTATGTCTTATTTCACCATCTAGCAGTTATTTATATTAAACGATAATATTCAGAACAGAGTTATCGTTCATGTTCAACCACGTGTAGAGTGGTTGAAAATATAAACATTGGGTTGCTTAAAAAAATCATAGCCATGTTTGATGGTTGTGGTGTACAATACCATGTTCTAAAAAAAATAACGGGTGTCTGTTTTGCATTAAAACTTAATAAATCAAGCCATTTCCAAGGAACAATCTGCATAAAATGGTATAGTCTGTTTCACTATTGATGTTATTACTAGGTCAGGCGCGGATCGAAAATTAATCCTCAGGAGGGATCTCTTTTAAGCATGTTAGTTGTTGTTGCTGTTGCAGCAGACAAAAACTAATTTTTGTGTAGTCTCATTTATTTCTAGAACACATATTATTCACCAATTAATGGAGATAAAGTTTAAAATCTATAAATCTCGAGATTTTTTATTTGACTACAAGAACCTAGATACTGTGAAATAGACTATATACACGAGGTACGATTTTTACTGCGAAACTGAAAGGGTCAAATAAAACCACGTTGTCTAAAATTTGAATGACAATAACATTCGCTTACTTCTTATTTGGAAACAGGTATCTTCCCGAGCAAAACCGAATGGAAAAAAATGATAAAGTCGGAAATCTTCCGTTACGAAAGTCACCAATGGACTAATCGAACAATTCATGATTCGGACTTTACAAGATTTATTATACTCCATAATGGAACGGGCTTACCAAGAATCTGGAAATTTGCGTGGTCGGCACAACAAAGTAATATAATCAAAGTTATAACAAAACTCTGGACTATTACCCCTACAAGAAATATAAGCACCTGTCAACTATGCAACACTCAATACACAGACATTTTTAAGCATGTTGCTTGTAGTTGCGCGTACTTCTCCACAAACAGGGACATTTTCTGGAGTGATATAATTAACTTCGATCTGGGCATTTGTGCTGAACTTTGCGCTCTTGACGAGGAGGAACTGTACTCATATCTATTGGGTAAAATCCCAGCCACCCCATTATCGGAACAAAATGAAAAAGAACTCATACTTTTATGTGGAAACTATCTTATTAAGGTATTTGCATTATATAAAAGAACAGTCAATGATACACAGTAGTCCTGTACATATATATATATTTTTATTACTATCGTTGTAATTTTTTTTTTTTTTTTTTTTTTTTTTTTCTGTAACCACCTCATTGAATTTATTTAGCACGATATATTTCACCTTTCAATTATAATATTCACATTTTCACACTTGTTAAAACATGTATATATATATATTTTTGTATCTCTTTATAAATATTTCATAATTGTTGTATAATACGCATGTTTGATTTTGTTCAATAACATACATTCCATGTACTCTCTGAAAAGGGGAATAAAATATTGAATGAATAACATTCGCAGGGGTGTTAATTAACTTACATACTATTGAGAGTTTAGTATTTAGTTTTGTTATACTTTCATGTTAAATACTGAAATCTGATTGGTTAAGACGCAGTTAATAATATTTACTATTACCCTCAGCGTTAGCAACGCACTTGGCAACGGGTAACATTAAAAAATGTTACATGCGCGAAAATTATGCGCGTACGGTTCGCTGTAGAATTCACGTTATTCCTATATAAAAGCAGTAAAATTTTCTTAGAAATTTTAAAAAAGACATTCAGTATAACAAAATAAATAGTGCCTGTTTGGGAGGATAACAGTTGTCAATTTCAACTGTTACCCTCCCAAACAGGCACTATTTATATAATACTTCATACTTGTGATCTACCCAAAATCTGCCTTCAGTATAAATACTACGCCATCAAATGAGGTCAGGAAATGAAGGTAGCCATATATTTAGTTGAAGTATCAATGCATGGAGAACTTGCAGTCAAATTTAAATGTAAAATGCTAATTATTATTTAATCATATCATAATGAATCCCCTTTCTTTGAGATTTTTAAAAGTTTACTTAATTGGTAATAGTAAAACATTAATAGTCACTCATGATAAATGACTGCTGAAAGTTGTTGATACGTAAACAATAAATGAAGGAAAAACAAGAGTGAAAGAAATCGTAATTGACATTATTTTTCTAATTATACAGACAGTAAATTAAAGATAATTGTCGAAAGTATATCTTGAGATACTGTTCATTCATTTATTCTTCATTTCTTTAAAGAGGCATGGTCACGATTTTGGTCAAATTTTTTTTTTCGAATTTAATGTTAACAATGCTTAAGTGAGGCATTTTTAATAATTGCAACCAAAATTTGAGCGTCATTCGTTGAGTTTCAACCGAGTTACAGAGCTCACATTTCTTTACTATGTAAACTATGCTTTTGTTTACAATTTGAATGTGGAAGTGAAAAGTTCAATTTTAGACCTTAAATGTTTATTTATGCTTAGGATGAATAAGAAGATAGACAAATCAGCTTGAAATTTTTTTTAATGGTATATTGAACCTATGTAAACAAAACTAGGGCACGAGCCTTGTTTACATAACAAAAAATTGCGAACTATGTACTTGCTTATAAACTAATGACTGACTCTCAAATTACATTTGATCATTAGAAATGTATATCTTAAGCATTGTAAATAATAAAAACAGAAAAATAGAATTTGACCAAAATCGTGACCATGCCCCTTTAAGCTTTGCAGCTCATAAGATTATACAAATTAAACATAGTAAAGTAAACAAGTGAGTGTTTTACAGGAGACCATAGTACATACATAAATATGTAAAAAATGACATTAGTAAAGAGAAAAAGAATCAAAGGAAGCTCATTTTTGATTAAAACTTTTAAATCAGTGGTACGTATATTAATCAAACCTTTTTCGACAGAGGATGCTTTTATCATCATTTTGAAAATAATTCATCAAATAATATTATTAATAGTATCAATTAAAGGCCGTTTGATATAAAATGCTTATGTGAACAATACATTTGAGTCTGTAAAAGACAAATTATAAGCATGGTTTTCTTACAAAACATAAATTAAAAAAATTATACTTCTTTAAAACCAAGAGAATTTACATTAATACTTTCAAATATTTAAGTGTGGATATTTCTAAAATTCAATGTGGATTGAATGTTTGAAAATGAGGAGAGAATAAATAATTGAGAAACATATTATTTTAATGTTTATTCTATTGAAAGTTAAAATCAGATTAATTTGATGTTTATTAAAGCTTTGTAAAGTCGACATACCGCAAACACTCGATTTTAACAATAAGATGAGAAAATATGCAAATATTTGGCATAAAATTTCTAGATATTTAATTTAAATAATTTAAATTAGATAAAATAATATTTCAAAACATTAGAATAAAGATAAAACAATACATTTGAGAATATGTACTTACTTTGTTTAAACAAGAATTTAAGACAATTTCAACAAATTGAAAAGGAAATTTTTTAAAAGAGTCTGCTATTCTTAAATCATAATTATACAAATCTCAGTGAAACCTGTTTATATAGTTTGTATAGCTCACCAGTCGGATCAAGTAAGATCCCCAACAAAACCAACATGAATGGACTATGGAGGAACATTTTGTACACCGTAGTCAACCTGTAGTTTATCCTTTTCTTTATGCAGTTGTTTCTCCTTATTTATATGACAGCATATTGATTCATCAAAAGCTTAAGTATTCAAAAACAAAGGGTTATATGCAAGCCTGCCTTTTAGTTTTAAAGAAGAATAAACAAGAAAGAGTGGCCTTTCTGTGATCAAATGTATTTGCTCTTTAAACACCCTAGCTAAAATGTTCGTGCAAAGATGGTCGATTAAATATTATGAAACAATAATAGGGTTAAAATCCATTTTAACTAAAGCTACTTTTATATTTGATGATTAAGTAGTAGTTACCGTATTAGTTTTTATTGGTTTTCTTCAGATAACCTTTAGAGAGGTTAAGAGGTCACGAGAAGGCGCAGCCTTCGAGTGACCTCTTAACCTCTCTATAGGTTATCTGAAGAAAAACCAATAAAAAACTAATACGGCAAGTCACATGCACCATAGTTGCATGAAATATCTAATTTGGCAAGCTAAACTATCGGATCGCCTCGCCCTTTCCCTTGATTTCTAAAGGTGACAAAAATAGATACGAATGGCGTGATGCTGATCAGAAATCCTATCCTAATATGGCTTGTCACATGACATATGAACACGCGCGAATTGGACTTTCTTTTTTTGTCCTCATTTGCGCACTTGCAGTCTACAGAGAAAGATGGTTGAAATGAACGTCGATTTTCTCGAGATAGAAAATAGTGAATGGGATACATCTATAGACGACAACACACTGTCGCAGATAGGCCAGCTCTTAGTCTAGAGGACCAAGACGACGTTTTTAACGGTATTACTGAATTATCTTTGACACAAACTGCAGAACTGTATGACTTTAGTTTAACACAGGAACCCGTTACCGCCGAAAATGTTCTAGAACAATTGAATCTGAACGATAGATTTGGGAAGTTTTGTGATGACAGTGATATTGATAACCTAATTATATCCACCGAGAGTAAAAATACACGAAAAAATACAAGCTGGAGCGTGAAAACGTTCAAGGAATGGCGATCCGCCCGCATATACAGTACAGGTTGTGAATTTCCCGAGCTCGAGAATTTGACCGAACCAGCAGAAATTAACAAATGGTTGAGTAAATCTGTCGTCGAAGCCCGCAGAAAGGATGGCCAGCCGTACCCTCCAAAATCACTTTACAAGCTGTGTGTCGGATTACTTAGATACTTCCGGGAATGTGGCATTCACGAGAATTTCCTTGATGAAAAAGACTCGATCGAAGTATTATGAATTTCGTCGAATTCTGAGCACCCGAATGAGCGAATTGACAGCGGCAGGAGTGGGAATTCGGCCCAAACAAGCAGAACCGATAAGCGCCGAAACTGAAAACAAACTCTTGGAAAAAGGTTTGCTAGGCAATGGGACCGGAAAATCGCTTCTGAATACGATGTTCTTCTATAACTGTAATCTGTTTGGCCTCCGTGGCGTCGATGAACATAGAGGGATGGAGATCGACCAGATAGAGCTTGGAGTTGATCAACATGGACACTTTGTTAAATTTAAAGGGAGATCAAGCAAGACATACAAAGGTAAGATTTTTACTTTTTAGTAGTATTTTGTAGGCTGTTCATAAATATTGCTGAAACTTAAATACTCCACTTCAACCAACCCCCTTCTCGAGTCCTTCACGGGGAGGGGGGATGAAGTAGATTTAAAGGGTCTTTGAATACGGTTATAATTAATACACTTGTATTTTTATAGGAGGGCTAGCGCAACGCCACGTGGAAGCCAAAGAAATAGTGCACCATTTCCAGAACTTGAAGTTATACAACATGTACAAAGATTACATCGAGATCTGTCGCAACTGTGGTGAAATCCCAGCGTTTTACCGCCGACCTCTGGAAAATGGTCCGGACAATGAACTGCGGTTTATCCAGCAGCCGATCGGTCTTAATAAACTATCTTCTATTATGAAAACCATGTTTTCAGAAGCAGGAATTCCGGGATATTATACCAACCATTCAGGAAAGCGCACACTTGCGACAACACTATATCAAGCAGGCGTCCCCGAACAAGAAATTATGGAAAGGACGGGCCATCGTTCGGTGGAAAGTGTGAGAAAATACAAACGCCCGTCGTCAGAAATGTTGAAGGACATTTCAAATTTGTTAGAGCCCCAACTAGAAAATAAGGAAGAGCCGCCGGAAAAGCTAGTCAAAATCGAGAAAAACCAGCAGTGTAATCCCTTAACAAGTTCAGCGAGTCATTTTTTTCAAGACTGTAATGTTTATTTTATAAACCAAAATTCAAGTTCCTAAGTTTCTGTCAACGTGGATTGTTGTGTGAATAACTGTTTCTTTTTTAATGCTAAAACTTAACCTCAAATTTTTAATTGGTTTCAGTTTGTTGCTTTAATATTAAAACTGTTTTACATCAATTTTGTTTCTGTGTGTCGTATGCAAACGATCTGCCAGTCTATATATATCCAAGCTCCGCCTATGAGTTATGGTGTAGATAACCCATAGTTAAAACAATAGAAAAAATGGTGAACTATGGTACATGTTCAGAAGCATCGTTTTGGCTTAAATACATTTGATGAATGCTAATCATGCACAGAATAAAAATAAAATTACCCAAACCTTATACGTTCATGAGCCCAAACTTGCTTGTTAGAAAACTTGGGGTTTCAGAAAATATGAGAGAAAAAAATAAGTATGAGGATACAGGAAATCATCAAATTCTCCATTTTATTATCAACTTTCTTAAATTTGAGTAGTGTATGGGAGATTTCTATTAACTGTATATTACAATTTCTAGCAGCAAGTAGAGGATAGGTTACATGATATTAAAGTTTGAACTAGGTCTGGTTCTACCGGACGTTTTGTCAACTAAACACTTCAAAGCTTTTTTATATAGATAGTTAACATCTGATTAAAATAAACAAAAGTTGCGGTTTTGCTTTCAAATCCTTTATTTGAGTTAAGTTTACATAAAATAGTGGAAAAAGGTAAATCTATACTTCTTCTTGATATTCTTTCAGTTTTTAAAGAAGTCGTTCTCGATACAAGAGGGAGACTGAAAATTCATAGTTGTTATCCTTGCAAAGCTGAGGAACTTATGGTATTTTATTCACAGATAGATGAAATTTCCATGAGCATAATGGTATTTCATATACGAATTGATTGACGTATAAAACATATTTAAAGAAAAAACCAGTTGGTTTTGTAGTCGTACTTTTGATTGTTTTTTACTATAAAAAGCTTAATAGCAGATTATTGATTTTATATATTAAAAAAACTTGATATTTGAAAATTGTGGAATCAATAAATCCATGATTTAGCTTGATCAAGTTCAAATACTTATATAAATGTAAAGAAAATACAAAGTAAACATGATCGAGAACTTCAAGAATACTAATTAGTCTCAACATAGAATTAGCGGTACAGACAAAATCAATTTTACAATAAACAAAAATCAATTTTACAGGTGCCAACCCACCTGACAATTTTCACAGAGAATAAATATACACAATCATTATGTACAACCATCTTTCAATCTAACAGCATATATAGATTATCAATAAATACATACATTCACTATCAAAGATTTTATTTACAGAAAAATACGAATACGAAAAAATATAATAAAGTCATATCATGTAAATAAATAAATATATTAAAACTATATTCTTTACGGAGTGAATGTGATTTACTGAGTAAAAAGTAAAGCAGTACAATAAAAAAAATTTCAATAACTATTATATACAACACTTAAAGTGGCAATTTTATAATTTGAGAAGTACAATTGGGATTGTAATTATCATATGAATTTCAATTCACATAAATATAAATGTTACGTAAATTTCACGTTAATTCAGTAGGAAGTCTGTTATTTATGTTATCTTTTAAAAATATAGTTTTGAACCATTGTTGAATGGACCGAATAAAAGTGCCCCTTTTTATATTGATCAAGTTTAGACAAAATTGTTCTTTTAAAAAAATTGATTCCATGTCGTGCTATTATGGTCTATAAAAAATCAATTCTTTTACATAGAGTATATACATGTAATTAATATAAACTTAGATTTAATCATAATGTGCAAATGTAAGGTTAGCCATGATGCGTACTATAACTGCCAGTATTGTTGATTTTGCTACGTAGAAAAGCATGCATATTTAAAAATCTATTGGTTGTTTTCTACATGTAATTTGTTTCACTAAATAATCATCTAATTGGTATATATTTTATATACATTGGTTATGGTAAACAATTTTCGTATTGTGGCAATTGATAGTACTAGTATATGAATCAAGGAGTGTATCGATGTGAAAAAGAATAATTATAGCCAAAATATCATATTTTTAAAAATTAAAGTATTTTTTCACCGTCTAGCCAGCTTGAAGCCGCAGTTTGAATTTTATCCATGTGCTGTTCGGAGTTCCTGATAAAATTTTCCGTTTATGTATTTATTTCTAATCAGAATTAAATAAAAAATCCTGTAAAAATGAGACGCTTGCAAGTTTTTCACCGTTGCTGCAAAGAAGTGGTTAACGACCTTTCCATCCTTTCGATCTCTTTGTGGTAATGGGTGTAGCTAAGTGTGAAGAAAAAAAAAAGAAATTATTATTTTAAAAATATGGAAAAAAATGAAATGGTCTTTTGCCTGCAAATTTAATAAAAGTATTTTGATCGTAATATTTCAGCATTCGATTTTATGTGCCTTGGATATGGAAAGTAAACGTAGTTACCTTGGACAACATTTTATAACGAGAAGAAAATACGACTGAAATCGTTTCACAAAAATAGAAACGGTAATACCTTTCTGTACATCGTCAACGTCTCCACTACTATAAAAAACGGTGAGTTAACTCGATAAATTCAACACAGTGTGACACAACTTTTAATAGGTTGTGAGATAAAAGTGAGGTGTTACTATTTTTCCCTTTTTGATACCGAATATAAGTATAATATCCGAAATTTATTGACTGTGCGCATTAAGAACGACAAAATTTCAATAAATGAACATTATAGATAACACTCTGAATAAATATATATTTCTCCCTTAACCCGTTTAGCAAGACTCATTGCATAAACAATGGTCAGGTTATGGTTACGATGTTAAATCAACAACCGTTAAAATCGTTCTCCGCACAAAAATGTAGTTCAAATTTGAAAGAGAACGTAGAATGTGCATCATGCCATTTGGTCATTTTGAGTTTACATCTGATATGTTTAAACATAACATATTCTTCTCTTCAGACGTTTTCTAAATACTTCGAGAGTGCCGCTATGTAAAGATGCTGAGCGGAAAAGGTTGTTAGCAACTGTAGCCAATCCCCTCAATTGTTGCGGGAGTTATTTTAAAAGCGTTACTTTACAACAGCTAAGCTTAGTTGAGTGTTAAATAGCTGACCCTCGCACGATTTTTTAAATTTACGATTAAATTAAATTAAACTCATTATAGTGTCTCAATGTGACTATCCAGTTTGTAATAATGCCAGTCTATATCATGAATACGTTTTCAATATACATCAAATGAGCACGGATATTTTTGCTTTATGTTCTTTGATTTATGATATTGATAATGACGATTAAGGTAATATTAAATGGATGAAAGGGCTTCTGTTAAGAGTTGTTTAGGAGAATGATTAAGTTATACTGTGTGCAGTTTGTAATGAGAGAGAACTATTAAAATAGAGTACCTGTCAAGTGTTAGCTTATGGCCTTTGTTTCAATGACGTTCATACATGTTCATACATGTATCTCCCCACCCGCCGTCAAACATACAAAACTCTCACAATTTTTTGAGATTGTTATAATTTGTTCTGATCAAAACTCCGCAACCTAATAAATCGTCACCATATGCCCAAGTAAAGCTTAGATAAATGGAAGAGAGAATTTAAATCTATTGGGTCATATTTGGAGTAAATGCTCAAAGTATTATAGAACACCATTTTAAGTAAAATCAAAAAAAATAATGAAATTAATAATCAAAGGTGATATGTCACTAGTATTTAACCCCGCAGTTTAATTCTGAACTTTGTAGCATTCTCCCTCTCTCTCGTATCATTGAAATTACATCTTATCAAAAAGACCATCAATTAATTTTCTAAGAATATCAATAGAATATCACTAATTTAAACTGAGGTCTATAATTTGAATATAGTTTATATTAAATTTCAGATTTCCTTGACTCCGCCTTATCTAGTTTCGTGGTTGTGTAAAAAAAACTTACTAGTCACGGGCGGGCGAGGTTTATAAAAATACTGAGCTCCAATAACGTCCTCCAGATTAGGGTCATGTTTATCCAATATTAAAATGTGTCCCTAAAGAATACAAAATATAAATATTGTTATACAACTGTTAACACTTTGCTTTATTCATAATTAAATTATTTATCATACTAACCAATAATTTTTCAATTGTAGTTTGGGCAATAATCTCCTTTTATTTACATTTTCAAAAATAGTTACAGGCTATTTATATACATTTTTTTTTCAAATAAAAGATTTGGAAAGCCTACACATTCCAGTACATGTACATATATATTCATTAAAAAAAATTATAAAAATACATGTAGTCCCCTCTCTCTCTCTCTCTCTCTCTCTCTCTCTCTCTCTCTCTCTCTCGTCACACAGAAGTTTATCGAGCCCATTCCAAAATATTTCAGATGAACATAAATGTATTATTATCATGACGACAAACTTTTATTTAGAATTGTTATTGCAGATGTACCTACCGTGCACTGATTTAGGTCCAGATTAATCGTAAAGGATAAACAGTCGGGCTCTAGATGACACAGTTTCGCACACTCTCCCACATTTTCTGCATATTTTGGAGCAACCCAGGTGTTCAGCGATGACTCTGTAACTCCGCGGCCTACCAGCTCTTCAGAGGATTCGAACACGTCTCTAGCAAAAACTACTCACCCAACGAATGGTGAAATTAATACAATGTTTATATATTTATGATATTGCATTTAAAACGATATATTTAAGACTTAATCTGCTGAATTTCGGGGTTTATTTTGTGGCTTTCTGTTTTGTTGTTGTTATTTTGTTTATTTTTAAGAAAAAAAATACCAATGATAAAAAATGCTCAAAAGGGAATAGGAAAACTTTTAACTTGAATTACCATTGGCGTACGAGATAAAAAAGGAGAAAGAAATCCAAATCCAGAGATTCATTGTAACTCCCATGAACACTGAGAATCTTATGACTCAATTCAAAGGCCTATCGTTCTTTTGCACTAATTATTTTAGTTTCCGTTTACACATGTATACATAGAGATATTAACAATTTATAGTTGCATACAACTTATGTCAAAGAATTGTTTGCTTATATCGATGCATTATTTAAAACTGTTTACAAGATTTACAAATAAAAGTAATCATTGCATAGATTTTCCTTGTCTCGGAAATGATTATCCTTTATCAAACAAACCTTTTATTTTTCCTTTTAATTAATTTTTTTTCTTCAAACACCAAGTGGGATTGGGATGATGTATCCAGAGAGAAAGAGAGAGAGAGAGAGAGAGAGAGAGAGAGAGAGAGAGAGAGAGAGAGAGAGAGAGATTTGTTGTTTTGATGTCAAATAAAGTATTTTTCCTTATTAGTATATCAAATAAATCCATTCACAAGGTATCAAACCCTTTATTCATACTGCTATATTTATTTTTGTGATAATTATTTGTGTTGATTATGATGTCATCAAAATTCGTTTAAAGATCAGTATTACTGCTAACGATTCAATATTACTCCTAAATATCCTAAGCAATCAAATGCTGAGACAACTGTTTTTCAAGTCTCTTTATTCTAAAATACCCCTATTCTCTTGTTTATCTTCAAAATACACTTCTGATGAAGCAATATGCCATTTCAAAGTATTTGCTATTCTTTTAATCCCTCTTATTGATAGTAATAATGTACATAGTGATATACAAGTAAATAACAATAAGTTAAATACCTTGAATAACGAGAAAGCGTTTTGCTTGGTGATTTATTCACTATAATGTTTTGACACACTCTCTTATAAACAAAAGCTGAGACAGGTAATTCAAATATATCATTTTATGTTTGTTTCAAAATAGGATTATTTAATTCATCATGGAGTGACCTGTCCGCCACTAGTGGTAGTGGTTTCTTGGGTGACATATCCTCCACCGGTGGTAGTGGTTTCCAGGGTAACCTGGCCGCCAACAGTGGTAGTAGTGGTTTCTTGGGTGACCTGTCCGCCACCAATGGTAGAAGTGGTTTCCTGAGTAACTTGTTCGCCGCCACGAGCCTCTTTTTGAGGACCCCCTCCTTTCTTTGTCGTTGTGGTGGATGGTATGGGTGTTGTTGGCGGTGTTGGACTGTACGCTGAATGACACGATTGTAATCAATAATCATATGTTCGATGAAAATGATTGCTTACGGGTCAAAGGGACTTGTATATAATAAAAATGTTAATTGAACTTCTTTTGACTTAAACCTACTTATGCTGTAGTAATACTGTGATCCTAAATCTTCGTCGAAAGATCCTGTTTGACGGTCGAAAATCTCAGGATGGCCCTGCATTTAAACCAAAAGACATCATCGTTAACCAGCATTAATTCAAAGTTTAAAGTTTTACCATGAATAATTTTTATTGTGATTTGTACGAATAATTCGTATCATTTTCTGTTAGCAGTCTAAATTCAGTTTATACTTGTATGACGTTAGCACATGTCTACCAGTAGTTATTTAGTTATTTCCATGGTAAAGCATTATTAATTCATAGGGAAAATGTAGTAAAACTTTGGTAATGAGTAGAGGATAAGAGAGACGATCAATAGATACCCGGCAATTCCTGGTTATCCAGTTGTAAGTGAATGACAAACAGTCTTTGTTCAGTTTACACGTCTTGGCACACATTCCCATGTCATCAGCGGTGACCACAGACCACAGGTCATTTTTACGGACAGACAAACCGTGAAAGTCAAGAGAGGACTCGTAAACATCCCAGCAGTCAACTGCAATTGTGAACATAGATCAAGTGTGAAACCACTCAACAACACAAATGATTTCATAATAACTGTTTCGCTGCTATTTTGTAGAGTAAAATCAATTTGATGAGATGGATAAAATGCAATTAATCTTTGGTAAAGAATTATGTTAAAACATGATATATTTTCATGTATTATACTCAGAATTGATATTATAATTCAAACATATTTCTCTTTTATAAGAAAAATCTAAGTATATGCTCAATAACTAAAATATGCAACATTGATTGAATCCTTCCAAGGTCTTTAACCTAGCCATTTTGACTGCTTGCACTTTTAACATAGGTATATATAAATTGACATCTATTTGTAAAAGAAAATTAAAATTTAAACATACAAAACTGTGCTAAAACGTTTTCTATGCTTACCAGACGGACTGCATAAAATCAACAGAAAAAAGTCCAGATAAGTGGAAATGTGCAGCATTTTCTTCATGGCACCAGACTGAAAAATCGACTCTACTTTCGATACATGCTAGTTAAACAAACATATTTTAGAAATCATTAAGTTAATACACTTACAGCTACCATATTGATTTAAAATAAAAGCATCATCATACGTACAACAATAACTTGTATCAATGCCGACAGAATCCAAGTGTTTGAAATTCAATAGCTTTGACTATGCCTTGGTTCGACAAATACTTTTATCTTCGGCTGATGTATATTTTAATCGATGTACACAGTTTTTTCAAGGGAAACTATTTTGTTCAGAATCACAATTATTAGATTGGCGTACATTTAATATGCTTTAGTTCCTTAAAATACTCCATTTTGTTCATGTTTCTTTTATTCGCCATTCCGAATTGTTAACAGTACTGTTTGGCTAATTTCATATCATTTTTAGTTGTTGTTAATATCTTTTGATACCTTTTTTTAAAACAACATCGATATCTTTTAGAATTAAATACAAATATCTTCCTTCTGCATTTCTTAATAACATTATGAGTTGATATATTGATCTGTGTGTATTTTTAACAATTTTGCCTTTTGGCAATCTTGGGGTTTTTTCATAACGAATTATACTTGATAATTCACTGCACAGATGTTTGTGAAATTGCAGCTAGTTTGATTGTCACATTTATGTTGCGTCGTAATTTTTTATTATCAGATGATACTTTGTCGTATGTATGCCAATATTTCGTAATGTGATACTTTGGCATTGCATGCCGATATTCTTTCAATATATGCTAATATATTATTGCAGGATGACATTTCGCCATTTTATACTAAAAATTTAATATTTTATTTCCTTCTGCTTTCATGTTAAATACTGAAATCTGACTGGTTTAGACGCAGTTAATAATATATAAATAGTGCCTGTTTGGGAGGGTAACAGTTGAAATTGACACCCCGAGAAAACCATTGTCAACCGACGCGAAGCGGAGGTTGACAATGGTTTTCGAGGGGTATCAATTTCAACTGTTATCCTCCCAAACAGGCACTATTTATTTTGTTATACTGAATGTCTTTTTTTTTTAAATTTTTAAGAAAATTTTTCTGCTTTTATATAGGAATAACGTGAATTCTACAGCGAACCGTACGCGCATAATTTTCGCGCATGTAACATTTTTTAATGTTACCCGTTGCCAAGTGCGTTGCTAACGCTGAGGGTAATAGTAAATATTATTAACTGCGTCTTAACCAATCAGATTTCAGTATTTAACATGAAAGTATAACAATCCTTTTTATTACCCTCAGCGGTAGCAGCTTACTTGGCAACAGGTAACATAACGAATCGTTATATGCGCATAAATTATGCGCCTTCGGTTCGACGTAGAAGTAATTTTTATATAAAAAAAACAGTATTTTTTTTAAATTTAGACATTCAGTTTAATAAAATAAATAGTACCTGTTTTGGAGGATAACAGTTGAAATGGACACTCTTCGAAAACCGTTGTCAACCTCCGCTTCGCGTCGGTTGACAGTGGTTTTCTCGGGGTGTCAATTTCAACTGTTTCCCTCCAAAACAAGCACTATTTATATAATACAACATTATATGACTATACGTTTTTGTGGTGACTATTTGTTAATCATTCATTATGATGGTACTTTGACTTATATGACGATTCTTCATTATTCGATGATACTTTAGCATTATATGCTAAGAGTATGTCTTCGTACGTTGATATTTCATTCTGTGATAGCATTTTGGCATTTTGTGATGATACATTAATTAAGTATAATGGTTTTTTGTGAAACTTTTACGCCATATACTAATAATTTTTTTAATTTTTAAAACCAACAAATTCATATTGTAGGACACAGGCTCCCTTTCTTAACGAGACCAAGTGTAATCATTTTTATCTTAGATATATTGATAAAATACCTTGCATGAAGTTGTACTACTTTATCAATTACTTATGGATTGAAAGACTACGGGTTTGATAATGAAGTGCTAATTGGGATAAGTATTTATTCTTGAATAATATTCCAAAGTTTTAAAACGCATTTTTCGTTTCACTACATTGACATAATCATTTTCTGATTTCTCAGGAATATATAAAGGCATATGGATTTTTTTTTCATATGATACATGAGACATTATTTAAACGACTTTTCAGTGATTACGTTCGGTGTTTTCTATCAGTTCTGGGCTTGTATAATTGATTCTTAATTGATTATTGCATAAACGTCATAATTATTATTTATCCATAGCAAATAAATCCATCAACTCTCAAATAAAAGGACCGGGGTTCAGGGGTTTCTAAGGGGTGCGCTAAATGTATCTTCGACTTTATTGAACATGATTCCGGTAGATTGCACGAACTTTTTGTTTTCTGTTACCCATGGCGACCACAAATGAAAGTTTTATGATCATTTGATATGCTGTTGTATTACTGATACTTTTTAGGCCGAGACTAATTATTTTTATCAAACATATTTTGAAAAACATTTTGAGTGCACAAAGTTTTAATACTACATCAATTATTTAAAGATATGAAAAGCTATGTATTGACCATACCGATTTTAAGGAATCGTCTTAAAGATTATGCATTCTAATGAATTTGTTGGAAAACACCTCATTTTAAAAAATGTTTCCGTACTTTTTCGTTTTTCTGCTATTTGGATTTCGTTTTCTTTCGAATTAATGAAAACTCTTGCGAAATGTCACTGAATGAAATTGGTCCAAGAGAATCATATTAAAGATATTGGAGAAGGAAAACTAATTAGAGAAATTATATACAATTCTTTATATAAAATTCGTTTGATGCAAGGTGGAAAATGTATTAGGAAAAAATTCGTGACATTCCCATGTGTGCTAGGTAGTCATATTTTCTCTTTAGTATGCGCAAAGTGATGCCCAAAAATGCACTAAATCATGATGTGTAGCTATTTGTACAGAAATCGATTGATAAGAGAATTGAGCACAATAGTTTTTAACAAATTCATATGACAAATCAGTCGACTTTTTAAATGATGATAACATGCCATTATTGTACAATTTTTTGTTGCCAGCTCACATGCACATGTGTTACGTAAACATTAAATAAAATATTAGGTAAAACAAAAAGAGAGATTCTAACACTCTTCATTTTAATTAAGTTGTCGCTCCCAACTTTGCATTTATAGTGTCTGCGTGTCTGAAGATCCATGTGATAACTGTGAAAAGAGGTATATTTATCAAACGTAAAATGCAATGCGCACAGAAATCATGGTTGTGGTTTAAACGATATTTATTGATATTTTACAATAGCAGGTACATGTATTTGGCATTAAGTACAATAAGATTGGGAAACAAGCCAAAAGGCTTTTACAAATCCCTCTCTTAGATAAGAAAAAATATGAGAGGTGCAAATTACATATAAGTATGATTAAATAAAGAATCAGAAAGCTCATATAAAAGAGGAGAAAAAGACATCCAATATATATATATCAATCACAAGTAGACATTTTGACATATGCATTAGTTTGAGAGTTGGAATTACAAGTGCATCTATTTTTAAACTATAGTCTGTCCCAAGTTATTGCTTCCATCGATTTTTGACGATTTTTAATAAAAATACACATACCTGTGAAAGAAATACAATTGAAATCGATGAAAGGGAATATATCCAAGGTATCTTCATTGAACAATTATCCCTTTTCACTCATAAAATTTCACAGGAACGAAAACAATTTTCTTACGGAGATTTATAATGGGAAATGTTTACATCTTTTCTCCATTCGGAATACACTCGGAATACATCGCGCAATTTTTTAACATTATCATCCGGGCTTATTAATGGCTGATGCAATGCAAAATCTCCGTAGACTTTTAATTTTTGGATGTGTATTGAAACCTGAAGCGGTAGAGGGGGCGTTTCAAAACAGATAATCTGGACATTTTTCAAATTATTGGATGAACGTAGTCTGAGCACAAAGATATTTACTGTTATTGAAATATCAAGCAAAAAGTGGTGGAAGCAAAAACTCGGGACAGAGTATAGTGAGCTTCTCAACCCACGAACGTATAACTACATGTTACACTATAAGGAAAACAATACAATTATATATGTTCAGAACAATTTGAAGTAAAACACCAAAGGAAATACATGTATGAAATACATCCCTGTATAAATATATCCTAGATGCTTTTACATATTTAGAGAATATAATTATGTAGAAAAAGTGTCGAGGTTACACTAGGTACCCTGAAATCGTTTACTGTCGATGATAAATTTTTGAACCATATAAAAAATGTATTTATTATCATTATCGCTAAGATTGGGAGACCCAAAGAGTAATAGGTTGCCATTTGTTGAATATCGAAGTTTGTTAATCTTGGTTGTGTTTAGAATGATCTCTTTAAATTGTTTCCTATATTTTTAGATCGTGTCAGCTAAATGATTTTAGAAATAGAAAACTGGCTAGTGGTTACAAGAGTGGTCAAGACGTAGAGAGACCTACCAGTAAATTGAAGTTTTAACACATCCATGCATATAGAACTTCAAAATTGGTTAAAATCGTAATATCTGTTTCTTCTAGCCACAATCTTAAGTATATAACATTTTTTGTTTTTCGCAGATTAAGTGGATGTTTGTTAACCAAAAGTTATGATAAGCTTTGAATTGTCAAAGATTTTCTTTATTACCATAATCCTCAGAAATGGTGAGAGAAAAAACCTAATTCCCAAAATCATGAAAATGGTGAGATAAAAAAACCTAATTCCCAAAATCATGAAAATCCTATTCCGTGGGGGAGGGGGAATCCCCTACTCTTCCAAACCAAAAAATCTTTCCGGCCATAACATTTTTTTCCCCAAATCATGAACATCCTAATCCGTGGGGAGGGGGGGGGGGGGTATACCTATAGTTCCAATAAACCAAAAAATCTTTCCCACCAAATTCTCTTTCTTTCATAAATAACGAAATTCCTAATCCGTGGAGGGGGGGGGGGGGAGGGGAGCTAGTATGCCTTTGACTCCAACTTCTCAATATTTCAAACGTACATTAAGGAACAATTTTGTTTCCTGCGAAAAAAAATTTGGGGGGGGGGGGGGGGCTGAACCCTCTATTCTGCTATGTGCCCAATGGTTAGGTCTAAATTAGGAAAAAAAGTGGGGGGTGGGGGGGGCTAAGCCCCCTAGCCCCGCAGGTTCCTGACGCCTATGATAATAGTTCCCTGAACAAAAAATAAATCACAAACACGTCTACTCGAAAAAGAAGTTGGTACTTATAAAGCTTTCAAAGTATTGCATTTCCTCGTATAAACTATATACATTTAACCTTTCTGTAACCCAGCGACTGTCAGTCCGAACACCAAAGTAAAAATTCATGACAACTTTTCTTTTCTCAAATTTGGTAAAAATATCAATAGAATGAAGTAGCAAAATATATGTATAATTTACAGGAAACACCCGGTTGGAAATAAGTTCATTAGATATTCTTAATTAGATAACACAGAACACCGGGGGTTCTGTACACAAGGCTGAAGCTACCAACCACTAACAGCAGCCACTAACCCCGTAGAACCTAGCAGCCAATAAGGAAATTCATCAAGGTACTGAGAATTCTCGAACAGAAAATTATATTTTACTTTATTATGAATTAATATCGAGACGATTTATTCATGAATAATTTCTCTGAGCATTGACAACTTCGGAGGCAGTAGAGCTAACCTAGATAAAATCAGCAATGCGTTTGTGTCTAATGATTTCAGTTCAATATCGGTATTTGTCTATACATTGATCTAAATTTTGTCTAAAAATTGATCCCCATGTCTGTTCACTATTCTCCAAAATTAACATGCATCGATAATCATAAAACTCGTATTGTTACGAAAATGGGAGAGTCAGATATCTTTCATTGTGATTTTATTCTCATCCAAAAATCAGAATCAATCGCACACAAAAAGGTTAGAAATCTGAAGATGAATTAAGGAATATTTTGTGTCAGCCATATTTTGAAGTAAACCTTCAAGAAAATTTACAAGAGACTATCTAGCTCACCCGAACATTGACATTTTTTAGCACTACACAATGATATAGGGGTGAAAAGTCGTTCCAGGGCAGTGTAGGGGACCTATTTGGCACTATTTTCCGGTCTCATTTGGGTTGAAGAAGTACCACCAAGTGGTTTCCAGTGGTTCGGGCTCATTTAAGGGCTTCATATCTGACTTGAGTTTGATCACAAGAACTTGGAAACACTAGGATTAGGTAGAGGACCTTAGGAAGTGGTCATAATATGCGTTAGAGGGCATGAAATGCTCATTTTTTCATAAAAACGGGTCAATGTGCAAAGAAGGATATCTACTATATGATCTTATAACATCAAAATATTAAACTTAAAAAACTATTTCCTTGTAATTGTGTCTTGTGTCCATGGCAGAAATCTTCTTATCGACACGGAAATGTACATACAATGTAAATGGTTTGACATATATGTTATATACCACAGAGAATTTTCTTTTTTCTAAGATTGAAACATTTAGGGAATTTTGCTGAATTTTAATTCTACCAATATTTCTCATGCTCAAAACTAACAGTTATACAAAAGATAAACCAAAATATGTTAATGTTGGCATCAATTGACGCCCGATAAATATATCAATCAAATTAAAATCTGTTCATTTTATAAGAATAGAATGTACATAAATGTTAAAATTGATATGATGATAAAATGATTGATAAAATACGGGTATTGTGTGACATTACTGGATGCGAAAAGAGATGACATTTTTTGAATAGTTTTAATACATAGAGGGGACATTCATTATCTTAAAAATAAGATTTGTGATTTCCAAAGTTCTAATTTGACCCAACAATCAAGAAACTAAACAAATGGGCATCATTGGCAATAAAGCTGCTAAGATCAACCTTATTCGACTGACGATCTATAGTAATTTGCTCGGAACCTATCTGATAAAGAAAAGTTCATGATCTCTTAAATCATTTTTGGTCACGTGTACCAAGAGTTCAAAAATCAGCAACAAACAAAAAACAAAACCTACATTCTAAAAATTCTTCTGAAAAGTAAAAGTATTTGGTATACAACATTCGTCAAAACCTATTCATTTACGCATGAATAATACCAGTCTCTTCCAAAATAATTTGTTCCCGTTAGCATTTGTAGTCCATTCGACACTTTCAGCTTCTTTTAACAATGTTTTAAGAGCTATTGTGAAATGTTTGGAATCTATATCATTCAAAAGAATGAGAAGAATGTTGTCTTTATTTCCATCGGCTAATTGGTGGTTTGCTATTATAGTTTCAAATTGACACCACTGATCTTCCATGAAATTATTCGAAAGAACTAAAATAAGCTTACAACTAGATTCTATGTTGTCAAAAATATTATCCACATGAGAACCTATCGGTAGAAAGTTTCTTTCGTGAAGACACAACTTGTAGTTTTCTTTTTTCTCCAAAATGTCGACGAGCTCTGACATTATCCACTTTCGGTCATGCGTATTATATGCAACAAAACCATCATATTCTTTAGTACCTCTGTCCACAAGTCTCTGATATCCCCTTCGTCTTCCATGGGTACAGTTATGTATATAATATAATATGTCCCATCGGAATTTTCTAATAAGTACGAAAATAAACAAGAAAACAAACACAAATGACCCAATCGTCGCGCCTATAACAATAGTACGATTCAACACATGACATTTCATTTCTAGGGAATGCAAATTATCTCCAATAAATCTACTTTTCCATTCTTTTGGTGAATCGCATTGGTTATCTTTGTACTTTTGAACGTGTTTTCTATTTCTTTTAGACCACTTAATGAACCATTCAAGGTCGCAATCGCAGGCAAAAGGGTTAAACGAGACGTCTATGGAAAGATTTGGGTTATTCCAGATTTCATCTGTAAATGATTCCTCTCGCAAAGAGGTGAGTTGATTTTTACGAAGAATTATTTCACTGATGACTGAATTGTTTTCAAACAAATCCTGATGAATATGACGTATAAAATTTCCATTTAAATTCAGAGACTTGAGATGGGGAAGATGCGAAATAAATGGAGCAAAGTTTAAGGAACAATGCCGTAACATAAGTTCTCGAAGATCTTGCAGAGGTAGTAACATTTTATAAAAATCTTCCTTGTCAAAATTTGAAAAGTCAAAATTCGACATATCTAATGTTCGAAGATTTGGACAATTTTTGAAAATAGTTTTATATCGCAGCAATTCTTTTGTAACTCGTTTTGGACTGCCAAAGAACAATGCAGTGAGAGACATTGACCGAAAAGCCTCCTCTTCAATCAACAGATCGTAAGTTAACATATTTTCTAATCGTAATTTCTCCAGACTTCTTATTGTTGAAAAAGCATTACTTTTAATGATACTGATGGCATTGAAAGATAAATTTAGATATTTTAACTCTGGTAAACAATGACCTTGGCGATAGAATTCAAGCGAGTCTGAAATGTGATTTATTGCTAGCCACATTTTCTTTAGTCTTGGAACTAACGATTTGTTTTTTGCATCACACATATTTGGAATGCCGGAAAGTTCGTTTAACGTTAGGTTCAAACGGGAGACGTTGTGAAGTCCCTCCATATTCATTGCAAGTATCTTGTTATTACTTAAATCTAAAGTACGTAAATTGTTGAGATTCTGGAAAGAGAATCCACTAACATTGACCAAGTTCCAGTTTTGGAGTTGGAGAGAATTGAGAGAACTGTTTCTTTCTAAACTCTCGAACGCATTTACAGGAAGTGTAGACGGTGCTTGTTTGACGTCCGATATGTTTAGGGCTTCTATACATGAGCTGTTCAACTTCTCTAAAACCAGACGAGTATTTTTGTAAGAAATGTTATTTTTAGAGAGATCAAGCTGTCTGATATTTGGGACAGAAAGGAAAGCCTCAGGTGATATATATTTCACTTGGCATCTGCTAAGACTTAACCTCTCTATTTTCAGTGACTCGATGGGTTTTAAAAAGGCTGTCCTGATATTCGTAAAAGTGTTTCCCGACAGGATTAAATTTGTAGTTGTTATTGGAAGCTGATTTTCGAGATGATGCAAAGACTCCAAGTTCCTGTCAGAACAGTCGGTAGTTGTATTTGTGCACAAACAAGGTGTATTGGGACAAAGGTTGACTGAGGAACATTTGGTGTTGAAAACGACGACAATCACTGCTAGTATCCATGACGCATTTGCATTATTTAAAGCCATAACCTGAAAGAGGATGTAAATTTCTCTAAAATAATTTTGTATAAAAAATACAATCTTAGTCAAACGTACTAGACACTTGATTTTGGTTACTTATCAACTAAAAGCACAATGGAAAATAGTACATGACAGAAACGTGTTTTTTCGAAGGAATTGTAAAAGTAATGACATTTTCTAGAACAAAAATCAATAACTTTGTACTTATTGTTGTAGAAGTCCTCTTTTGAATGTTATTATTGTAATCTCCAATAAAAGCTGACACACAATAAATGTTTTTACACGTATTAGAACATGGACCCTAATCGAGTTTATACCATCATTTCCGCCTATTCATTCGAGTAAAGCGACAAAACAATCCGATCATATTCTTTTCGTGACTTCCATGAGGGTGGTCACACCAAGATCCTTCCTAACCTCACATTGCCTTGTTTGCTTCACCTAGCGAATGAATGCTTTTGTGTCCTCCTTACATCTACTTGTTCATGTTGCAACATAAAAAGAAGGAAGAAACTAATTAAAATATTTACCAGCTCTTCGAAAGCCAGTCAATGAGTCAAAATATTTCCCATGTTGCTAGGAAAAAATAAAATTTATCATGATTCTAAAGGCTGATTAGACATATCATATCTACAAGATTGAATCCAGCAAAATGTGCGGTTTTTTCCCTTTCTCTGCGACTAAGAATTACCTTCTATACAAATTTAGTTATTTTTAACATAATAATTATGCACGTATATTTCTAAATGCAAGCTTTTTTAGAGTATGGCAATTTGACTAACATTCGTCAAAACTGAATATGTTCACTTAAGTTTACACAAGTGTGTAAATGGACATACTTATGTGCTAACTTTTATGAGAACATTAATATATATATATATATATATATATATATATATATATATATATATATATATATATATATATATATATATATATATATATATATATATATATATATACACACACACATGTAAACGGAAATTTGATTTACAGTCAACTCCGTTTCTCTCGATTAAAGCATTAACAAATAATTATAGCATCATGTTGTGTTCTGATATGCTAACAATTATCTTCCGGGTAACTTTATATATTAGCCTTTCAGTCTCCACATTATCTGTGATTTTTCCTGCTCGATCAACGACAATTTAGATGAAATTTGCACACTAGGAACAACATGCCATCAGGCAAAATAAATATTTGCCACATCCGAACACTGTCATTGATTAACAGATAATATGGACTGTAGATAGTGTTGAATAAAACATTTTTAAAAACAGATGGACGGCCGACGATTTTTAAGGCAAAATTTCGCGACAGTCGGCAGTTCATTAGGTGTTGTATTGGCCAATATCGACTTCTATTTTCAGTGGCCGACCATTTTTTCGTTCGTTGGGCCAAGTTATATTTTCTTCTGCGTCGGTGGCCGACTTTTTCAGTTTTAGTAGACGCAGACACCGAATGACGACCGAATATCGACAAGTCGACTAATCTTTCGATAACTAAATGAGTATTTCCATACTTGTTTAGCATTAGCAGGCGGACAACGCTATGCTTTTTTTTTACTATTGTAGCGATATTTACGGTTACACATTCAGCAGTAGGGGACCTGTTTATGTAATTGGCTGACTGTGACAATCCCACTGTGAACTAGCGCTCGATGATCGACTCTATTGAACGGTGTTCATAGAAATTGACTGCTCCGCTCTCGGCGATCATGTTTCTTCAACCGACGATACGAGAAAAACTTGTTCGTCTTCCTACCGAAAAAAATGTCCTAAACATACCTTTACATCATCTCAAATATTATTTGTAATTTTAAAAATCTTTTAAAAACTCGTTTTTGTAAAAACATGCTTATTTGATTCCTGAAAGATACCAAAAATCTGCATGGACTTAAATGTTTGTATTGACCTGTTCTACAAATTTCTTCCAAGTTTTCATATTTGGTGAAAAATTTAATGCTTTGAAATCCTTGCATTGAGCTTCTAGTGGCTGTTTGTTTTATACAGTTATAGTACTAGTTTTCACAAGACTATTCCATAATTATCATGTACGAAATGGGGTCAGATAATCAGTAAAGTTATACACTTATATTGTATTCAATCTTCTGAAACGGGGGGCTAAATGGTGGTGTTTTAACCATTTCGCAATCAAGAGCCAGGGTGTGAATGCCTTTTCCTTTCTTTCGATTGCAACAGAAGTTCAGTGTATCATTATATGAAAAGACAAATAATAAATAACAATCAGGGCAACCATTATTGCAACTAATAATTATAACGATCAAAGTAAGTATTACATGAATCAGAGTAGTTTGACAAAACAAAATAATGCTCTGATTACATGATACAAACCTAGTTGCATCTCGATTAAGAGTTCTCTTCAATGTATTTAAAGGGGCATGATCACGATTTGGTCAAATTCTATTTTTCTTTTTATTGATAAGTTACAATGCTTTAGAAATGCATTTTTAATGATCAAATGAAATTTGAGTGTCAGTCGTAGATTTAATAGCAAGATACAGGATTCACAATTCTTTGGTATGTAAAACAAGGCTCGTGCCCTGTGTTTGTTAACATAGGTTCTATATACCAGAATAAGTCTTTTTCAAACTGATTTGTCTATCTTCTTACTCATTTTAAAGCATAAAAAGAGTTTCTAATAAATGTTAAGCACATTCATTTTAAGTCAAAAAGCAGATTTTTCATTTCAACATTCAAAATGTAAACAAAAGCTTTGTTTACATAGCAAAGAATTGTAAGATCTGTAACTCGCATATAACTCAACGAATGACACTCCATTTTTGGTTGCCTATTTCAAATGCCTTAGTGAAGCAATGTAAACATTTAAATCGGAAAATAAATTTTGACCAAAATCGTGACCATGCCCCTTTAATCGAAAAAGTTGTTTTTATTTGTTTAAGTTAAAAGAACAACCTTCTTCGTTGCTGCAAAAAGATATTTAATGCATAATGTGTAGGTTATATTTAAAGAAATTTAAACTAAAAGGTTGAGGAACTGATGAGTTTCGATTCAGGTGCATAACATGAGAGCTAAATTTACGAAACCATTCAATAGAATAAAGTTTCAATTTTTATTTTGTTTTACTTCTGTTTACTTCAATTGTAAGCTAAATGAAAAATTACAGAACATATATACATTCTACAAAAAAATATTATATAACAGCAATCAAATGAATAGGGTTTTTTAAATAGCTCCTCTACGATACAGTATACAAAATACATCTTTGTATCATACAGCATCGACTAATAAAACAACAACTTGCTGGTGTCAAATGAAATAAAATAGGATTTTTCAATTTTTATTTTGTTTTACTTCTGTTTACTTCAATTGTAAGCTAAATGAAAAATTACAGAACATATATACATTCTACAAAAAAATATTATATAACAGCAATCAAATGAATAGGGTTTTTAAATAGCTCCTCTACGATATAGTATACAAAATACATCTTTGTATAATACAGCATCGACTAAAAAAAACAACAACTTGCTGGTGTCAAATGAAACAAAATAGGATTTTTCAGTATGTACTATCAATAATGTTACAGCATCCCAGATTTATTTTCAAAATGTCTTCAAGAAACAAAAGCATTAGCATTATTTACAATTTAGAGGGTAAAATACACACATGCCATAGTTATCCTTTTTTTTAAATCACTTAATTTTTAGAATTGCCTTTCGTATCAAAACGTTACTTATAAATTAAAAAACCGATGAAAGAAAAAAACGAGGATAATGGCAACAAAGGTTACTATTTCTGCATAAAAGAATTTATTTTTTTCCAAAATAATTTGATCCCATTATCGTTTGTTGTCCATTCGACACTTTTAGCTTCTTTTAATAACGTTTTCAAAGCGATGGTGAAATGTTCGGAATCTATATCATTCAAAAGAATGAGTAAAATTTTGTCTTTATTTCCGTCGGCTAATTGGTGGTTTGCAATTACAGTTTCAAACTGACACCACTGATCTTCCATGAAATTGTTCGAAAGAACTAATATAAACTTACGACTAGATTCTATGTTGTCAAAAATATTATCCACATGAGAACCTATCGGTAAAAAGTTTCTTTCGTGAAGACACAACTTGTAGTTTTCTTTTTTCTCTAAAATGTCGACAAGTTCCGACATAATCCACTTTCGGTCATGCGTATTATATGCAACAAAACCGTCATATTCTTTAGTATTTGTGTCCAAAAGTCTCTGATATCCCCTTCGTCTTCCATGAGTAAAGTTATGTAAATAATATAATATATCCCATCGGAATTTTCTGATAAGTACGAAAATAAACAAGAAAATGAACACAAACGACCCCGTTATCAAGCCTATAACAATAGCACGATTCAAAACATGGCATGTCATTTTAAGAGAATTCAAATGACCTCCTATGTGGCTGGTTTTCCATTCCTTTGGTGAATCACACTGGTTTTCTTCGTATTTATTCACGTGTTTTATATTTTTGTTTGACCACTGAATGAACCATTCAAGATCACAGTCGCATGCAAATGGATTATATGAAACATCTATGGATAGATTTGGGTTGTTCCAGATAATCTCTGTAAACGAGTCCTGTTTAATAGTTGTGAGATGGTTTTTTCGAAGAATTATTTCACTGAGTACAGAATTGTTTTGAAACAAATCCCGGTCAATGTAACGTATGAAATTTCCTTTTAAATTAATAGACTTCAGATTGGAAAGGTGCGAAGTGGGAGGAACAAAATTCAAAGAACAGTGACGCAACATAAGATTTTTCAAATTCTTCAATGGTAGTAACATGTTATAAAAATCATCCCTGTCAAAACTTAAGAAATCAAAATGCGATACATCTAAAGTTTTGAGCTTTGGGCAGTTGTTGAAAATGGTCTTATGTTTCAGCAACTGCTTTGTATCTCTTTTGGGCATGCTTATAAAAAGTTCAATCAAAGATATCGACCGAAAAGCATCTTCCTCAATCAACAAATCATAAGTTAACATATTTTCCAGTCCCAATTTCTCCAGTTTTGATATGGTAGAAAAAGCGTTATTTTTTATAATACTTACTGCATTAAAGGATAGATTAAGATATCTTAAATCTGGTAAACAATGGCCTTGGCGACAGAATTCTGACGAGTCCGATATATGATTAATTGCGAGCCACAAATACATCAGTTTCGGAACCAACGATTCATTGTTTGCATTACACATTTTTGGTAGCCCGGGTAGTTCGTTTAAAGTTAGATTAAGATGAGTAATATTATCAAGTCCCTCCATGTTTAAGGCAAGTATCTTGTTATTACTCAGATCCAACGTATTTAAGTTGGTCAAATTTCGAAAGGCAGCTCCATAAACCTTCATCAAATTCCAGTTTTGGAGTTGAAGAGAATTGAGAGAACTGTTCTCTTCAAAACTCTCGAACGCATTTACAGGAAGTGTAGACGGTGCGTGTTTGACGTCCGATATGTTTAAGGCTTGTATACATGAACTATTCAACCTCTCCAAAACCAAAAGTATGTTATTGTAATTGAGATTATTTCTTGAGAGGTCCAACTGTTTTATATGTGGGAAGAAACGAAATGCTATAGGTGATATATATTTCACTTGACATCTACAGAGACTAATCTTCTCTATTTTCAATGACTCAATGGGTTTTAAAAAGAAATCACCGACATTCATAAAAATGTTTCCTGACAGGATTATATTTGTAGTTGTTTTCGGCAGCTGATTTTCGAGAAGTTGCAGTGACTCCAAATTCCTGTCAGAACAGTCAGTAGTTGTATTTGTGCACAAACATGGTGTGTTGGGACAAAAGTTGATTGAGGAACATTTGGTATTGAAAACGACCACGGTCAGCGCTATCATCCATGACACTTTTGCGTTATTTAAAGCCATGACCTAAAGGATGAGGAAATATTCTTATAAATGACTGGTAAAAAAAAACAACAATTTTGGCCAAAAGTAACTTGATTTTGGTTACTTGTCAACTAAAAGTACAGTGGAAAATGATAAATGACAGAAAACATGTTTTTCAAAGGCATTGTAAAAATAATGAAATTGTATTAAGATGCTATCTTTTAAAATTTTCTCAAAAAAAAATTAAACTTGTACTTAATGTTGTAGAAGCCCACGTTTTAGATGTTTCACCTTTTTGTAAACTCCAATAAAAGATTATACACTCCAACTTTTATTACACGATGCGTATTAAAACATGGGGCACAGTCAAGTTTAAACTAACATTTCCGTCTTTTCATTCAAATAGAGCGATAAAACCATTTGATTATATAAATACTTTCATGACTTCCATAAGATTGGGCACATCAATCTCCTTCCTACCCATAAGTTAGCTTGTTTGCCTTGCAAAGCGAATGAATGCTTTTATATCCCTCAAGCACCTACTTGTTCATGTTACAATATAAAAGGAAGGAAGAAAGTAATGGAATATTTACCAGCTTGTCGAAAGCCAGTCAAAGTTTTTCACATCGTTGCCAGGAAAATTAAAATTTATCATAATTCGTTAGGCTGATTAGTTATATCACATCTAAAAGATTGAATCAAGCCATGCCAAAATGTATGTTCCTGCCTTTCTTTGCGAGTAAGGAATTCTATTTAAAGTGCATTCAGGTTTTTAACATGATACCGATTATCCATTTTCTATACAGTGGGTCATTTTCGCACCCTCTTATTTTCGCCCTTCTACACTTGCAAACGTTTTCACTCCGTTAATTTGTAGCATTGGAAATCGCCCAGTCTTAAATTTGCCCACAGACAACGAGAGTGAAAGGGGTGAAAATGAAATGAAGGAGTATAACCTTCCTGAAAACTGTATATTTTCATAAGCATTGCTAAGCTTTTTCAAGTATGGTGATTACGATTTATTTTGTTAAATGTTAGGTAAAATCGACACAGTTGAGTAATAAATATAGACTTTACGAAATGGTTAAACTTGATATTGCATAAAAATACATAATTTTTGTATTGACTTGAACACGCTGTTCAATAAACTTAAAAAAGAAACTGAATTTTCAGTAAACTCAGTTTCTGTTTATCTAAACACTTTGAATTATATAAAAAATGTTGCGTTCTGATAGGCAAACGATTATGTTCCTGATGACATTATTTATGGGCCTTTCAATATCTTGATACCTCTCTATAATTGCTTTCATTTGAGTGGGTTTTTTTTATTTCTTCAAAAAAAAAAAAAGACAAAAACTTTACATTGACTTTTTAAGTTCGGTTTGCTCATGCACGAACAACCAGGGCACGATAAATATTTGACGAATTCAAGTCACTACTTAATTGATACGACTATACTAGTAAATAGTGTTGTGTTGTCCAACATGAGTTATAGGGTGCACCTATAGAACAAACATCTGTAACTCCTGGAATATCTTTTAAAACCTCGCGTTTGATTCCTGAAAAATTTGTTCATATTATCAATAAAGATAAGGTGAAGCCGATTTTATTTCCTTTAGCAACTTGATAGAAAATCATTACACTCCAAGTGTATGGATGTTTTTGTATTGACCGAAATACCTGGCAGTGACCAGACACGAATTCAGTCCCATAGTACTTTCGCATGTAACAAAGGTTTGTTTCCCATTTAAATGTCTCTTTTATGAAGTGAAACAGCATAAACATGAGTGTTGATATAGAGAATATCAAGTTATAAAGCCGTGAGATTATATCAAATCGGGGAAAAATCCTACATGTTTACAAAAAACACTATTTTGATAGGTATTATTGCTTCTAAATTCAATTTAAAACTTCATCACTTTAAAAATGGAATCTTTATTATCCTAAAACAAGAGGCCAATAGGCCTTAACGGTCCCCTGAGTACCATAGCCATGCATAACAAAAGTTTTCGATTAGTCTCATATATGCATTTAATTAAGTTTCATTCTGGAGTAGAAAATATATAATATTGTAATGACGACCTCCTTCTTGCCTGGAATCTTTTTTTTAAAAAGGACTATGAAACCTATAATTTTAGCTAAGATCATATTATTGTTCCTGACCTAACATTGAAAAGGTGCAAGGTTCTGATTGAAAATAATTTAGCCTTATTTGTTAATATCAAGATAGGTTTTACGTGTATATGTTTTCATAGATTAACTAAAACAAGGTGGCTAGTATACCAGTAAATACTTTACTATTAACAAGTCTACTTGTCAATATAAAAAATTTAAAAGCTATTTTTGTTTCAAATAATAAATATATTTGCATAACTCTTTTGATCATACAATTTCTTAATTACATTATATTCAACGATAAATTACTTAATATGAACAAGCAAAGGAAGATAACTCCATTATGAAAAAGCAAGGAAAGATAACTCCATTAACTGATACATCCTCCCCAAACTCTTTCCATATGCTTTCGAAATATCTTAACTTTGATAGACAGCTTCATTCTTTCTCTTTTCAAAATATGTGAATTAACTCAATTTTTTTTCATTGAAATACCTGAGCAGAATAAAATAATAAGAAAAATATATACCCCCACCCCTCCCAGCCACATATTCCATGCCTTACATGTAGGCGACATGAAATATTATTAAAGATGACAGCTTCATGTTTTTTCTAAATATGCAGTCAGTTTTTATTCCGTGTTAGTAGACGTTTTTAAACATTTTATATACATTAACACTGGCCACACCTTGCGTTAAGAAGCCCTACCCAATACACTATATGAGTGTTTTGGCCCCGCCCTAGATTCAAATCCCTACATTGGGAAACATGAAATTTAAAGATTTGATAGATGGCTTTATTTTCTTTCTTTTTATGCAGTCAGTTTATATTCAGTTTCAGCAGAAGTAAAGAAGACAGTTTTTTAAACATGAAATGCATTAACATTATATGACTATTTTTGCCCCGCCCTAGAGTTAGAACATATGAAATTAGAGATATGAAATTAATAATCTTTGTAAAGGGATTCTTGATCTACAAAATTATGAATTCAGTTTTCCTTCGAGGTGTGTGGGAGTAGAGAAGATAATTTTAAACATTATATAAACACTATATACATCCATTTTGGCCCCGCCCTAGACTCAAAAATCATACCCCAGGGGACATGAAATTTACAGTTTTAAAGGACTTTCTGGTTAACATAATTATGAAGTCAGATTTTCTTACGGATGTGTGAAAGTAGAGAAGAAGATTTTAAACACTATATGCATTAACACTATATGACCATATTGTCCCCCTCCTCCCATGGACAGAACCCCTGACCCAGGGGCCAAGAATTTTACAATTTAGGTAGAGAAGTTCATGGAAATCATAACCATACATTTAGTTTCTTCCCTATATGAGTGGGAGTCAAAAATAAGATTTTTCTAAGATTTAATATATGTTCACTATATGGTTATAATGACCCCACCTCTTAGGACCTGAAACCCTGTCCCAGTAGTCATGAATTTCACAATTTAGGTAGAACTCTTCATGGACATCATAACCATGCATTTAGGTTTTTTTTTAAATATGTATGGGAGTAGAGAAAAATATTTTTGTAAGATTTAATACATTTTTATTATATGCCCGCTCGAGAGCCTGAACCCCTGACGCACAATTTTGGTAGAGGGCTTCATGGACAGCATAACCATGTGATCAGTTTTTTCCTCACATGTGTTGGGGTAGAGAAGCTTTTTTTTTACATTTTTTTTTTTACATATTTTTCTGTTTTACTTTGGCGCCCCGGGGTGGCAGAGCCATGAACTTCACAAATTAGATTCCTCTTATCATAGAGATACTTCACATTAAAATGCTATGTAGTTTTCAAGAAGAGGTTAAAAATGTAAAATTGTTAACGCACGACGGACAATGGACGATGGACGACGGAAGACGACGGACGAAGAACAATTGCAATAAGTGACCTAAAAATCTGTTATGAAAGAGCATCGCCATCGAATTCGTAAACGTTCATGAGACACCCCTGCGAATGTGTTCGGAATGTTTTTTTTTATCGTTGCTAAGTATGTAATAAATCCAGAGGTGCTCGAATGAAAGTTCACGAGACTTCACCGAGATTTGTTCAGTTCTTGTGAAATTTCGAGCGGAAGTATAAGTGTTCGGATTATATTCTCAAAATACGTAAGTACTGGTCGTTTTTCATATCATATCCTACTTGGATTTATATTAAAACATGAACACCTTTTAAGATGTAAGTCTTTTTTCACCATCTAGCGGTTATTTACATTAAACGATAATATTCAGAACAGAATTATCGTTCGTGTTCAACCACGTGTAGAGTGGTTGAAAATATAAACATTGGGTTGCTTAATAAAATCATAGCCATGTTTGATGCTTGTGGTGTGCAATACCATGTTTTTAGAAAAATAATGAGTGTCTGTTTTGCATAAAAACTTAGTATATCGAGCCATTTCAAGGAACATTCTGCATAAAATAGTATAGTCTGTTTCACTATTTATGCTATTACTAGGTCAGGCGCGGATCAAAAATTAATCCTCAGGGGGATCTCTACAAGAATGTTAATTGTTGCAACAACAGACAAAAACTATTTTTGTATTGTCACATTTTATCCACCAATTAATGAAGATAAAGTTTAAAATCAATAAACCTCTACATTTAATATTTTATTCGTTGATTCTATGAAATACACTATAAACACGAGGCATGATTTTTACTGCGAAACTGAAAGGGTCAAATAAAATCACGTGGTCTAAAGTTTAAATGACAATAACATTCGCAGGGGTGTGAGAGAGCATATGAAATGTTTGTTTGGTTGAGCTTTATGACTTAAAGGGGCATGGTTACGATTTTGGTCAAATTTTATTTTTATGTTTTTATTATTTACAATGCTTTAGAAATGCATTTCTACTGATCAAATTAAATTTGAGAGTCATTCGTAGAGTAATAAGCAAGAAACAGGGCTTAAAATTCTTTGTTATGTAAACAAGGCTCGTGCCCTGTTTTTGTTTACATAGATTCCATATACCAGTATACAATCTTTTTCCAGTTAATTTGTCTATCTTTTTATTTATTTTAAGCATAGATATACAGATCCTAACGTTTAGCACATTCGTTTTAGGTTTTACTTCAACGTTCAAAATGTAAACAAACGCTTTGTTTACATAGCGAATAATTTCAAGCTCTGTAACTCGCTTATAACTCAACAAATGAGACTCAAATTTCGGTTGCCTATTAAAAATGCCTTTCTGAAGCATTTTAAATATTTAAATCGGAAAAATAACTTTTGACCAAAATCGTGACCATGCCCCTTTAAAGCATTACTCGAGTTTTCGAACGCCGACGTCCTATTCATTTTAAACCTGAGCAAATATCTGGAGAAGTATTAGGGACGCTGTAAGCCGTAGAAAGTGTGAGGACAGGTATATCTTGTTGTGAGAATGGTTAGGCTGACAGTTATTGGAAATCTTGAGATTGTCTTTATAACGATTTTTAAAAGATCGTGACAAAATATGGTTTTGATGAACAAAGGAGCCTCTACTATATTCACGACCTCAGAATCAGAGGGTTCTGATGTTAGACAGGGCTCTATTTGTCTTATAGTGACTTGTTATGAATTGCTTTAAACATATCTTCAGTTATGGTGGACAAACATTTGTCAGACATGGTCATCACCATTAAATTTGTTTTAATGAGTGGCTCCTGGTCATGACTATTGGTGAAAGTGTAAGGCTCTATATATTAACCTATTGCATTTGGGAACTCCAAAAATGCACAAACTTATGTCGAGTGTCCCATTTTACGTTTTTCTTACAAGCTTTGTATGGGTGAAATATTTCCTTATTAAATATAAAGGGAATTTGCATCTGAATTCAAAATTTACAGTTTCCAAATATTAAATGTATGGGGGAAAATTTGGCGAGGCGTACTATAAGATTAACTTATAACTCTATCGCATAAGATTGAGAAACTTTATTAAGCCAGTCCTATCCCGAAAATTTGATTAACTACATGTTTTTCTGCCATGCTCTAATCATTTCATATTTTCTTTAATTAGACTAACCTGTCGCATTTGTGGAAGTGTTCAGGAAATAAGTAAAGGTAGACATATATCTACTCATCTTCTTTTCATCTTCAAAGAATTGGAAGTTTCTTGTGGTCAAGTTTAAAATACCGTTGGGTAAACATTGCGCATGCAGTATTTCTGTTAAGACCCCTGAATTTCTATGTTAGGGGGGGGGGCTAAAGATTTGTCAATGGCATGTAGCAATTAAAAGGCAGGTTGTATAAGATATGCAGATTGCATTCTTAGCCAACATGCTTGTCAGATATAGAGTCACATGGTTTCCGCATCTTTACTTGGTATATAATAATTATGTGATACATTGTGTGAATTTTAGATCGAAATTGATTAGTTGCATAAGGTAAAAATGGTGTTTTCTTTTTCGAGTGCCCGGTGTAGTAATATGATTTAAAAAGAAAATAACTAGAGCAACCATTAGTTGTTATTAGTTATAATTTAATTTACACATAGCTAAATCAATATAAACGATGCCTAAATTACACTACAAAATAAGCAGCTCCTTTCATTGGGAAACTGTCTTCAATATGTTAAAGCCTATGAGATGTGTCTTAAATTGTTGCAACTGCAATTATAAAAATCAATTATATATTATATTGAGTATGTGTATATACTACAAGGACACTATACAGTAATGATGAATTATGTATAATGCCTATGATATGTATATTACACTTTAAAAACCTTTTTATAAACGAAATATAAATAAAGAGGGTATGACGAGTTCAATGTAGAGAAATCGTAAACTTGATGTTCTTTGAATATGAGTTATTGTGTCCTGGGTCTCGTTTCTCAAAAGGATTTACATCCAGGGGTACGCTTAGACCGAACTAAATCAGGGACAAAACCTCCAAACCCGACTTACTTGCGTTTCACAAAAAGGCAAAAACTTATTTTGGACTAATTTAGGGTTTAAATCTACGCCTGTTCATAGGTAGGCGTATGTCCATTAAAATTTGTACACAAAATTTGCGAAAATGTGTTAATTTTAAAGTAGTTTGCTGGTAAAGTTAATAGATAATACTAAATTAAATTGTATGTCAGTATGTTTAAGTAAAAAAACATTACAATATATTTGAATATATATATATATATATATATAAATATTTATTTTTCCTATTTCTAGATACATTTGAAAAAATCAATTTAATAAAAATGAAATAAAGGCTTAACTCCATAAACGTTGATGGTATACATTAGTACTCGTAAATGAAGATTAAATGAAGTATTTAATATTAACTTATTGATTATAGAGATGCTATATTCTAAAATGTACATCATTACAACACCGAGTACATACAATGTGCATCATATAAATGTTTATAGGTACTTATTATTCGATTTTGAATTCAACAAAACAATTGCTATGGTGACATTGTTAAATAAGCCATTATTTATATTCATATTTGAAGATTTTCTTGAATTAGTACTAAATGTATATGGAACATGTTAAACGGAGACTGAGATTGATACAATGTGTCGATACAAAATGTGATCCTCTATTTTAATTATTTAAATTATTTCATTATATGGATCGACTTTAAAACAACGAGTACATGTTAATCATACATAAAACAAAAATAAGAAATCCGAGGATAATGGCAACAAAAGTAACTATTTCCGCATAAATGAGATTATTTTCTTCCGGAATAATTTGATTCCGTTAGCATTTGTTGTCCATTCGACACTTTCGGCTTCTTTTAACAATGTTTTAAGAGCTATTGTGAAATGTTTGGAATCTACATCATTCAAAATAATGAGTAAAATTTTGTCTTTATTTCCGTCGGCTAATTGGTGGTTTGCTATTACAGTTTCAAACTGACACCACTGATCTTTCATGAAATTGTTCGAGAGAACTAATATAAACTTACGACTAGATTCTATGTTGTCAAAAATATTATCCACATGAGAACCTATCGGTAAAAAGTTTCTTTCGTGAAGACACAACTTGTAGTTTTCTCTTTTCTCCAAAATGTCGACAAGTTCTGACATAATCCACTTCCGGTCATGCGTATCATAAGCAACAAAACCATCGTATTCTGTAGCTCTGTCCACAAGTCTCTGATATCCCTTTTGTCTTCCATGAGTACAGTTATGTAAATAATACAATATGTCCCATCGGAATTTTCTGATAAGTACAAAAGCAAATAAGAAAATGAACACAAATGACCCTGTAATCAAACCTATTACAATACCACGATTCATAACGTGGCATGTCATTTTAAGAGAATTCAGATGACCTCCTATGTGGCTAGTTTTCCATTCCTTTGGTGAATCACACTGTATATCTTCGTATTCATTAAAGTGTTTCATATTTTTGTTTGACCACTGAATGAACCATTCAAGATCACAGTCGCATGCAAATGGATTATATGAAACATCTATGGATAGATTTGGGTTGTTCCAGATGGTCTCTGTAAACGAGTCCTGTTTAATAGTTGTGAGATGGTTTTTTCGAAGAATTATTTCACCGAGTACAGAATTGTTTTGAAACAAATCCCGGTCAATGTAACGTATGAAATTTCCTTGCAGATTGATTGACTTCAGATTGGAAAGGTGCGAAGTGGGAGGAACAAAATTCAAAGAACAGTGACGCAACATAAGATTTTCCAGATTCTTCAATGGTAGTAACATGTTATAAAAATCATCCCTGTCAAAACTTAAGAAATCAAAATGCGACACATCTAAAGTTTTGAGCTTTGTACAATTGTTGAAAATGGTCTTATGTTTCAGCAACTGCTTTGTATCTCTTTTGGGCATGCTTATAAAAAGTTCAATCAAAGATTTCGACCAAAAAGCATCTTCCTCAATCAACAAATCATAAGTTAACATATTTTCCAGTCCTAATTTCTGCAGTTTTGATATGGTAGAAAAAGCGTTATTTTTTAGGATACTTATTGCATTGAAGGATAGATTAAGATATCTTAATTCTGGTAAATAATGGCCTTGGCGATCGAATTCTGACGAGTCCGATATATGATTAATTGCGAGCCACAGATACATCAGTTTCGGAACCAACGATTCATTGTTTGCATTACACATTTTTGGCAGCCCGGGAAGTTCGTTTAAAGTTAGGTTAAGATGAGTAACTTTTTCAAGTCCGTCCATGTTTAAGGCAAGTATCTTGTTATTACTCAGATCCAACGTATTTAAGTTGGTCAGATTTTGAAATGCCGCTCCATCAACTTGCACCAAATTCCAGTTTTGGAGTTGAAGAGAATTGAGAGAACTGTTTCCTTCAAAACTCTCGAACGTATCAACAGGAAGTGTAGACGGTGCCTGTTTGACATCGGATATTTTAAGGACTTCAATACGTGAACTTTTCAAATTATCTAAAACCAACAGGATGTTCCTGTAATTGAGTTTATTTCTTGAGAGGTCCAACTGTTTTATATGTGGGATGAAACGAAATGCTTTACGTGATATATATTTCACTTGACATTTGCTCAGACTTAGGTTCTCTATTTTCAATGACTTAATTGGATCAAAGAAGAGAGTATCAATGTACCGGAAGTTGTTTCCAAACAAATTAAGATTTATTACTGTTTCTGGAAGTTGATTTGCAAGAATTTGCAGGGACTCCAGAGTCCTATTGGAACAATCAGCTGTTATATTTGTGCACAAGCAAGGTGTATAAGGACAAAAGTTCAAGGATGACTTTTTCTTTTCGAGAATTGCTATGGTCAACGCTATCATCCGTATCACAAGAATTTGTTTCAAAACCATGATCTGAAAGATGCAACTAGCATCAAAATACCTGGCGTAAGAACGTCATATCTAATTAATCATTATCATATACATTCATTGGATCAACTATTCCAATTTAAAATTCAAACATGCCAAACATTATTTAACTTCTTGAAAGTGATTTTCGATCAACAAGTCCAATTAAATTACTCGCGTGTAAAATGTTATCCAAACAAAATAAAATGGAACAAATAATAGCTTCGTTGATGTTCAGGTTTTGGAAGATTAAGTAACAACAGTTGACTATTACTTTATGATAATTCAATAAAAAGTTTTATCTAAAAAGCATGCTATATTACCATTCCTTTAAATTTGCTGTTTTGTAGTTACTTGATATTTCCGCAAATGACACTTTTTTTCTCCTTTAAACAAAAATGTCCTACTAGTGTTGTGCATTGACAGTAAGGCAATAATTGGAGAACGCTATGATGTGTAAAATAAAATCATTAAAATGTTTTTTCCTCATTATTAAAGCTGAATGCAGTTTGTGAAAGGAACAATTTTTTATGATGTATTCTAAATTGAATCTTTATTTCCCGTGTAACTGATCTCTCTGAATTTTTTTAGACCGTTAAAAACGTATCGGTTTCAAGATTTCACCTGTTTGGATGTATGTACTAGTACATGAGAAAAACGCTTATTTCGGTATACAGGAACAGATTGCTTTAAAACTGGATGGAGTTGGAGGAGTTCAATCTTGTTTGTCTCTAAATGAATCACAATTGATTTCATGAGAGAGAGAGAGAGAGAGAGAGAGAGAGAGAGAGAGAGAGAGAGAGAGAGAGAGAGAGAGAGAGAGAGAGAGAGTATAGTGGATATAAATTTTTGTCATTGATCTTGGAAGGGCGTGCATGATGTATAAGAATGAATAAGAGTACGTCAAAAATCAAGCGAACTTAAATCTTCCGTATTTCTTCTTGTTAAACCAACAACAAATTTTAAATCTTTGTTGAATCACTTTGTAAGGAAACCGCCTTGTCTTTTTTACCCATCTATTTTATATATTGTTCATCCTAGTTATATGAAATACAAATTATCATGATAAATTCAAGGAAAATAACTTACTTTTTTAACTTCCGAGAATTGTCACTTGCTAACTTTTCATCCTTCGACCACACAGTTACCGAGTGCGCTTAACATTTTACACAAGCACTTGTATCCCCATCACTTCTTTAGGAAGCTTTCATGTCACAAGAAGGAAGGGAGTTGATAAATTTAAAGGTTTCTCAACAACTCATTGAGTTCTACTTTGTTGCTAGGACCAACAAAAATCTACTCAGGATAGTAAGGGCAACTATGCCGAGTTTATTTTCACCATTTATGCTTATAGGGATTTGTATTATATTTAGTTAAAAAAATAACAAATGGGAGATTTAAAAAAAAACCTGTAGATATATAGTTTACTTCACCAGAAATACTTTTATTTACAGCGAAGCTTTTTTTGTAAAATAACTTCAAAATTGTTAAAACCACAATTAACTCCTACCAACAGTGGGTCCCGATGAAGTTTGCATTAAAGGAATATTTGAGGAGTTATGAAAACGCCTTTAAGCGTTTTCTCAAGGACAACTGTGAATGAATACACATTCACATAAGAATGAGCTAAACATAGTTTTGTTGTTTATAACCTAGGTTTATCGACCGTTAACTATAGTTTACAAACCGTAATCTATAGTAAACGATACGTTTACTGTAGTTTTCATATGTAAAATCATACTCAATAGTTAACGATTCTAAACTATAGTTTTACAAATGCTAAGTTTTTGTGCTTTAAATAAACAAGCACTAGTTTTCTGTCGTAAACTAATGTTTACAACCGATTAACATAGTTTATCACTATGGAACTCTGTTTAGCTCATTTTTGTTTGGCGTGCCATAAAGTTATTTTTATATATCACATGCTCTTGCCTTTTTCAACTGTGGCCCATTCCTACGAGTTCACCAAAAGTAAAGAGGGGATTTAGATGTCAGTAAAGGAAATAAAAAATATATAGTCCTTGTTTGATTCTGATTTCTTTAGTTTCATGACATCTAGATTTAATGAACATTTAATCAATGTATTTTTTTATATTTTAACATGTCAAAAACCAGACATCAGAAACCAGAAAACAATACTATTTCCTTAAAGTAGAGATTTTTTATGCCCCCTCCCCAATAAATACCAATAAGATTCTACTAAATATTTCACTTGGGTCACTGAGACATATATAAAAGTATTAAGCCCTCCCTAAGTGGGATGGGTGGGCTTTTTTTGTTTTGTTTTTTTTGTGTTTTTTTAATAGCTAGAGTTTTGAGGCAAGATAATTCTCGCAGTAATAGAATCCATGATCAATTATGCCCAAAAATCCACAGAGAATTTGTAGCTATTGATATAGATCAGTTTATAGATAAATTTTGCCAATAAATGCATTACTATTAGTACATGTGTATGAGACAAATATTGTTGGTATAATACACACTTCCTGTATTTTGATGTCCGGGAAAACGGAAACGTACCTCGAGTTACTCAACTGAGCAGCTGTTCTAATTATAAATGTACACCTCTCTGTCAAATGCGATATTTGAATTTTTAAAAGTGTCGTAAATCTCCATTCTCTATGTAAAGAGGGTGTTTTTTTTACCTAAGCAGTTCTTCTAAATTAATGGCCTTTTAAAATGAAAATCTGTAGAGAACGAAGAACAAATAATTTTTTTTTTTAAATATTGAAACCTCTGGATGCTATTGTCAACTTCCTTTTTTGGGGGAGGGGGTATTTATCGCATAATGCAGGTGTTCTGTAGTTCTGTTGAATTGGACCAAGAAAAATAACCTGGAGGTTTTTGAGATATGGCCCAAAAAATAATGTGTTCTTGACCATTACCCAAGCTGTAATATCAAGAACACTAAAATATCCTTACATTTTGGAATAATAAATCAATTTCAATGAATCTGAAAAACTACAACGGGTGATATCAAATGCGGCCCCAATTACATGAATTCTGGAATCTGTATCAATTTTGAGAATTTGTTTCAGTGCAAAGCCATAAAAAGATATATGCTATAAAAAAGAGCCAAGAAACCTTGTAAACCAGGACAAACGCCGCAATGTAAAGCCTTGCAGTAAAACATTATGTGAACTTCCTTTATTTTACAACGATTGACAAACAAGATCTACAACTTATATTAATATTTCTCATTGGCACGGACCTTATCGCGTGGGGTCATTGATGTGAGAGGAAGCCGGAGGGCCCGTAATAGTAGATACTTGCAATATAAACACGTAGTACTACAGTCTTCAAATAAAACAAAATATAACAATGAATTCTCATACCTACAAAAGAGATAATTTTATTGCTTGAAATTGTTCTTTTCATGTAATCAGTTATGAAATATACAAAAATAATAGTCTAATATCTAAAGTATTTACAAATTTACATGTGCCCTTTCTTCCCAAATTTAACATTGAAAAAAAATTGCAAAAATTTATTACATCTTGAATCAAACAATAAAAAGGACTAGTGCAGTGAATAAGATGAATTATCTACAATTTACAATAACATCAATGGATTTTTTAGCTGCTTCAAGATGCTGTAAACCTTACAGAAGTCATACAGACTCACACTATATATATATATATATACATCCATCAAAATAGTACAGAATTTTTCAAGGTGGTATGGGGCACCTGCCAATATTAACATGGATGATAAAAAATTATAATCGAAATACTTTAACCTTTTTCAAATTTTCAAATTTTACAATATTTGACCAAAACATAAGTAGAAAAAGTAGAAATTGTAAAATCCCTAATGGAATTCGAAACTCATGACACAGATTAGTAATCCATGCTTTCATCCATTGCGCTATGCTGATAGATAACAATTTTGGTGTAGAAAACATTTATAAAATCATACTTTATTTTATTGTTTATTTTGATGGAAGTATGTCACAATGTGGAGGTGTCCCATACCAGCTTAAGAAATGTCAGTGATAGAAAAACCCTCCATATTGCATGACTGTCCAATCCCTGTCATTTGTGATACGCTGACCGCAGTACATAATATAACTGGTTCCTAGGACTTGTCCCAGCCATATCTCTGGACCATCCTCTGAAATGCTGCTCGGGCTTCAGACTGGGTGTATGCTGTGTGTGCATTATTCAGGTCCAGCTGAGCGTTGGGGTCACTAAGAATCTCACATCTGATCTGTAAAAGTCACATGACCTAATAGGTACAGAAGACGTAAATACTATCAACGTGTAAATTTCAATTGTTTCAAACAAATATACAATATGCAAAGAAAAATGTTTTCTGATACTAGTAAATATTTGTTTTCTACACTACGTTTTACACAGTTTGTATGTGTTAATTTAGTTACAAAGTTACCCAAAGGTCACGATTTTGGTCAAATTTTATTTTTCTGTTTTTATTATTTACAATGCTTCATGAATGCATCTCTAATGATCAAATGGGTGCCCGTTGATGAGTTTTAAGCAAGATACAGGGCTCACAATTCTTCGTCATGCAAACAAGGCTCGTGCCCTGTTTTTGTTTACATAGGTTCAATATACCAGTAAAAAATCTTTTTTAAGATGATTTGTATGTATTCTTATTCATTTTAAGCATAAATACAAAGTTCCTAACGATTAACACATTTATTTTAGGTCTAAAACTGGAATTTTCACTTCAACATTCAAAATGTAAACAAAAGCTTTGTTTACATGGCGAGGAATTATAAGCTCTGTAACTCGCTTATATCTCAACAAATGACACTCAAATTTTGGTTACCTGTTAAAAATGCCTTACTAAAGCATTATAAACATTAAAATCGAAAAATTAATTTTTGACCAAAATCATGACCATGCCCCTTTAAACTACTAATGAAAGACAATTTACCTGTAAGAAATTTAAATCGTGGAGTTGTAACCCTCACAAATGGTGGAGACATTGGATAATCTGATGGAAACATCATCTCTAAGTTAATGCAGGGCTGTAACAGACAGACAACATATCTATTAAAACGTAGTTAAGTTCTAAGTAATAATAGAAAACAGGGCTGTAATAGACCATCATCAGTTAATACAGGGCTGTAATAGACCATCATTAGTTAATGCAGGGCTGTAACAGACAGATAACATATCTACTTGTAGGTAAGTACCCAGTCATAACAGAGAACAGGGCTGTAATAGACCATCATTAGTTAATACAGGGCTGAAATACACCATCATAAGATAATACAGGGCTGTAACAGACAGAAAACATATCTACATATAGCTAAGTACTCGGTAATAACAGAGAAAAAGGCTGTAATAGACCATCATCAGTAAATACAGGGCTGTAATAGACCATCATTAGTTAATGCAGGGCTGTAACAGACAGATAACATATCTACTTGTAGGTAAGTACCCAGTCATAACAGAGAACAGGGCTGTAATAGACCATCATTAGTTAATACAGGGCTGTAATACACCATCATTAGATAATACAGGGCAGTAACAGACAGAAAACATATCTACATATAGCTAAGTACTCGGTAATAACAGAGAACAAGAGGCCCATGGGCCACATCGCTCACCTGAGGAACAATAGGTATGATAAAGTCAGCTTAATGGAGTCATAATACAAACAATCTGGACAATGTACAATAATACATGTAGATCCTGTATTAATAAAATCACTTGCATAAAAACTTGACTTGTCATATTTCATCATTATATACAAATATTATGAAAATAATATTCTATCCTCGTCGGTATTTATATGCCAATTTTGTGAAATTTTTGTAATGTTATAACTACTTTGTTGTATTCAGTTGATCAGGAGTTCACAATACACACGGTTTTATCAATAGACCATAGTAAAAAAAAAAAGCCATACATAAAATACATAAAGCTTATCATGTTTGTAAATCTCAAAGGCTGTTATTTACTTAGTTGTATGACAGTATCTATAATCTTTTTTGCAAGTAAACCTGATTAACAGATTTGATAAATAATGTAATCATTGATTTGAAGTATATGCAATTGCATGTTAGTAAAATTGTACTGTTTGTTCAATTCTAATAACCATTTTATGTATAGGAGGAAAGACAGAAGAGTCAACTCTTCAGACAGAATTTGTAGCTGTCACTTTAAAGACGGCAAGAAGGAAAATGGTCCTACATTGTTTCCTTGGAACCAGGGCACTTATTTTGACTTTCCAAATCCAAATAAAATTTCACGGTAACTAATGTATTTATGTGAAATATGGAACATTTCCACAGTGTTCACTGTTCAGTATACTGCTAAATGTTTGAAGAGTTTAACAAAAACAGTTACTCTTTTGATATTCACCAATCAATGGCCCTTGGGGGTCATATGCATTAAAACAATATGATTATAACAAATAATGGATGAAATATATAAATATTTTACTGTTAATTAAGCATAGTAAGTTACAATGGGAGCTGGTACATTTGATATTACACATACCAAGTTGCCATACATATATGCAAGGGTGTACATTTATTTAAATGCTGTTTGTCAAAATGTGAAAATGTATTCTTCAATATTTTTTATGTAATGTGCATTCAAAACTGATAGAAAAAATACTAAATGACAAAACTATTGTGTAGAGAAGAAGATATTGTTTTTAAGAAATTGTTAACTGTTAAAGTTTAATCCTATTTTTATGTATTCTAGACAGTGCAGGCAAGCTGAGATTGGTGAATCTGCAGAACCCGAGACAAATGAAAGTATACTTACAGACACAGAGCCTGTGGTTGAAAATGAGGTTGCTGATGAGGAGCATAATTACATGCAGTCTTATTCATCCCTAGTATTAGAAATCAAGGTGATAAAAATCAAATGTATCAGAAGGAATTTTTTTCTTCGTGTATCTAACAATATAAATTTATATTATGACTTATTAGGTTTGTTACTGACTGTTTAAAGAAATTTGTTGGGTCGATAAAGTCCATAGAAGGCGAGGCGAAGCCTAGCCTTCTATGGATTTTACCGACCCCACAAATTTCTTTAAACAGTCAGTATCAAACCTAATAAGTGTTTTGTTTTGTCGAGGACCTAAAGTTTGATATGTAAACAAACGTTTGTGTAAAAAATCAGTTCAAATAACGGTACGTCAGCCATGTTGCCCTATAAATTTTGACGCTTGCCTTTTAAAGAAATTTGTAAGGCAGCCACGTGACGCGTTTCATCCAATGACGTCGCGACATTCTAGTCCGAGGCAAAACAATAATTAATATTGATTGATGTTGGATTGGCACATGTACATCCATTCCAAATTCTTTAGAAGCAGATTGGATTTTAAATTCAGTGCTAGCAAAATAATGAATGGTACATTGTATAACAAATTTTTTTAAAAAATGAAGCATGTAGTCATCATTTTATTCATCAATTATGGTTTGTATTGTTGGAACTGGAGAAGCAGATAGCATATTTGCAGACAGAAATAGCAACTCTACAGTCACAGAAGCACCCTTTAACAGTTGCAAATGTCATCGACAATGAGCAGAAGGTATTAGACATCAAATAAATTACATATTTTTAAAGACAATATTTATATTACTTGATTTACTTTGGATGACCTATTGCAATTGGAATATGTCAATCATTGGTCAAGCCAAATTCAACCTTTTTTTTTTTGCTAAATTAAAACTGAATGTCTAATCCGAAGGAAATGACTGATTTGATAATAAAATTCTTGCGAATTTAAAATTTCTTTGATCATGTTTGTACCAAAATACATTAAAGATTTTAAATCTACAGTTAAATTTACTCTCTACAAGAACATTTAACAGCTTCAATTATCAAGTTGACCTATTATAAATTTGTAGATGTTGATGTACACCTCATTGAAACCGCAGATGTTTAGGATCATCGACTCAACCTTACAGCGATTTCCTTTGGTATACGTGGATGGTTGGACTCCAAGTGCATTTTCAAGGACGGACCAACTTTTCATGACATTAATGAAACTTAAGCTGAACTGTCCCTTCCTTGACCTTGCAGAACGCTTTTGTACCAGCAAAGCAACCATTCATAATATCATCATTACCCATGTCTTTGCTCTGCATGAAGTTTTTTTTGAAGGTATGATGGAAAATAACATTCCTTCGCTCCTTAAGTGCAAGGCTTCAATGCCAGCAAGTTTTGGAGATTTTAACTGTTGTCGCCTTGTGATTGACGCCACTGAGGTTACACAGGATGTTCCCGGTCAGGACATGACAGCCCAGTCACAGACCTACAGTTCCTACAAAAATAGACATACTGTGAAGTCTGTTACTGGTGTTGCTCCTAATGGAGCCGTTGTGTACGTAAGCAAACTATATCCTGGCAGCACCTCAGATGTTGCTATAGTAAAGCATAGCAACATGCTTGCCAAGTTATCCCCAGGAGACATGATTTTGGCAGACAAAGGGTTTACGATCCATTCTATTCTCCCTCAGTGTATTCATCTGAACATCCCTCCCTTCCTTAAAGATAAAGGCCAGTACACCCCAGCAGAAGTCCAAGTCTGCAGGAAGATAGCGCGGTCAAGAATCCATGTTGAGAGAGTGAATGAGCGGATAAAAAACTTTGAAATTCTGTCACACATTCCTCAGCAATTCCGCCACATTAGTACTAAGATTTTTCAAGTATGTGCTATGCTTGTAAACTTTCAAAATCCCATGATTGCAGAAATTGCAAATAATTACAGTTTTGATCAGTGAATTTATATGTTATTAAATGTTTATAAATACCCCCAGCAATCTTAATGAATTTTCTTTATTTAACAAGTCTGATTCAAACCATAATAGATTGGGGTTTTTTTTTTTTACATTTTTTGTCATCTAATTTTAAAATTTATTAAATTAAGAAATGTAACAGCAACATTTTTTTCTCTTTGTCATTTGTTGATTTAACTTTACAATACAAACCTTTGCTTTTTTATCTTCTAAGATAAATAACACTATCATTGAAAAAAACCCACACTGATTGGGTCAAGTCAGGAGTACCAGGTCTGTTTATTTTAAGAAAAAAGTTGGCTGAACTGATACAAGCTTATTTATCAGTTTTAAGGTAGGAACTCAGATATTGTGACAGTCATTTTTGAATAACAGAGATCAAATGAGCAAAATAGAAGTTGGTAAGTTTCTCAATGTTCTGGCCCCACAAGCCGTCCTGGAGAACCCTAACAATGGCAATGTCTCGAGTTGTCCACACAACAAAATCACAGGCTGATTTGTTTAGGATGTATAGCTGCCCCTGTACTTGGTCGTAGTAGATATGATTTTCTTTAAGCTTGTACACCTGTCTGCCATCATGAACCTGGTACTCTAGCAATTCAAAAAATATATATCTTATTATCAAAATTTCAACATTTTTACATTTTTTTTTTTTTTTTAAATGAAATCAAATGCAGGTAATATAAAAATACAAATACCTAAACAAAACTCTTTGATTAAGTTAATGGCTTCAGGGATTGTCATATTTCTAGCAGTGAAGGGGCACTTCACTTCCAAAATTTCAGGCCTCACTTGCATTGCCTCTAGCACATCAGTCATCTCTGCTGCTTGGTGGTTATAGTTGTGGGTTGCTGCCCGCCGAATGAGGCCATCAGGACTTGCGCCTAAAACACCATTCTCATGCAACCATACACCTCAGTGTAAAAAAGTTAAACACAGTGCTTTATTTTATTTAAAGTACATGTATACCAACAGCTAGTGTATTTAGTGATTTATGCAGTACTTGTATAAAAATTACCGCAAGATAAATCATCAAATAAAAATGATGCTGGTGTAGCATATTACCTGTGTCTTCAACAACTGCATCTCCATAAGAGCAATACTTTGCTTTGGCAACTGACTCATTGCTAACTCCCCATACAATAGCATCTTTTGTAGATAGGTCATACGAGGCAAGAATTTGTTTAAACAATGAGGGTGGGAACCTGAAAGAATGATTCATTACATGTACAAAATTTACTAATGTAAAAAGTCATATGTATTACATACACATCAATACACAGGATGATCAACATTAAACATTTGAGTATGCTGAGAGAAAAAAATATTTAATACATAATTTTTAACCTGTTTCGTCTGATGGCAGCTAGCACTTTTCCAAAGTTGGATGCAGTCAAACGGTTTTTTCTAACCAATGCCCAGAGGTGGTTATTCCTCTGTCCTGCGGTCATCTGTGCAACCTAAAATTGATCATAATTTTATGAACTTTTCCACTTAATAAGATATTAATATACACATTATATATGTATTAATTTTGATCAAATCAACTTCGAAACCTCACGTTATGTCATAAACAAAGTAAAATCAACCTGCTCTATTTTCTCTTTGGAGATTGCAAGATTCGTCTTCAGCCACTTTATCTTGTCCGTAGCTCCTGTGTAGCCTTCCCCAAGCAGCAAATCTTCTACAGTTGGAACATCCAGTGTTGGAGATGGAGGCTCTTTAGATACAATCCATAGCATAGCTAAAATGTGTAAAATCAAATAAATTATAATAATTAGATACAACATTACTTCACTTTACTATGCTAGAAAAGATATTTCCAAAACATGCCAGATGTACATGTACGTTACTACAAGTAGTATGTTTTTCATATATCTAATTTTGTTTCTATAAATGTATTAGTGCATGAAAATCTGAAAAAGATTAAGAAAACTAACTTCAGAACAAAGAAACTTTCAGGTAAAACGTTTTTTTTTTCTTAAAATAACAACAATAAGAAAATGCTAATATTTGAATATGTACCCAAAGCTGCACTAAAAGCCAATATTTTCATGAGTTTTAAGCAGCACATAAAAATTCCTCGTAACACTAATGTCACAGTCTTGGAGCTGAAAATCCTGCACTGCATGCGTCAGGCACAAATATTCAAATATTTTACCAACACAAACATTAATAAAATTTGAAGAAAATCACTCAAAATTTTAAAAAACCTCAATTTTTAGCATAACATTTAACCTGAAAATTGACCAAGAGCATTAAGCTTATTGCACAGGAAAGCTACATCTGTCTCATCTACAGGTCTTGTTGTTGCCCTAACAGAATAAGATTAGTTAGAATAACATATCTCCTGAACACAAAGTTTAATCTAGGATAAGATAAGAAAAAATAATTTTTATGACTAGTTATTATCTGTAATAAAGATATTATTTACGGCTGGACATTTGAGGATACAATAACCAGATTTATCAATGGCTACATGTACTGTACACAGTATATATGTACATTGTACTGTACACAGTATACATGTACATTGTACATGTATTATGATATACAACTGCATGTAATGCCATGTGAAACAAATTTTGTGAAAACTAATAATTCCTGCTAATTCATTTATTTTAAATTTAACATGACTTGATACATACCTGTAATTGACTATATTTGGTGGGGGTGGAAATAGTTCTTCCATTGTAGTGGTCTGTTTTGGTGGAGCTCGCTTTGGATGCTGAATCCAAGAAGCTCTCACGTCTGTTTTGCTAACATTCTTATATCTAAGTAAAATACAATAAAGATTATTACATATATTATTCAACTGAAAAGATGAACTAGACAATATGTGCATATAGGCTATATTTTCTTTAATTAAAAACACTATACCCATATAAAAGAATAGACGCCTTGTGGTGGCACTTGTCTTGGCCGTTCACACAGTCACATATACCGTCAACAACTGTGTTATTTTCTCCCAGCGTGATCTACATTGATTAATTAAATACTTTCAGACAAAATCTTACTACAATATTACTACTGATTTTATTAGAGTGGGAATGATTCAGAAAGTCGTGAACTTACATTGACATGGTAACTCCGATCTCTCATACTCGCCTGGACTCTTCCCTGGACGTGATTTAGTTCGGGGTCAAAACAAAACTTCAAAACATGATCTGCTTTGACCGCCAGCTCTGATTTTTGTTGAAGTTTTTTTGTGCCGGACACATAGTTCAGCCAATGTAGAATTGAAAACGCCATTTACAAAACCACGTGTATTTGTTTATCTCCAACGGCTGAATTCTCGTTAAATCTCGTGTTATGACGCGTTTCCGCTTTCCTGCCCTATACAGTAATACAAAAAGATTCTAATAAAAAAATAGCTGCCTGCTACAATTTTATAGTCATATCACATGTTGAGTATTGCAGTTCTCAAAAAGATCCTTTACAATTGTTTATATATGGGGTATTTAGCTACATCAAATTCTGAACCTTCTTGTGAGGCCGAAGAATTGTCCTGGAGCCAAAGTTTTAACAATTATAAAGAATCATCTTGCTGATTAGTTTCTGAGAAGAAGATTTTTAAAGATTTACTTTATATATTCCTATGTAAAACTTAAACTTTAACACCCCCCCCCTCCCATGTGGCCTCACCCTACCACCAGGGATCATGATTTTCACAACTTTGAATCTACACTACCTGAGGATACTTCCACACAAGTTTCAGCTCTCCTGGCTGATTAATTTCTGAGAAGAAGATTTTAAAAGATTTACTCTTTATATTCCAATGTAAAACTTCGACCCCCCATTGTGCCCCACCCTACCCCCAGGGATCATGATTTTCACAACTTTGAATCTACACTGCCTGAGGATGCTTCCACAAAAGTTTTACCTTTCTTGGCTGATTAGTTTCTGAGAAAAAGATTTTTAAAGATTTACTCTATTTATTTCTATGTAAAATTTTAACACCCCCCCCCAAATGTGGCCTCACCCTACCACCAGGGATCATGATTTCCACAACTTTGAATCTACACTACCTGAGGATGCTTCCACACAAGTTTCAGCTTTCCTGGCTGATTAGTTTCTGAGAAGAATATTTTTAAAGATTTACTCTATATATTCCTATGTAAAACTTCGACCCCCCATTGTGCCCCACCCTACCCCCAGGGATCATGATTTTCACAACTTTGAATCTACACTACCTGAGGATGCCTCCACACAAGTTTCAGCTTTCCTGGCTGTTTAGTTTCTGAGAAGAAGATTTTTAAAGATTTACTCTATATATTCCTATGTAAAACTTCGACCCCCATTGTGGCCCCACCCTACCCCGGGGGTCATGAATTTCACAACTTTGAATCTACACTACCTGAGGATGCTTCCACACAAGTTTCAGCTTTCCTGGCTTTCTGGTTCTTGAGAAGAAGATTTTTGAAAATTTCTCGAAATTTTTCATTAATTTCTAATTATCTCCCCTTGAAAACGGGTGTGGCCCTTAATTTTCACAACTTTGAATCCCCTTTGCCTAAGGATGATTTGTGCCAAGTTTGGTTGAAATTGGCCTAGTAGTTCTTGAGAAGATATTGAAAATGTGAAAAGTTTACGGACAGACGGACGGACGGACAGACGGACGACAGACAAAATGTGATCAGAATAGCTTACTTGAGCTTTCAGCTCAGGTGAGCTAAAAAGGCTATAATAGACCATCATTAGTTAATACAGGGCTGTAACAGACAGACAACATATCTTCTTGTAGGTAAGTACCCAGTCATAACAGAGAAAAAGGCTGTAATAGACCATCATAAGTTAATACAGGGCTGTAATAAACCATCATTAGATAATACAGGGCTGTAACAGACAGAAAACATATCTACATATAGCTAAGTACTCGGTAATAACAGAGAAAAAGGCTGTAATAGACCATCATCAGTAAATATAGGGCTTTTATAGACCATCATTAGTTAATACAGAGCTGTAACAGACAGACAACATATCTACATTTCCGTCTTTTCATTCAAATAAAGCGATAAAACCATTTGATTATATAAATACTTTTCATGACTTCCATAAGATTGGGCACACCAATCTCCTTCCTACCCATAAGCGAATGAATGCTTTTATATCCCTCAAGCACCCACTTGTTCATGTTACAATATAAAAGGAAGGAAGAAAGTAATGGAATATTTACCAGCTTGTCGAAAGTCAGTCAAATAGTCATATTTTTCACATCGTTGCTAGGAAAATTAAAATTTATCATAATTCGTGAGGCTGATTAGTTATATCACATCTGCAAGATTGAATCAAGCAATGCCAAAATGTGTGTTCCTGCCTTTCTTTGCGAGTAAGGAATCATATTTAAAGTGCATTCAGGTTTTTAAAATGATACCAATTATCCATTTTCAATACAGTGTGTTATTTTCACCCCCTGTTATTTTTTTCGTTCTACACTTTATTTTACAAACAAACGGTTTCACTCCATTAATTTGTAAAATTGGAGATTGCCTAGTCTTAAATTCGCCCACAGACAACGAGAGTGAAAGGGGTGAACATAAAATGGAGGGGTATACTTCCCTGAAAACAGTATATTTTTATATGCATAGCTAAGCTTTTTCAAGTATGGCGATTTCGATTAATTTTGTTATATGTTAGGTAAAATTGACACAGTTGAGTAATAAATAGAGACTTTACGAAATGGTTAAACTTGATATTGCATAAAAATACATTTTTTGTACTCGTGACTTGAACACACTGTTAAATAAAATTAATAAAGGGACTGGATTTTCAGTAAACTCAGTTTCTGTTTATCTAAACACTTTGAATTATATAAAAAATGTTGTGTTATGATAGGCAAACAATTATGTTCCTGAAGACATTATTTATGGGCCTTTCAATATTTTGATACCTCTCTATGATTGCTTTTCATCTGGGTGTTTTTTATATGACAAACACTTTACATTGACTTTTTAAGTTCGGTTTGCTCAAGCACGAACAACCAGGCCACGATAAATATTTGACGAATTTAAGTCACTATTTAGTTGATACGACTATAAATGGCGTTGTGTTGTCCAACCTTAATTAGGCTGCACCTATACAACAAACATTTGTAACTCTTGTAATATCTTTGAAAAACTCGTGTTTGTAAAAAAAAAAAACAAGCTTGTTTGATTCCTGAATCCAAGTGTATGGATGTTTTTGTGGTGACCGAAACACCTGGCAGTGACCAGGCACGAATTCAGTCCCATAGCACTTCCGCATGTAACAAAGATTTGTTTCCCATGGGAACAAAATTTTAAATGTCTCTTTTATGAAGTATAACACCATACACATTTATTTAGTGTTGTTATAGAGAATGTCAAGTTATAAAGCCGTTAAATTTTATCCAATCGGGGGAAAAAACTACATATTTACCTACATGATAGAAAAACACTATTTTGATAGGAATTGTTGCTTCTTAATTCAATGTAAAACTTCATCACTTTAAAAATGGAATCTTTATAATCCTAAAACAAGAGGCCAATTGGCCTTAACGGTCCCCTGAGTACCATAGCCCATAACAAAAGTTGTCGATGAGTCTCATATATGCATTTAATTAAGTTTCATTCTGGAGTAGAAAACATTTAAATATTGTATGACGACCACCTTCTTGCCTGGAATCTTTCAAAAAGGACTATGAAACCTGTAATTTTAGCAAAGAACATAAAGATCATATTATAGTGTATGACCTGATATTGAAAAGTTGCAAGATTCTGATAGAAAAAAAATTACCCATACTTGTTAATATCAAGATAGGTTTTATGTGTATATGTTTTCATAGATTAACTAACACAAGGTGGCTAATATACTAGTAGATACTTTACCATCAACGAGTCTACTTGTCTATTTAAAAGACTTAAAAACTGTTTTTGTTTCAAATGATAAATATAATAATGCATAACTCTTTTGATCATACAATTTCTTAATTACATTATATTCAACGATTTATTACTTAAAGCTGACATGAATTCATAAATACGCATTATTTCCCTTTTATCTCCGACTACCGCCATATTAGTTGTCGATTTCCATTGTTCTGCTCATCGCTACACACCCCCTATATAATGCCGAGAGCACTATTCATGCTTCACCGCATTCAGGTATTTCATTCACCCGAACACGTTACCTTGGGCGAAAAGACGTGTAGAAATACGTCTGGAACAAAAATGATATGACAACCACTTCACTGGCAAGGCATATCCAATGAATGACGAAACAAGCAGACTGAAATCCAGCCACAGATACTTCAAAAGTCCTCGATAAGTGTAGATCGTTTTCCTGTGTATAATATAACATCGCACATGCGCAAACTACACACTGTGGCAGATCGAGCAATGTCAATGATCGCATGGATTTTTAGAAACGGAGCGTGTTTGTAGGAACGAATGGAAACGATGTTACGTTGTTACTTTCTTGGATTGACTATCATTAAGCTACAGTGTTGGATGTACTGCCGCTGGGGTTTTAAAAATGATGCAGACGTTATGCATTCTGTATGAACGACACACGTGTTCGATGTGCATGCGAAGTAAGGCAGCACTCTATGTGCAAAATATTACGGATACCTTGGAAAATCTTTCAAAGAATAAATATATTTTGTATTTTATTGATTGTTGATTCCTTTATTATTTATTACAAACATTTTACTACATTGTGTAGTTCATGCATTCAGAAGTCCGTGCAACCTGAATGCCTCGATCAAAAAGCAACCGACCGTAACTTTATCAACCGGTATATATACCCCAGTGACAGTAGAAGAGCGATCAAAACTAATATGGCGACCAAATGCTTTTATGAATTCATGTCAGCTTTAATATGAACAAGCAAAGGAAGATAACTCCATTATGAAAAAGCAAGAAAAAATAACTCTATTAACTCTTTCCATATGCTTTCGAAATATCTTAACTTTGATAGACAGCTTCATTCTTTCTCTTTTCAAAATATGTTAATTGAATTTCCTGAGCAGAATAAAATAATAAGACAAATATATACCCTCCCCCCCCACCCCTCCCAGCCACATTTCCCTTGCCTTAATGTAGGCGACATGAAATATTATAAAAGATGACAGCTTCATGTTTTTTCTAAATGTGCAGTCAGTTTTTATTCCGTGTTTGTGGACGTTTTTTGAACATTTTATATATATTAACACTGGCCACACCTTGCGTTAAGAACCCCTACCCTATACACTATATTAGTGTTTTGGCCCCGCCCTAGATTCAAATCCCTACATTGGGAGACATGAAAATTAAAGATTTGAAAGATGGCTTTATTTTCTTTCTTTTATGCGGTCAGTTTTTATTCAGTTTCAGCAGAAGTAAAGAAGTTTTTTAAACATTAAATGCATCAACATTGTACGACTATTTTGGCCCCGCCCTAGAGTTAGAACCCCTACTTCGTGGGATATGAAATTAATGATCTTTGTAAAGGGCTTCCTGGTCAATAAAATTATGAATTCAGTTTTCCTTCGAGGTGTGTGGGAGTAGAGAAGATAATTTTAAACATTATATAAACACTGTATACGTCCATTTTGGACCCGACCTTGACTCAAAAGTCATACTCCAGGGGACATGAAATTTACAATTTCAAAGGACTTTCTGGTTTACATAATTATGAAGTCAGGTTTTCTCACGGATGTGTGAGAGTAGAGAATAAGATTTTAAACACTATATGCATTAACACCATATGACCATATTGTCCCCCTCCCCCCATGGCCAGAACCCCTGACCCAGGGGCCATGAATTTCACAATTTCGGTATAGAAATTCATGGAAATCATAACCATGCATTAAGTTTCTTCCCCACATAAGTGGGAGTCAAAAAAGAAGATTTTCTATGATTAAATATATATTTTCACTACATGGCTGTATTGGCCCCACCCTAGGACCTGAAACCCTGTCCCAGTAGTCATGAATTTCACAATTTAGGTAGAAGTCTTCATGGACATCATAACCATGCATTTAGATTTTAACAAATATGTTTGGCAGTAGAGAAAAAGATTTTCTAAGATTTAAAACATTTTATCATATACCCGCTTTGGGAATTCCCAAATGCAATAGGTTAATAGAGCCTTACACTTTCACCAAAAGTCATAACCAGGAGCCACGCATTAAAAGATTTCAGCTGATGCAAATTTAATGGAGAGGACCTTGTCTGACAAATGTTTGTCCACCATAACTGAAGCAATTTATAACAAGTCACTATATGACAAATAGAGCCCTGTCTAACATCAGAACCCTCTGATTCTTAGGTCGTGAATTTAGAAAAGGCTACTTTGTTCATCAAAACAATATATTGTCATGATCGTTATAATGACAACCTCAACATTTCCAATAACTGTCAGCATAACGTTTCTCACAACAAGATATACCTGTCCTCACACTTTCTACGGCTTACAGCGTCCCTACTACTTCTCCATATATTTGCGCAGGTTTGAAATGAATATATAGGACGTCGGCGTTCGAAAACTCGAGTAATGCTTTTAAGTTAAAAAGCTCAACCAAACAAACATTCCATATGCTCTCTCATGGACGTTTACGAATTTGATGACGATGCTCTTTCATAACAGATTTTTAGGCTACCTGTTGCAATTGGTCTTCGTCCGTCGTCGTCCGTCGTACATCGTCCATCGTCCGTCGTGCGTTAACAATTTTACATTTTTAACTTCTTCTTGAAAACTATATAGCATTTTAATGTCCAGTACCCATGTGCAAATATTTTCAAATGTGAAGTATCTCTATGATAAGAGGAATCTAAATTGTGAAGTTCATGGCTCTACCACCCCCGGGGCGCCTCAGGCGGGGCCAAATATGTAAAAAAAAAAAAGTAGCCAAATTTTCAAAAATCTTCTTCTCTACCCCCACAGATGTGAGGAAAAACTGATCACATGGTTATGATGTCCATGAAGTCCTCTACAGAAATTGTGAAATTCATGGCCCCTGAGTCAGGGGTTCAGGCTCTCGAGCGGGTATATGATAAAATGTTTTAAATCTTAGAAAATCTTTTTCTCTACTGCCAAACATATTTGTTAAAATCTAAATGCATGGTTATGATGTCCATGAAGACTTCTACCTAAATTGTGAAATTCATGACTACTGGGAATACTGGGAATTCTTATGCCGAGTGTCCCATTTTATGTTTTTCTTACAAAATCTGTATAGGCTTTGAATGACATTATGCATGCAAAAATATGTGGGTGAAATCTTTCCTTATTAGATATATAGGGAATTTGCTTCTGAATTCAAAATTTACAGTTTCCAAATATTAATTGTATGGGAAAAAATTTGGCGAGGCATACTATAAGAATATCCAATAATTTTATTACATAAGATTGAGAAACTATATTAACCCAGTCCCATCCCGAAAATTTGAATAAGTACATGTTTTTCTGCCATGCTCTGATCATTTAATAGTTTCTTTAACTAGGCATACCTGTCGCATTTGTGGAAGTGTTCAGAAAATAAGTAAAGGTAGACACATATCTACATATTTCTTTTCATCTTCAAAGCATTGGAAGTCTCTTGTGGTCAAATTCAAAATACAGTTGGGTAAACATTGAGCATGCAGTATTTCTGTTAAGACCCCTGAATTTCAATGGAAAGGGGGGGGGGGGCTAAAGATTGGTCAATTGGTCAATGGCATGTAGCAATCAAAAGGCATGTTGTATAAGATGTGCCATTTGCATTCTTAGCCACCATGCTTGTCAGGTATAGAGTCACATGGTTTCCACATCTTTACTTGCTAAATTATAATTATGTGAAATATTGTGTGAATTTTAGATCGAAATCAATTAGTTGCATAAGGCAAAAGTGGTGTTTTCTTTTTCGAGTATAAGGTGTAGTAATTTGATTTAAAAAGAAAATAACTAGAGCAACCATTAGTTGTTGTTATTTATAATTAAATTTACACGTAGCTAAATCAATACAAACGATGCCTATATTACAATACAAAATTAGCAGCTCCTTTCATTGGGAAACTGTCTTCAATATGTCAAAACCTAAGAGATGTGTCTTCAATTGTTGCAAATGCAAATATGAAAATCAATTATATATTGAGTATGTGTTTATTTTACCAGAACACTATACAGTAATGATGAATTATGTTTAATGCCTATGATAAGTATATTACACATAAAAAAAACTTTTAATAAACGAATTATAAATAAAGAGGGTATGACGAGTTCAATGTAGAAATCGTAAACTTGATGTTCTTTTGAATATGAGTTATTGTGTCCTGGGTCTCGTTTCCCAAAAGGATCTACGTCTAGGGATACGCTTAGACCGAACTAAATCAGGGACTAAACCTCCAAACCCGACTAAGTTGCATTCCACAAAAAGGCAAAAAATTATTCTGGACTAAATTAGGGTTCAAATCTACGCGTGCTCATAGGTAGGCGTATGTACATGAACATTTGTACACAAAATTTCCGAAAATGTGTTGGTTTTAAAGTTAAGTTTGCAGGCAAAGTTAATAGATAATATTAAATTAAATTGTATGTTACTATGTTTAAGTAAAAGAAACATTACAATATATTTGAATTTGTGTATAATTGAATATATATTATGAATATTTTTTCCTATTTCTAATTACATTTTTTAAAAAATTAATTTAATAAATAATGAAATAAAGGCTGAACTCCATTTAAACGTTGATGGCATACATTAGTACTCGTAAATGAAGATAAAATAAAGTATTAACCCGGTAACAGATATAAACTCAATGATTAAAGAAATGCTATTCTAAAATATACATCATTACAACATACCGAGTACATACATTGTACATCATATAAATGTTTATAGGTAGTGATTATTCGATTTTGAATTTAACAAAACAATTGCTACGGTGAGATTGTCAAATAAGCCTTTATCTATATTCACACTATGTACTAAATGTACATGGAACATGTTAAACGGAGACTGAGATTAATATAATGTGTCTGAACAAAATGTGATTCTTCATTTTAAAGCTGCTTGGTCCGATTTTTTTTGTAATTACAGTATCAAATCATTTTTCTTTTAAACCATTTATTTTAGAAAGTTATGGACTTTCTCCTATTTACATCAGCAGAATCGGTCTCCTTTCAAAGTTAGAAATATTCAAAGTAAATAAATATAATTCCCTTTTGTGCAAACGAAAAAGCAAACCAAAATGCATCATGGGGTGTTTAGAAAAGAGAACCGCTTGGTTTCGTCACCCGAATGATTGGGGTTATTAAACTCGAATGCTATGCATCGATTGTAAACAAAGCAAACTTCGGAAATATTAGCGAACAAAACATACATAGGGTTTTTTGTAATTTCCTTGAACATTACGACCTTTATTTATAGCGATGTCAAAGTCGTAACACAACCTACCCGTCTTGGCGTCAGGGTGAATTTTCATATGAGGCGAAATAACGCGATACCCTTTTATCAGGTCTAAGCAACCTCCGTTTTTGGAGGATAGCTCAATTTCAAGATGGCTGCTGATTTTTACCATATATGGAAAGTCACTTTGCATTGTGTGTGAAATTATCCTCCATTTTTGGAGGATAGCATGGGTATATTTCAAAGGCTTCATGCATATCTTTATGAGAAAATGCAAGCACCAGACTATATGGGAATTAAAGTTAAGGGTATAAACTAATGATTTTATGCGGCGATTTGAAATTCTATGTAAAGTATTTTCACAATATGCTTTGAAAGTGTGTACTTCCTGTGTTAAGTTTTACAAATGACATAGACTATTTACATGTTTCATTTAATAAAAATCACAAAATAGTGATGTTTATTACTCATTAAAACATTAATGAGTTCATTCACGTTTAGAGACACATAATAGATATCTTGATCTGCTATATTGTACATGTACAAAGTAAATGTTTGCATATACCTTAGGAACCTTGTAGCTCTTATTCTAATTAATTCACATGTTATTAAGTATCATTTAAATTTAATCCCTTCACACAAAAAGACATTGTTAAATTTTATTAATCAAAATGATACCATTTATAGATATCAATTATCCAGAATATTGAAAAAAAATGTGAGAGTCTTCACATAAGATATTTTTCTTTAAAATCAGCCCTGCAATTATTTAAACTTAAATATTATCAATAAATATACTTATTAATAGCTAAATAAGGTGATATTTTTATAAATAATAATTATATTTTATTCATAGTTAACTCCCTTTGTAAAAACAGAGTTAATTGCCCTTCATCTGAAAAGATCCACCAGGGGGCGCAAACATCTATCCTCCAAAAAACGGAGGATAAAATCTATCCTCCAAAAACGGAGGTTGCCTAGACCTGTTTATGTCGTTTGTGTTAACAAATTTTGTACATTGAAATCTGTTATAATTGACTGAGAAAACTACTGCAGTGTCTATTATTATACATATACCTAGCAAAACCATCGTTTTAAAATGTGCACAAAATTTAATATAAAATCGGACCAAACAGCTTGAAACAACGAGTACATGTTAATCATAAATTAAACAAAAATAAGAAATCCAAGGATAATGGAAACAAAAGTAACTATTTCCGCATAAATGAGATTATTTTCTTCCGGAATAATTTGATTCCGTTAGCATTTGTTGTCCATTCGACACTTTCGGCCTCTTTTAACAATGTTTTCAATGCTATAGTGAAATGTTTGGAATCTACGTCATTCAAAATAATGAGTAAAATTTTGTCTTTATTTCCGTCGGCTAATTGGTGGTTTGCTATTACAGTTTCAAACTGACACCACTGATCTTTCATGAAATTGTTCGAGAGAACTAATATAAGCTTACGACTAGATTCTATGTTGTCAAAAATATTATCCACATGAGAACCTATCGGTAGAAAGTTTCTTTCGTGAAGACACAACTTGTAGTTTTCTTTTTTCTCCAAAATGTCGACGAGCTCTGACATAATCCACTTCCGGTCATGCGTATCATAAGCAACAAAACCATCGTATTCTGTAGCTCTGTCTACAAGTCTCTGGTATCCCTTTTGTCTTCCATGAGTACAGTTATGTAAATAATACAATATGTCCCATCGGAATTTTCTGATAAGTACAAAAGCAAATAAGAAAATGAACACAAATGATCCTGTAATCAAGCCTATAACAATACCACGATTCAAAACATGGCATGTCATTTTAAGAGAATTCAGATGACCTCCTATGTGGCTAGTTTTCCATTCCTTTGGTGAATCACACTGGTTTTCTTCGTATTTGTTCACGTGTTTGATATTTTTGTTTGACCACTGAATGAACCATTCAAGATCACAGTCGCATGCAAATGGATTATATGAAACATCTATGGATAGATTTGGGTTGTTCCAGATGGTCTCTGTAAACGAGTCCTGTTTAATAGTTGTGAGATGGTTTTTCCGAAGAATTATTTCACCGAGTACAGAATTGTTTTGAAACAAATCCCCGTGAATGTGACGTATGAAATTTCCTTGCAGATTGATTGACTTGAGATTGGAAAGGTGCGAAGTGGGAGGAACAAAATTCAAGGAACAGTGACGCAACATTAGAATTTCCAAATTCTTCAATGGTAGTAACATGTTATAAAAATCATCCCTGTCAAAACTTAAAAAATCAAAATGCGACACATCTAAAGTTTTGAGCTTTGGACAATTGTTGAAAATAGTTTTATGTTTCAGCAACTGCTTTGTATCTCTTTTAGGCATGCTTATAAAAAGTTCAATCAAAAGTTTCGATCGAAAAGCATCTTCCTCAATCAACAAATCGTAAGTTAACATATTTTCCAGTCCTAATTTCTCCAGTTTTGATATGGTAGAAAAAGCGTTATTTTTTAGGATACTTATTGCATTGAAGGATAGATTAAGATATCTTAATTGTGGTAAATAATGGCCTTGGCGATAAAATTCTGACGAGTCCGATATATGATTAATTGCGAGCCACAAATACATCAGTTTCGGAACCAACGATTCATTGTTTGCATTACACATTTTTGGAAGCCCGGGAAGTTCGTTTAAAGTTAGATTAAGATGAGTAACTTTATCAAGTCCCGTCATGTTTAAGGCAAGTATCTTGTTATTACTCAGATCCAACGTATTTAAGTTGGTTAGATTTTGAAATGCTGCTCCATTAACCTGCACCAAATTCCAGTTTTGGAGTTGAAGAGAATTGAGAGAACTGTTTCCTTCAAAACTCTCGAACGCATCTTCAGGAAGTGTAGACGGTGCCTGTTTGACATCGGATATTTTAAGGGTTTCTATACGTGAACTGTTCAAATTCTCCAAAACCAAAAGTATGTTTCTGTAAGTGAGATTATTTCTGGAGAGGTCCAACTGTTTTATATATGGGAGGAAAACAAATGCTTCTGCTGAAATATTTTTAACTTGACAATTGCTCAGACTTAGGTTCTCTATTTTCAATGACTTAATTGGATCAAAGAAGAGAGTACCAATGTACCCGAAGTTGTTTCCAAACAAATTAAGATTTATTATTGTCTCTGGAAGTTGATTTGCAAGAATTTGCAGGGACTCCAGAGTCCTATTGGAACAATCAGCTGTTATATTTGTGCACAAGCAAGGTGTATAAGGACAAAAGTTCACGGATGACTTTTTCTTTTCGAAAATTGCTATGGTCAGCGCTAACATCCGTATCACAAGAATTTGTTTTAAAACCATGACCTGAAAGATGTATCTAGCATCAAAATGCCTGGCGTAAGAACGTCATATCTAAATAATCATTATCATATTCATTCATTGGATCAACTATTCCAATTGAAAATTCAAACATGCCAAAGAAAACATTATATAACTTCTTAAAAGTTATTTTCGATCCACATGAAGTCGAATGAAATTACTCAAGTGTAAAATTTTATCCAAACAAAATAAAATGGAACAAATAATAACTTCGTTGATGTTCAGGTTTTGGAAGATTAAGTAACAACAGTTGACTACTACATTATGATAATTCAATAAAAAGTTTTATCTAAAAAGCATGCTATATTACCATTCAGGTTTCATTTAAATTGGCTGTTTTGTAGTAACTTGATATTTCCGCAAATGACAACACTTTTTTTTCTCCTTTAAATAAAAATGTCCTACTAGTGTTGTGAATTGACAGTAAGGCAATAATTGGAGAACGCTATGATGTGTAAAATAAAATCAATAAAATGTTTTTTCCTCATTATTAAAGCTGAATGCAGTTTGTAAGAGGAACAATTTTTCATGATGTATTTTAAATTGAATCTTTATTTCCCGTGTAGCTGATCTCTCTGAAATTTTTTTAGACCGTTCAAAACGTATCGGTTTCAAGATTTCACCTGTTTGGATGTATGTACTAGTACATGAGAAAAACGCTTATTTCGGTATACAGGAACAGATCGCTTTAAAACTGTTTCTAAATGAATCATAATTGATTTCAATTGAGAGAGAGAGAGAGAGAGAGAGAGAGAGAGAGAGAATGTATAGTGGATGTAAATTTTTGTCAATGATCTTGGAACGGCGTGTTTGATGTAAAAGAATGAATAAGAGTATATCAAAAATCAAGTGAACTTAAATCTTCCGTAGTTCTTCTTGTTTGTTGAATCACTTTGTCTTTTTACCCATCTATTTTATATATTGTTCATCCTCGTTATATAAAATACAAATTATCATGATAAATTCAAGGAAAATAACTTACTTTCTTAACTTCCGAGAATTGTCACTTGCTAACTTTTCATCCTTGGACCACACAGTTACCGAGTGCGCTTAACATTTTACACAAGCACTTGTATCCCCATCACTTCTTTAGGAAGCTTTCATGTCACAAGAAGGAAGGGAGTTGATAAATTTAAAGGTTTTTCAACAACTCATTGAGTTCTACTTTGTTGCTAGGACCAACAAAAATCTGCTCAGGATAGTAAGGGCAACTATGCCAAGTATATTTTCAACATTTATATTTATAGGGATTTGTATTATATTTACCTAATGCAGATATGGGCGGGTTTCACTGATGTTTCGCTTTTTTTTCATAACAAATGGAAGATTTAAAAAAAACCTGTAGATATATATTTTACTTCACCAGAAATAATTTTATTTACAGCGAAGCTTTTTGTGAAAAGTAACTTCAAAATTGTTAAAACCACAATTAACTCCCACCAACAGTGGGTCCCGATGAATTTTGCATTAAAGGAATATTTGAGGCCTTTAGCGTTTTCTCGAGGGCAACTGTTAATGTAGACACATTCACATAAAAATGAGCTAAAGATAGTTTTGTTGTTTATAACCTAGGTTTATCGACCGTTAACTATAGTTTACGAACCGTAATCTATAGTGAACGATTCGTTTACTGTAGTTTTCATATGTAAAATCATACTCAATAGTTAACGATTCTAAACTATAGTTGACAAATGCTAAGTTTTTGTGCTTTAAATAAACAAGCACTAGTTTTCTGTCGTAAACTAATGTTTACAACCGATAAACATAGTTTATCACTATGAAACTCTGTTTAGCTAATTTTTGTAAATTTGGCGTGCCATAAATTTATTCTTATATATCACAGACTCTTGACTTTTTCAACTGTGACCCATTCCTACAAGTTCACCAAAAGTAAAGAGGGGATTTAGATGTCAGTAAAGGAAATAAAAAATATATAGTCCTTATTTGATTCTGAAGGCTTTAGTTTCCTGACATCTAGATTTAATGAACATTGAATCAATGTATTTTTTTAACATGTCAAAAACCAGACATCAGAAACCAGAAAACAATACTATTTCCTTAAAGTAGAGATTTTTTTATGCCCCCTCCCCAATAACTACCAATAAGATTCTACTAAATATTTCACTTGGGTCACTGAGACATATATAAAAGTATTAAGCCCTCCCTAGGTGGGATGGGTGGTTTTTTTGTTTTGTTTTTTTTTGGTTTGTTTTTTGGGGGGTTTTTTATAGCTAGAGTTTTTAGGCAAGATAATTCTCACAGTAATAGAATTCATGACCAATTATGCCCAAAAATCTACAGAGAATTCGTAGTTATTGATATAGATAAATTTTGCCAATAAATGCATTACTAAGTACATGTGTATGCGACAAATATTGCTGGTATAATACACTTCCTGTATTTTGATGTCCGGGAGAACGGAAACGCACCTCGAGTTACTCAACTGAGCAGCTGTTTTTCCAATTATAAATGTACATCTCTCTGTCAAATGTTAATATTTGAATTTTTAAAAATGTCGTAAATCTCCATTCTCTATGTAAAGAGGTTTTTTTTTTACCTAGACAGTTCTTCTAAATTAATGGCCTTTTAAAATGAAATTCTGTTGAGAACGATGAACAAATAAAAATTGTTTTTTTTTAATATTGAAACCTCTGGATGCATTTGAATTTATCGCATAATGCAGGTGTTCTGTAGTTCTGTTGGACTGGACCGAGAAAAATAACCTGGAGGTTTTTGAGATATGGCCCAAAAAATAATGTGTTCTTGACTAAGCTGTAATATCTAGAACACTAAAATATCCTTACATTTTGGAATAATAAATCAGTTTCAATGAATCTGAAAAACTAAAACTGGTGATATCAAATGCGGCCCCCATTACATGAATTCTGGAATCAATATCAATTTTGAGAATTTGTTTCAGTGCAAAGCCATACAAAGATATATGGAATAAAAAAGAGCCAAGAAACCTTGTAAACCATGGCAAACGCCGCAATGTAAAGCCTTGCAGTAAAACATTATGTGAACTTCGTTTATTTTACAATGATTGACAAACAAGTTCTACAACTTATATTAATATTTCTCATTGGCACGGACGTTATCGCGTGGGGTCATTGATGTGAGAGGAAGCCGGAGGGCCCGTAATAGTAGATACTTGCAATATAAACACGTAGTACTACAGTCTTCAAATAAAACAAAATATATCAATGAATTCTCATACATACAAAAGAGATAATTTTATTGCTTGAAATTGTTCTTTTCATGTAGTTAGTTATGAAATATACAAAAATAATAGTCTAATATCCAAAGTATTTACAAATTTACATGTGCCCTTTCTTCCCAAATTTAACATTGAAAAAAAAATTGCAAAAATTTATTACATCTTGAATCAAACAATACAAAGGGCTAGAGCAGTGAATAAGATGAATTATCTACAATTTACAATAACATCAATGGATTTTTTAGCTGCTTCAAGATGCTGTAAACCTTACAGAAGTCATACAGACTCACACTATATATATATATACATCCATCAAAATAGTACAGAATTTTTCAAGGTGGTATGGGGCACCTGCCAATATTAACATGGATGATAAAAAATTATAATCGAAATACTTTAACCTTTTTCAAATTTTCAAATTTTACAATATTTGACCAAAAAATAAATAGAAAAAGTAGAAATTGTAAAATCCCTAATGGGATTCGAACTCATGACATACAGATTAGTAGATCACGCTTTCATCCATTGCGCTATGCTGATAGATAACAAATTTGGTGTAGAAAACATTTATAAAATCATACTTTATTTTATTGTTTATTTTGATGGGAAGTATGTCACAATGTGGAGGTGTCCCATACCAGCTTAAGAAATGTCAGTGATAGAAAAACCCTCCATACTGCATGACTGTCCAATCCCTGTCTTTTGTGATACGTTGACTGCAGCACATAATATAACTGGTTCCTAGGACTTGTCCCAGCCATATCTCTGGACCATCCTTTGAAATGCTGCTCGGGCTTCAGACTGGGTGTATGCTGTGTTTGCATTGTTCAGGTCCAGCTGAGCGTTGGGGTCACTAAGAATCTCACATCTGATCTGTACTAAAATGTTCTGTACAAAAAAAAATGCACTGCCTGAGTTACTCCAAAAACAGCATATTCCAATGAAAATAGCAGAGAATTATAAATCCCTTTAATATTAATAAAAAGACAATTGCAATCTATAGACCTATAGTTGAATATTTAAACATGGAATTACTTCTATATCGTTTGTTGGCGTCCATCCAGATTTTGTCAGCATTTCCATACAGATGGAACCTCCAATAGTCACATGACCTAATAGGTACAGAAGACGTAAATACTATTAACCTGTAAATTTCAATTGTTTCAAACAAATATACAATATGCCAAGAAAAATGTTTTCTGATACTAGCATATATTTGTTTTCTACACTACGTTTTACACAGTTTTTATGTGTTAATTTAGTTACACAGTTACCCAATGTATGGAGATTAATAAAAAACTTAAACTACTAATGAAAGACAATTTACCTGTAAGAAATTTAAATCGTGGAGTTGTAACCCTCACAAATGGTGGAGACATCGGATAATCTGGTGGAAACATCATCTCTAAGTTAATGCAGGGCTGTAACAGACAGACAACATATCTATCAAACTGTAGTTTTAAAAGTTCTCGGTAATAACAGAAAACAGGGCTGTAATAGACCATCATTAGTTAATACAGGGCTGTAATAGACCATCATTAGTTAATACAGGGCTGTAATAGATCATCATTAGTTAATGCAGGGCTGTAACAGACAGATAACATATCTACTTGTAGGTAAGTACCCAGTCATAACAGAGAACAGGGCTGTAATAGACCATCATTAGTTAATACAGGGCTGTAATAGACCATCATTAGTTAATGCAGAGCTGTAACAGACAAACAACATATCTATTTGTAGGTAAGTACCCAGTCATAAAAGAGAACAGGGCTGTAATAGACCATCATTAGTTAATACAGGGCTGTAATAGACCATCATTAGTTAATAAGGGCTGTAACAGACAGCAAACACATCTACATATAGCTAAGTACTCGGTAATAACAGAGAAAAAGGCTGATATAGACCATCATCAGTAAATATAGGGCCGTAATTGACCATCATTAGTTAATACAGGGCTGTAACAGACAGACAACTTATCTACATGTAGGTAAGTATCCGGTCATAACAGAGAACAAGGCTTTAAATGACCATCATTAGTTAATACAGGGCTGTAATAGACCATCATTAGTTAATACAGGGCTGTTATAGACCATCATTAGTTAAAACAGGGCTGTAACAGACAGACAACATATCTACTTGTAGGTAAGTACCCAGTCATAACAGAGAACAGGGCTGTAATAGACTATCATTAGTTAATACAGGGCTGTAATAGACCATCATTAGTTAATGCAGGGCTGTAACAGACAGACAACATATCTACTTGTAGGTAAGTACCCAGTCATAACAGAGAACAGGGCTGTAATAGACTATCATTAGTTAATACAGGGCTGTAATAGACCATCATTAGTTAATGCAGGGCTGTAACAGACAGATAACATATCTATTTGTAGGTAAGTATCCGGTCATTGCAGAGAACAAGGCTGTAAAAGACCATCATTAGTTAATACAGGGCTGTAACAAGTAGAATAACATGTTCTCTTATAAAACAACATTTTCTAAGTAAAAAGTAATAGAAAGCTGTAACATATAGTATTACAACTGAATGTTATTATGTTCCACACTGTATCAGGCAGCACATGTAATTTCACTGTAGCCATAAATGAATCATGTAACGAAAGGCTGTAATGAACATTAAATCAGTGCTAGATTTTCACAGATCTTGCATCATCTTATTTAATCTTATAGGACAACAACAAACACCAATATACCTAAAGATTTCTCTAGTTTTAAAACGCTGTAACTGACTGTACAACATCCTAAAGTACAGCTGTAACTGACTGTACAACACCCTAAAGTACAGCTGTAACTGACTGTACAACATTCTAAAGTACAGGTGTAACTGACTGTACAACATTCTAAAGTACAGCTGTAACTGACTGTACAACATTCTAAAGTACAGGTGTAACTGACTGTACAACATCCTAAAGTACAGCTGTAACTGACTGTACAACATTCTAAAGTACAGGTGTAACTGACTGTACAACATCCTAAAGTACAGGTGTAACTGACTGTACAACATCCTAAAGTACAGGTGTAACTGACTGTACAACATCTTAAAGTACAGCTGTAACTGACTGTACAACATCCTAAAGTACATGTCTGTATTAGAGAGAAAAATTCTCTAGAGACAACATGCATACATGTATCTAGGTACAACATGTCAAGATCTGTACTAGAAAGAAACAACATACATGTATTTATATATTTATGATTATGCGTATCAGAAAGAACAACATTTCAAGATTCATACAAGGCTATGGCACAGTGCCTCATCTTAGTACAATAACAGCAAGAACAATGTATGTTGGTTGGTACAGGCCTCATACAGACAGATTTGTATCACCTTATTAATATGAAGCAAAAATACAAAATAATAGAGAACATTTCTGACACAAGCTATCAATGCTTAAAAAACACTCAGAAATTTTTTTTTCTGCCTGGTACTCTAATTATTTAAAAAGAAATGAGAGAGGAAGTTCTTTACTGTTAAACCACAATATCAACATAAATAAAGTTTAACATTAATTATGTGGAAAATTATATCCATTATTTATCATAACATGATAAATCCTAAATTTACCTCTGTGTTATGTCTCTTTGCAAATGTTTCAAGATCTTTTGAGAGTTTTGATTCTGGAATGTCTATAAGTTTTATATCCTGCAAGAAAAAAAAGTATTTTATAAATAATATTACACTTCTGCTATGTAGCAATGGTTCATATTCCCTGGTAATAAAGTTACTTCAATATTTCCCCAATATTATACAACTTCTTATATATCTACTAAAGTCATTAATGGTGGAAATAATTATGGTCTCATAACATACCCAGAGAAATAAATTATCATTTCTAGGTCCTCCATCTAATCCAAACTTTTTCCCATCTTTTCTGAATGCTTTCAAATCTGCAATAAGTCACACCAAATTGTAACATTATTGGTTATATATTTAGAATTAATGGACATATCTTGCATGTTATAAAAGTATACATGTATAGTATGGTTATTAAAACACTAAATCTTTTGTGTTGAAGGTATGTGTTCATCATACAGAACATATATTAAAATGAGTACATTCGTACTTGTATTTTAATTCTTTTGTTAACTGATGCTACTGTAGTGTGTATATACATATATGAAGAATCTCTAATTACGTCTGCAATATTTTATGCTGCTTTATTGATGTCTGTAGTAAAGAGATTTGTTAAAAAAAATAAAATGTCCACAGGACCTATGCCTTGAACTTCCAAAAAACATATCCAATTAACAAAAATTCTAACACAAGTGAATTAATAAGGAATCAAATGTGATTATTTGATTGAAAAAAAAAAACATCAGTGGCTAGGGTTATCAGGTTATTTATCTTTTATAAGGTTTGAATTTGATTGTCTTGATAAAGAATCTAAGGGCCCTAAATGTCTGTAACACAATGTTTTTCTTTCACTAATAATTATTACCACAATTTTAAAATATACATGAAATGGATGTCATATTGAATTATCATGTCCCTACCATTAATGATCAAGGCAAGAGAAGACCAATGTGCATTGATAAACTGCTTAATAAAACTCAGAAATAGCACACACAGATAGAGCAACTAACGGTTTGAAAAACTACTTTGTAATTCCCTCGAACACTATTTCTATATTCAATGATACTAGTGTTTGTAACAAACACTGATAAAATTCATTTAAGGCTAAGGGAAAAAATATAAGGAAATTAATGCAATGGCCAATTAACACTGGTGATAAGTTTTCAAATACTGAAAGAAATATCTTATGAAAGTATTTCTCCATATATAGGTTTGGTGGCCCAAATTCACCCATAAGAATGCAATTTACTCTTGTATACAAATATCTGTTCGAAAGAAAACCATATACATGTAGCATATCTTTCTTTTGTTAGTTTTGTAAATAGAAATGATTTTTTGTTGCATCTCAATTTATCTATAAATGATTGTAAAGTTTTCTACATTTACAAATTGGGAAATTCATTAAAAGCATTTTTTCCTTTCTAGGATACTCAGAAATTTGTTGCTGTATTTACGGTATAATTTGGTATGGAAGTAAAGTAAACATTGCAGCTAGAAAGCAGCATACACTATGCATAACCAAATATGAGGATTAACAGGCACAACTAATGAAATACGTAATTTTCTGTAAAAGATTTTTTATCTTTAATCAATAAGTTTATGCACCTACCTTTCATTAATCGTTGGACAGCAACACAACTTGAATCAGATCCAAAAAAGTTTCCTCCTTCATCATCGTCTCTATTTTATAAGAACAAAAGTAAACCAAGTCAATCCTATGAATAATTTTAAAGTTAACTTTATAATACATGTATATAGGTGTGCAGATGCAATTGGAAGCAAAGGCTTAATTATTTATTCTTTTTGATTTTGTGGTCGCTGGATCGACTCCACTAAGTAGTACTGTAAAAAAAATTTCACTTAAATTGAAACATGAACAGAATAGAGAGGTTAAGTTACATGTATCTATTCTTCTGGGGTTTTTTTTTAAATTATCTTGTTTAATTCAGTCTGAGTATGAGCATACCCAATATAAACAGATCTCTTCATTAACACTATACATGTACTCTATTTTCACTTAGATCCATTGCATTTTGCTTGAACTTATCACGGTTCAGAGTATCAACTACTGTTATATACACAGAGTTTCCCGAATTTATGACAAATCAGTTGTTACAGACAACATTATAAAATCAGTACAGTGTATCCAGGTTTCGAAAATCATATTGCAACAGCTAGGTACCTGAAGCTATTTTTAGTAACAGGTACTTTCCTTCCAAACACAGGTGTAGGCGAAATAATGGGAAAAGGTGCTATATCTCTTTGTTCACTTTTCTTTTAAGGATTTGATTTGAGAAGTGAACTAGGGCCTAAGGGGGCCAACCCCTAAATTCATAACTGTATTAATGCACCATATAAATATCGATTTAACCTACTCCTCATCTTCTTTTGTCTTTGGTCCTCTTTCTGTAGTTTCGCCCTCTATATCATCATCATCATCATCTTGATCGTAGTAGTCATCAAAATCTCCATCCTCAGAGATACCATCATCTGAGTTGTTTTCGTTGTCATCACCTGACTGTAGAAGATTCAAAAGAAATTTAGGAACAGGAAATCCCACAAATGTTGGGTAAAAATGGTAATAGATTACGTAATTCAAAATTTTCTATAAATGCAAGCACTAGAGGAGAAAAAATAAAATTTGGTCTGATAGAAGCTTTGAATCTTAGATAATACCACTTTTTTTTAACAATGATGCATTGAAAGAAATATTTATTAATGGAACGTAAATATAAGTTACCATGAAAGCCTTTAATTTTAAATTCCAGCTTACCTTTTTTCAAGAATTATGCAGGGAAATGACATTTACCAATAATGGCTGTAAATATTACACAGTTACTGACTAGGTATGAGGGCAGCATATGATTTGGACCTGAAGGCACATTTTTTGCTCAAGGCCAAAGGCCGAGGGCAACATTACTGTCTAAGGTACGTCCAACAAATAATATGTTGCCTGAATCCATGTCTATAACTGGTGACTATTGTGTAACATGAACTAGTATTTACGTGGTCTGTTCAAAATATAGTTAATATATAACAACTACCACAAAACAATTCAATATATTCATAGCAGCTGTTATTACCTTAATACAACCTGCCTTTACTTTGTCCAAAATCTTTGCCTTTACATTATCTAAAATCTCTGTAACAGTTCTTTTTCTTGAGCTTGCCAAAAAATCTTGAATATCTTGAAGCAAGGGTAGAATTTTTTCACTCTCACTCCATACCAACTGGAAAAATAGAGAAAAGAAACAAATACATGTACTATATTTATGTAATGGTACTATTGTAATAATATTATGATTTGGGGTTTTTTTTATCTATACAGTTTAATAATCGTTCTTCATTTGAAATAATACACTCAGACACTACATCTGAATTAATTTCTAAAGAGAAAAAGATAATCATCAAAGACACCAAAATGTCCAAATTTAGTAATAGGATTATACACTGAATTTTATGACCGGTATCTTAGTATCCAGCTTATCATAGCAATTTTAGGGATTTACAGTTATTTCTCTCCTGTAAAGACAACTCTTGGCTGAATTAAATTTGGGAGGATTCAATGCTTAGATATTAAAATAATTAAAGGTTATTTGCTTTATAATTATTATTAATTTTTTTGGTAATTTAGCTCAATTTGTACTATGCAGATGCAGATCTGTACCTCACTGGTCTTAAAAGAATTTGGATAGAAAACCAGGGAGCTACAGTGCCACCCATCGCAGTGTATAACATCCAATGTGCTTCCTGCATTACAGACTAACATCCAATGTGCTTCCTGCATTACAGACTTAATGCATGGTTCCACTCTAATGATCAGTAAGTTCCACTTCATTGCCCATATGGTGCATGTGTATTACACTGATGCCTGCAGGGGTCTTTTTGAATGGAAAGTATTAACTGATTAATCATAGGACCAAGCAATGTTTATTTTACATCAGTCCATTCAGGTCAACTTTATGACATTCATTTTCATATGATACATGTATATCACAGGCCCACTGGTCCCAGGTAGCAATATTCCACCTGGTGTTCTTTTTCATATTTTTTGAAGTTGTGTTAGTAATCATAATCACACATCATCTATTTCAGCAATGTCTATGAAAGAAAACTTTTTCTCTGCCATTTTTGCTATCACTTAAAATTTTAACCAGAGTGAATGTATTTGTTTATATAATTACAGTCCCTACCAATCAAACCCTGATAAGTTTTATTATTCAACCAAGAAATAAAGACCATGCAACAAAATGATTGTTACGCTGTTGCCTTGGGCACGCATAGAGCACCCTCATCATGCAGTGTATAACAACCTCACTTGTACATTCATTTAGTTGTGGAAGTAGTGAAAGAATAAATTAGGAAACAGTAATATTTTAAAATATACCGAAATGAATCGAAAAACAGCACCTGTTTTAGCGCATAGTAAAAATACACTTTTTTAAATGGATGGCACTGAATCTCTCTGGTCACCCATCCAAAAATTTTCAGACCAGTAAGCTACAGAGATACATATATGAAGAATGAATTTGTAAGCCAAAGGACCAGTAACTTGATAGTAAACTTTTGTTTCTAATAGCATTCTTGTGTTTTCAGGAGACATTTCCATGTGATAATACCTTCTTTCCAACTACAGTAATGCTTAAAGTCTTAAACAGCTGTTCCTGTTCAGCTTGATTAATAACCATGACCCCCCCCCCCCCCTTTACACAATTTTCTGCTTTAACCATGCCTTTACCATGTTTACGTGGTTTAACAATGCCTTTACGATAACCCCATATTTACCCAACTTTCATTGTCGTCTGCTGGTACAGTAATAGACAACAATATGTCAGTATTTGATATTCTCAAATTCAACTTTCGTTCTTTTTCATCCAAGGATTCAACACAAAAGTCTCTCTCTCCATCTGCCCATTTTGTCATTATTTCGCACTGTTCCTCATAATTCATGTCGAGTCCTCTGTATTCTTGATATTTCACAACATTACTTATATTTTCACGAAACGTTGATTAGATAAAAACGACACAAACAAAGGGAGGCCGGAGGGCAAGCAACGAAAACGAAAGTAGCGTTCTGTCTAAAAACAGGAAAGAGAAAATTATAAAAAGTCACATTTTTCTTTAAAAATAAAATAAAATTGCAAATACCAATAAAAGCTTACAATTTTTATCAAAACAATAAAATGGATCAACTGGTTTATTTCATCACATAATTTCTTATGATTATGGAGATTATTAGTTTAATTTAGAAAGATTTCAGGCGAATACTTTATTGGACGCGTTGTTTCATTCGGAACGCGACGAATATGTCAACTGATGTCGAGAAAACCAGACAAAATTTAATCCGTAAAATTAATGATTTGAAAGGTAACTATAGTTAATATTAAGTGTGGTTTTGTATCAAGATCAAAACGTTAATAATTTGAAATACTGTATGGTATCAGGTATGTCATAATAAGAACTTAAGAGTCTGAGTGAGTTAAGCATGTAACCAGCTGGCATACATGTAGTATTGATATAGCAGCTGTATAGTTTACCTACCTACGTTTACCTACGTTCATTATGAACGCAGGAGCTGCTGCTCCTCTATGTTCATCTCGGTAGTCTCATAATCATCAGACTGTGTGATAGCCTGGTCATTTCCTTTAAATGTTCCATAATCAACAGTGTAGTCATATTTCATTGGATGGTTTTTCGAATATATATCTAGTCTGTTTTCGAATGTCTTGACTTTGGTGGCAGATACAACATGTTCAGGAAGGCTGTTCCATGTGTCAGCTACCCGGTTAGTGAAGAAGTATTTCCGAACATCTAGTTTACATCTCTGCTTTGCCACTTTCATATTATGTCCCCTGGTGTTACTTGTATTCAAGATAAACATTCCTTTTGTTGTTCTGTTATCATATATTCCAGCTATTATTTTATATGCTTCTATCATATCTCCACGTAAACGTCTAAATTTAAGTGTTGGTAATTTCAGTATTTCCAGTCTTTCCTGATAACTTTTCTCTGACAGATGAGGTAGCATTTTTGTGGCTCTTCTTTGTACATTCTCAATAGATTCAGTGTCTTTACATTTATAGAGGTTCCATACACTGTTTGCATATTCTAGATGAGGTCTCACTAATGCCTTGAATAATAAACAGAATGATTTATAATCTAGTGAGCAGAATGTTCGTCGGATAATGCCAACTATTTGCCTTGTTAATCTGTGTTTTAATATGTTTATCAAAACATAAGGGACTATCAATGTTGACCCCAATATCCTTTTCTGATTCCACTGATTCTAGAGTTGTTGTGGTTCCATCATACTTCTTCATGATGTATCTGTAGTTGTCTTTTTCTTTCCATTTGTTGTGAACCTTCAGCACCTTGCATTTGTCTGGGTGGAATCGTAACATCCATTCAGTACTCCAGTCAAAAAGATTGTTCAAGTCATGTTGTAAGGTTTCAACGTCATTTTCAGTTCTAATGTCACTAAACAGTTTGGTGTCATCAGCAAATAGAAACACTTCTGATTTTACGCATTCAGGTAAGTCATTGATAAAAATGACGAATAAGATAGGACCTAGGACGGAGCCCTGCAGAATCCCACTTGTGACTTTGTGCCATTTCGAGTAGTTTCCATGGATGTGTACTCGCTGTTTCCTTTAGCTCAGGAAGCTCTCAATCCACCGGCATGTCATTAAGCTTATACCATATTGCTTTAGTTTCAACAAAAGGCGCCTGTGGGGGACTTTATCAAATGATTTCATAAAGTCCATGTATATGGAGTGAACAGTCCCTCCTTTATCTAGGATTTGTGTCCATCTGTCAAGAACCTTTAAAAGTTGTAATGAGGTGGATCTGCCTCCAATAAATCCAAACTGTTTGTCGCTGAATAGATTTTGAGTGTTCATGTATTCTATCTTCTTCCGGATTAGTTTCTCCATAACCTTGCATAGAACACTGGTGAGACTAACTGGTCGGTAATTGGACGGTGAAGTTTTGTCTCCTTTTTTGAATAATGCTGATATCTGACCAATTTTCCATTGATGTGGCACAATTCTGCTACTAAAACTTTCGTTGAAAATCAGGCAAAGCGGGGCATCAATAACATCTGCCAATTCAAACAACACTTTCGGATGTACTTGGTCCGGACCAGGTGATTTGGTCGTGTTTAGTTCTTTCAATATCTTATTTATGTCTTCTTTGGTGATGGGCGCATCAGATGATGTTTCATTACAGTAACTCTTTCCAGAATCAACTGGGTTTTCTGTTTCTGATGTGAATACACTGCTGAAGAATTCTGCAAGAATTTCTGCTTTCTCAGAGTCTGTTGTAGCAACGAAGGGAGTTCCGTCGACTTCAGTGTGTAGCTCTGATATGCCAGATACGGATTTGCGTTTTGAGTTCACATATTTCCAAAAGTTTTTACAGTTAGTACAGGTTCAGCTTCAATCTCCAAAATGGATTATAATGGCCAATTGGGGATATATTATCCAAAACTGGATATAAAATTGCAGAATAAAATATATTTTTTTGTTCAAATATTGTAAAACTGCATTAAGGTAGTCCTATACTCTGCACTAAATGGACTCAATTATTAAAAGCTTAGCTTTAAATGATATGTATACCTTCTACCAATACATATACATTAAAAAAAGATATGTTAACTTGTGTGGTTTTTTATCACCTAAATGACCTTTCAAACAGGTGTACCCCTTTGCGAAATTACTGATAATGATGAAATTTGCCAGACATCCATTTTTCCTAAAAAATAATAACCAATTTCAATGAGATTAGAACTAGATATAGTATAAACTTTTATTTAAACCATATCACATCAAGATTTCTGCACAAATTGTAAGTATGCTTTATGGGCCTGACATATCAAAATAGAATGCAAAAAAAATGTGATGCATTATCATCTTTCACTTCGAAAAATTCACAGGAACAAAAACAGATTCCTTACGGAGATTTATAATGGGGAATGTTTACATACTTCTCCATTCGGAATACTCTCGGAATACATCGCACAATTTTTTAATGTTATCATCCTGGCTTGCTGCAATGCAAAATCCCCTAACAGGGACGTTGCGATTGAGAAATCTTGGAAAATTTTTATACTTTTGAATAAACATCATTTGAACCCTGAGGTTTTATAAATATCAAGCAATTAAGCTAAATCTGAATTCAGGATATCTTGGGACAGACTATAGTCATATTTGACTATATTATGGACTCAAACCTAAATTCATGGTGTTTGATATATAGATCAAATCTTGGCGTTGGCGAATTACTTTTCATTCACACTATAAGCTCTATAGTCTGTTCCAAGATATTTATGCTGCACATTTGGACGATTTTTAATAAAAATACACATACCTGTGTAAGAAGTGCAATTGAATTTATGAAAGGGAAAATTACCAAGATAACTTCATTCACACATTATCATTATTTCCGCCTAAAAATTCACAGGAATGAAAACAGATTTCCTACGTGAATTTATAATGAGGAATGTTGACATCTTTTCTCCATTCGGATGTTACTCGGAATACCTCGCATGATTTTTTAACGTTATCATCTGGGTACCTTCATCTCTTTAGCAATGAAAAATCCCAGTAGACTTTTTATTTTTAGCCGTGTATTGAAAGCTGACAAGCTAGAGGAGGCATTTTAAAGCGGAAATCTTGGTGTGTTTTTTTTTCATACTATTGAATGAACATCTTCTGAACCAAGAGATATTTGTAAATTTTGAATAATTTAAGAAAATATGCAACAAAAATATCATGGGACAGACTATAAACCAAGTAGACTATGAAGAAAAATTCCGAAAAAATCACATTTTACTACAATTGTCTGCTTAGATCTGTCAACAATGTTGAATATCATTTAAACATTAATTAATTAAGCTACTGATTTAAGTAATTTTTATATTGTGACCTGAGTTATTAGCTACGTGTTTACAAGCCTTCGAAGAACATTTCTGCTTTTTGTATTTAAAAGGGTAATGCCTTTACGGTTTACCTTAATGATGTATTTAATATTTGACAAATGTGATTGTGCATGAAAAGAGGGACCTTTTTCAGCATAATTGATTTTACAAGAAACAGAATGTACTGTAAAAATACATTGTACATGTACTGGTAGTTGAACTAAAGAAATTAATTTTTGAAATTTTTATAGCTATAATTGAGAATGCATCCAAGGAGAAGTCAAGAACTAATTTTTCTGATGGCACCATCTACACCCAGAAAGTCACGAAATCTGGCACACAGTCACCAGAAAACCAAAGCAATTCATTCAGAAGCAATAACAAAGGGCCCAATTCTAAGGGAGAGTGTAAAGAAATAAGGGAAGTTCCATTGAATATTCAGAATCAAAAATTTAAGTGCATGCGCAATCCAGTGAGTATTAAAAATGGTCAGAGAGAGTCATTCAGAGACAAAGACCTTCACTGTATTGAAGCAAGTGAACAAAGGACAGAAAAAGAGGCACTGAAGAACAGGTTGAAGGAGACTGAAGAAAATATCAAAAAACTGAAAATGTGCATTGCTGAGAAAAGAGCTGTACAGAAGGAAAAAATCAAAATTCTCGATTCCAAATGTGTATCCAAAATTGTTGTAGATAACAATATGCACAAAGGAAAATTACCATCAAATAAAAATGGTCCATCAAAAATAGAGTTCAAATCAGCCACACCTATTTCAGACCTCATTTCTTCCAATATGCAAAGACTGGGTAAAAGGGAGAACACTCTTGACTCAGTTGATGACAGGGACTATAGCAACCCTGAATCTTCCAAAGTACAGCATGTTTATAAACCTCATTGGCAGCAATCTAAACCTCAGTGGAAGCAAACTAATACTCAATGGCAGCAACCTAAACCTCATTGGCAGCAACCAAAACCTCATTGGCAGCAACCTAAACCTCATTGGCAGAAACCTGAAACTCAGTGGCAATCTACAAGTTCTCTAAAGGTCAAATCAGTAACTCCTATATCAGACCTCATTACAAAGAATTTACAACAACAGACAGGAAAACAATTTGAGATGAAGCAGTCATTTACTAAAAGTTATCCTGGGGAAAGGCATGATCTCTCAGATAAAGAACTATTCAAAGCCAAAACCAGTGCGTCTTTTCAGAAAAGTCCAAAGAGGTTGACTATCAAAACTATTACTCCTATCAGTGATCAGATATCCAGGAATCTTGCCAAGAAGACAACCTTAAAGTATCCTAAATTCCCCAAAGACAAAAAATGGTCTAAAAAGAGTGCATCAGTTAGGTCCAGTACAATATCATCTAGTCAATACAGCTGGAATTTGAAACCAAAACCAGACAGTCAATATAGATGGCATTCCAAATCACAAAAAGCTGCAAATGTCATAAAATCAAAGTACAAAATTTCATACAGTATAAACAAAAATAATTTCTGGAAATCGAAGCCAGCACATAGCCCCGGAAATGTATGGAAAAATTATCTTGGATTTCACAAAGCAAGGTCAAAGCATGAAAAATATTCAACCCGTTTCAATTACACTACATGGAAAAGTGGAGGTTTGTTTTTCTAATTATTTTATCAAATTTCTGAGCTCTTTGAAGAATTCAAAAAATAAATGTATGGTATGTTAACAACTATTTAATATATATGGACAATTTCTTTCTAAGTAGCAACAACATGGAGGGGATACAGACATAAATCAAAAATCAACTCATCAGCTAGGAAATCAAGGTAAAAACTAGCAGTGCAGATTTAGTGAACTAAGTGTCATTAGAACTAAAAACTTATGTGTGCATACAGGTTTGATCTCTCAAAGTTTTAATCATACTGTAATATAATGCAATAAATTATGGCCATTATTAAAAACAATATAAAAAGTTCAATTGTTTTCCCTATTATTAATTGGCACACCTGTTTAGTGTTGCCTTCTCTGTCGCAGGTATCAGCTTGACAAGCGAGTGAAGGTGCCCTCGGTGAGGACTGGCCAGGTGACCCGTGCCATGGCCTCCGTCCTTCAGGGTCAGTGTCTAGTGATGATAGACGGCCGAGTGTACAGAACCAGTCAGTCTCAACTAGCTGGGGGACATACCTCATCCCCAGGCCAAGCCAGAAAAGGTATACACTGAATTTTAAATTGGTCTCTTAGTCTTCAGAAACTATATGGTGTAGAGATCTTGACTAATTTTTGTATTGTCCAAATTTATATCTATCTATCAATTATTGTGTCATTTTGATATTTCAGTCTCTGCAACAAGAAGGTCACTTTCTCTTGCTCCATTTGCAAACAGAAAATGGAAGTCCCAGTTTCTTACAAAGTCTGCCAATTCCCCAGTAGCTAATGCAAGAATACTGGCAAGGTAACCGTGATCTCTAGCACTGATATTGTTACTTTGTTGTAATTTGATTCATTGATGAAAATTTTTCATTTGAAATTTTCTTACATCTATTCATCTATTCTTTGCAGCCGAGTTTTACAGAGAAGTATTCATACAGTAGCCACAAAATCAAAGAAAAAGAGAGCGGAGCAATATTGCATGTTTTACAACAGGTTTGGTAAATGCAATCGAGGAGATAAGTGTAAATATAGACATGACCCTGAAAAAGTGGCAGTATGTACAAGGTAACTTTTGATAATCATTATGCAAACTACTTGCGTTTATGTTTTATGATGTATGTACATGTGTGATGAATTTGCTGAATAAATTTAGTGCAGTATGGCAGCAGTACTGTTTAAAGCCTCTTTCAAAAAGTTTTAAGTGGTACTATACTATGTCCCAAGATATTTTGGATTCACGTTTGGCTTAATTGTTTGATATTTATAAATACCTCAGGATCCAAACGATGTTCATTCAAAAGTATGAAAAATTTCCAAGATTTCTCAGTCAAAACGCCCCTGTTAGCTTATCAGGTTTCAATACAATGCTAAAAAATGTGTTGTCTACGGAGATTTTGCATTGCAGCAAGCCCGGATGATAACGTTGAAATATTGCGCGATGTATTCCGAGTGTATTCCGAATGGAGAAAAGATGTAAACATTCCCCATTTTAAATCTCCGTAAGGAATCTGTTTTCGTTCCTGTGAATTTTTCCGAGTGAAAGATGATAATGTGTCAATGAAATTATCTTGGAAAATATCCCTTTCAACTATTTCAATTGCACTTCTTTCACAGGTAAGTGTATTTTTATTAAAAATCGTCCAAACGTGAATCCAAAATATCTTGGGACAGGGTATAGATATCATATAATGTTTTAAAATGGATGTACATTTGTTCTGCTTTGTTTATTGGTACATTAACAAATATATATCTAGGACTTCACATGGAATTCTTACAGCTATGTGTTTGTTGATAATGTAAACTCTATGTGTTTCCGCTCCAGGTTTCTGCGTGGAACATGCTCCATTGTTGACTGCCCCTTTTCTCACAAAGTGGACAAGGAGAAAATGCCTGTCTGCTCATATTTCTTGAGAGGTGTCTGTAGCAGAGAGAACTGCCCGTACCTTCATGTTAAGGTCAACAAAAATGCTAAAGTTTGTCAGGATTTCCTACAGGGTTTTTGTTCAAAGGGGGCAAAGGTACAGTGTGATATGGTATGGTATGCATGCACGCGATATTAATAATGGATTGAAAATTTACCCATTTCAATGTTTGAAATTTTATGTTCAAATGAAAATCCATGTAAAGGTGTTGATTCAATACATGTCAGGGCTCGACATTAACGCTTGTCCGCTTGTCCGGTACCAGTTGAAAAAATATACGGACAAGTGAATATTGCTGGCCACAGTGCATTTTTATGTAAAGAAGTCTCAAACATTTAAAAAAGAAAAGAAAATTTTGTGATAAGTTTATCCGTAATTGATTAGTTATGTTTATCGATTAGTTATTTTGAATTTCGATCCCGACATCTAATTGCAATGCAATTGAGTTACTCTTGAGTCTTGATCGGTTGAAGTTCACTAATTTCAAACAACTTTCAATATTGAACTGTAAAGGTGTGGATCCTAGCTCTTACAAAGTACTAAACACACATGTTAAGAAAAAGAAAGGAAGGAAAGGTAGCAAAGATAAAGGATTATGGAAAGAAATGTAATTTATATTAGGTTTCATTCATCATTGATAGACTATGATGACTTTCCATGTTTAGTTTAAAAAACAGCTGAGAAATCGATATAACAGTTACATGTATTTTTAAACTTGATGCTAAATTTAAAATGTCTTGTAATTTGCCATGACAAAGCTACAGCTGACAAATTATGTTTAATGTTATATGGAACAAATACATTTAGGAAAGACACTAAGTTTCCATTTAAAAAGTCAGGTTTTTAATTATAGCAAGAATAATCAATAAATGACTTTATTTTAGTAAAATTACAGAACTGTAGTTTTGAAGTTGACAATATTTTATCTTTAATATTGAACATTTTTCGGACAAGTGAAGTTGAAGTTCGGGCAAGTAAATATCTTGGTCACTTGTCCGAATGGACAAGTAGGAAAAAAAGTTAATGTAGAGCCTTGCATGTAGTTTAAATTTACTAGTATGTATTTAAAAGGAAGAAAATACAAATTGACCAATATGAAATGTATAATTCCAGTGCACAAAGAGCCATACATTAGTTTGCCAAATGTTTGCTGCCACTGGATCTTGTCCAGATGGAGCTAAGTGTAAACTCCAGCACCGCAAACAGAAAACTAGGAAAAGGAAATCTGAGGCCATTGCCAGGTATACATGTACCCCAGTAAAACTAGGACTGTTATTGTCCATGCCAAATATGGGATTTATTTGGTCAAATATTCTTTTTTATCATAATTTTTATCTCTCTCTCTCTCTCTCTCTCTCTCTCTCTCTCGTCTAGGGTAGAAGATAAATCATCTACAATAATCTTCGAAATCTATATTGCTATATGTTTTTAAAAAAAAGTATGCAGGTACTTCAATGAATTTGTTTATTAGATATTATATTTTTTTACAGTAGTTCAGTGGTGGAGGAACTGCTTGATGAACAAGAACCAGACTCGGAAAACTTAACTGTACCTGTGAAAGCCAAGAAACTACCAGCCTTTATTTCTATCAACAAGCCAACAAGAGGGGACCAAAATGTTGATGCTAGCATGCAAATGACCATAGAAAATTCAGGACAAACCAAAAGTAAATTATTTCGTTAAAAAAATGAGTACAGCATTTTATTTAAATTTTTTTTACAGTATATGAATACTGTAGGAAGAAATATGTATATTATACAAGGTCAATTTAATTATTTCTACCTTATGTATATTAAATACATTAATTTTACCTTCTCAATTTCGTTTGAAGTCGTCTCAAAAGAAACTAATTTTTACAATTTGTCCTATGGAAATTGGTTGGAAAAGCATCTAAATTACACATTTTTGCCATATTTTTGACTGGGTTTTCCAAGGAAAAATCCGGATATTAAAAAGGTGAAAATGGTGGGCGGGCGGGCAGCTGCCAAAAGGATACCCTCATTGTACAGATAACTCCTCCTACAGTTTTCAAGATAGGAAGTTGTTCTTTTGCAGATCAATTGTACATATATCAGAGGTGTGCATATTGCTAGGATTTTGATTTCTGATTATTTATGAAAAAAATACCAGCTTTTGAACTTAGTCATTTTTTGGCAAAATATTGCATATAGGGTACACTTATTGTTCGGATAACTCCTCCTACAGTTTTCAAGATAGGAAGTTGTTCTTTTGCAGATCAATTGTATATATATCAGAGGTGTGCAGGATTTTGATTTCTGATAATTTATGAAAAAAATACTAGCTTTTGTACCTAGTCATTTTTTGGCAAAATATTGCATATAGGGTACTCCATTTCACTGGATACGGTTGGTAGTGTTTATCAATTCAGGGTTGACATGGATTTTGGATACAGTCCACATAAAAGAAAACCAGGTTTGCTGTCACATTGACAGCTTTTCACTTGTTTGTATTTTCACTCTACAGGTCTCTCTAATTAAAACCATTCCCCTTCTTCTTACACTCATGAGTGTTTTAATCAGACTGCAGATTTTTTTCCTTTTCAATGTATGAAAACTATTGTTAAAAGTAACCAGCTGGTGATATTTAAAAGATACTGACTTCCTGTCCAGGGGTTGTATCAAAGTATATTTCAGTGCTTAATCCCTTTTGAATTGGCATACTGTGGTACATGTATACATATTGGTGTAGAAAAATTGATTTAAAGAAATGTGTACAATTTAGATATTTGATGCACTGTTGGTTATATTAAAGAAAGTAATTGCATCACACCACAAAGTGCATGAAAATAAAAAACTATACAAAGTCGTGTGCACTCAAATGTACTCAGCCTTGTTCATTGTGTAATTCTTTTTTTTCTTTTAGAGCTAAAGATAAAACCTGAGTTTTTATCCTGATGTCCAGTCTGAGAGTAAAATTTGTACAGTAAGTAATCAATTTGTGTATGATCTTGTTGTTTAAATCAAGAAAGAGGAATTTCATTGTTGTTTTATTGGAGTTTTAGGTGTGAAAGACCCCATATCAGATGCCTGTGATTTTAAAATATGTATAGATGAAATAAAGAACCCAATAAAAGAAACAAGTTGATTTTATGTTTGTTTGTTTTTATTTTATCTAAGGGAAGTTTACCAGTATTTAAGGGCATTTTTGGTGAACAAATAAAAAACATGTAAGTGTTAATTATCTGACATACAATTTCTGAAGTAGGTTTGTGTTCAGGAAGCATAGGCTACTAGCAAATTATTTTGTCACTCTATGGTGCAGTATGTTTATGAAATATGACAATTTATAATACATGTAAATGGGTCACATGGTTATTTGTTTACCCCCCCCTCCCCCAATATTTTAAAGGTAAAAGGTCGAGAAATTTTTGAAAACTTTTTTGTAATTTTTTTTTCATGTGTTATTTGGTATACAGATCAATAAATAATGCATTTAATATTGCAGTTGTTCTTGGTGTTATATTTAAACTTACCTATATGAGCCACGTTGGCCACATTGTTGGCAAAAAATAGTGTGACAAAATATGTTTTGG